>NC_136417.1:55942127-56059627 GCF_052625555.1 Lactuca saligna
AATACACAAAATTCACAACTTAAGACAATAAATTCATAGTTTAATATGTAAAAATTATATACTCACAACCATTATTATCAACTAAAACTTACATATATACGTTCATATATGGAGACATTTATGTGTATTAAACTGTGAATTTATTTTATTAAGTTGTGACAAAAATTCGTAGCTTAATACATAAAGTTCAAAGTTTAATACAATACATTCATAAATCATTTACAAGTATAATATCATATTTTAATGTACCAAACTTCCCATTCGCAGTTTAATACATGCATAAATTATCTTATATTTCAGAAGCCAACATCAAAAGAAAAACATATACATGAATTATAAAAGATGATTACATATCTGAAATCAATAAAGAAGATGAGTGAGAAATAGAAATATATCACCACTCTACCACCAACACCAACATAAATACCGCTAACTACCATATGTCACCATCAACCATCACCACCACCAACCATCGGTATAAACAATGCCAACATTCTTCCCTCAAAAACAAAATATGGATTAAAAATAATAATCATAATTCACAATGTAATAGAAGATTTCAAACACTAAATCACAACTTAATTCAATATTTCAGACACTAATTCACAACTTAGTACATCAGAAAAATAGATATTCGCAACTTAATAACTTTCACACACATCTGATGGCTAATCACCATAAAACACCAAATCTGATCAAATATATAAGACGATATTATATTAACAGTTTATACACTCATTCATAACTTAATTTATCGTATTCACTGTTTAACCTATAAACAAAATTCATTGTAGCATCTTAATAACTTACCTAATTCAATTGAGGCATTTCATCAATCACCTTGTGTGCATACTTTTTTTGCGGAAGTTTCCTATGCAAACATCATCACCGGAGACCAGATCTGATGGGGTAATGGAACCAGCGTCGGCCGTCGTGAAATACCACTCACACAAACACATTATCTAACCTGAAAATAGACAAGCACATCAGATCTAGTTACAATCAGGTGGTGTTTGACTAATGATCGGAGAAAAATAGAAGAATGCGAGTTAGAGAGAAGGGGAAGGTGGTCAAAAAACAAATCTGGTAAGGATGCGACTGAGATTGAACTACTAGAGAAAAAACAAGTTCAAGAGTTTTGGAACAAAAAACGAGTATATTAGCATCTGAACATGCACCAAATACATTAGACATGACTAGATCAGAGAAATCAATGCATATTTAGCTTTAGATTCAAGATTTTGATGGCAATTGGTTACTTTTCTGACAATTTGAGGTGAGGAAGCTCGCTGGAAAACAAAAAGCTTTATGAAAACCCTCTAAATGTCAAATCTAATAAGATCTATGCAAATATGACCGGATCTACACATATCTAGTATAATAGAGGCTGGTGGCGGTCATCAATAGTGGTGAAAGAAGGTTATGGTTATGAGCGATGCTGGAGGAAGAGGTCAGATCTTGCAAACACTAATGGTTTATGACAATAGTGTTGTGCAAAAAGACACTCAAAACACTAAGATGAAGGTGACTGTGGTCGTTGATAGTATTTATGGATGCTTCCGGTGAAAATCCGACAAGATCTGAATAGATATGATGAGTTGGTAAATATGGTAGTTCACAATCTGGAGACTTGAATTCTGATGACCTGGTAACGGTAATGGTTGGAAAATGTGGTGGCGAAGGTAGGCGGTGGAGGTAAGTGGTGGAGGTAGGTGGCAGAAGTGATGTTAGACTTTGAGTTCAGGAAGCTTAATGAGAGAGTGTGAGTGTATCAGATTGATTAGTTTTTTTGTTTGATAGTTATAATGTTAGAATAATAAAAATATAGAAAGAGTTTTTGATAAAAATGCCCTTTATTAAAATGCTTCTTAACTTTTAGGGGTTCTCATTTTAACTTTCACCTCTCTCTCTATCTCACTATATATATATATATATATATATATGTATATATATATATATATATATATATATATATATATATATATATATATATATATATATATATATAAACACGTGTGTATTTGTGTGTGTGTGTGTGAGAGAGAGAGAGAGAGATAAAATTTAAAACTATAACCTAATTTCTTAATAAATTAGTCAAAAGTAGCCAAAAAATAACGTTTATCCAGAAATACCAATGAAACTGTAGATGACGCTAACACGCCTATGGTTTACCAACTCGTCTGCATTTATCTTGATCGTCATAGAGTTATGCTCTTGATCTTGGGATTGACTCAGGTCGAGTTAGTTGGTTGAGTCACCAATGAGCGACACCCACTCTTACCTACTTTAACGGTGCATGAGACCTTCTACAAACCCATAATGCTAGATACGTGTGGTGTACTGGATACATATAAAAATAAAAAGAAAATAAAAAACAAAATTCTCGGACCTTGGGTGACCTAATTTTACCATAATTTTAAATCATTATCTCTTCGTTTTTGGTCATTTATATTGGGCCTTTTTAGGTTATAATAGAAATGTACTTGTGAGAACACTTAAGGGTATATGCAACCTAAAACAAGATCCATGACTTTTTACTATTAATAGTAACATACTTATGAAAAAAAAAATCCTATCTTGCTCAAATCGAAAGTACTAGTAAAAGAACATACCTTTAACATAATCAAATATTTTAAACTCTTGACTTCTTCGAATGCCCCATAGAAAGCAAGCACCAAAAGTATGGGTGCCTCTAATGGGCACACCCAAAACCCTATAACACTAGAAAGACAACATAGAGAGGAGAAAAGAAGATAATTTATTTCTCTACCTTCTAGGTATGAGAAGCCACAAAAATATGATTTCTAAGGGTCCTATTTTATTCTACGAAATTTTCAAATGAATCTGGATTTGAATAATTAAATAATAGATTTAATCTCAATTCAAATCTTTTTCTTATTAGCAACCAGAACGCTTTTAGAAACCCTTAAAAGGCTCCCAAAACCGTTCATGCCTTGGATCCTTCTAAAATCCATTCTTTTGTTCAACTATTAGACAATTACAATTCAATCCTTGCACTTTTAATTAATTCACATTAATCCCGAATTAAATCAAGATTAATTCTGATTAATAATTAATTAACTCGAACTACTTATAATTAATTCAAAATTAATTATTAACTCTTTCTAATTAATATATTAATCATATAATATATTAACAAATCATTTTATCTATCTCTCCTAAAGACATTTCTAGCTATTTCTAGATTTTGAAGGCGACCAACAAAGGACTTTACTTTTATTCAAAATGACCCAAAAAGGACTTTACTTTCATGCAAACCAATGCACCACGTACTTGTAAACTATAACTTATATATCTCTGTTTGAAGAATAGAAGATATTATAATCTTATAATTACTCGTGATTGATATATGAAGTAATCTCTAAGTGCAGGTTTAACCAATACTTAAAATCCCTATTTTCCAAGTAGTCATAAATATAACAATAATCTCTATGCACTGTCCAATCTCTATAGACAATGTACAATCATTTCATGACAATCTTAAATCAATAATTACTCCTAAAAGTATGACCAACTATGGCATTTCGAATAAATTAATATTTAAGAAGTAACACACAAAATGAAACACAATAATAAACTAGCTGTTCTATGGCATCATACTCATTGATTATAAATAATTTCCGATTATTTAATCACCATAACAATTACAAACTTATGAATTATATAAATGTTTTGGGGTAATCAAGTTAACAACTAAACTTGTCAAAATTTCTTATGCCAATGCTTGTAACATGCATATCACGTTTTCCTTTGGCCATCACTATTGTCAACGAATCACCAAAAAGATATTCACTTCACAACTAGATCTCCATCCTAAACATTTACTTAGATGCAGTGGCATTTCCTCCTTTTATATAATGACCTTATGTGAGATCAAGAATCTTTAGTCAATATGACTGCACTTTCACAAAATGTTTCTAATGAAAATCTGTTACTCAAAACAAATCCAAGGTCAACTATGAAGTTTTCTAGTCCATGTATGCTCCTTGGATACTTCACTTGCACTAATGTGGTCCTACCCACATTGTTGAATCTACCACCATCTCCTATATGAAACATTTTTTGCTATAACTCAAAATGAGTATCCATTTAGACTATGAAACAAAGTTATCTCTAAAATTCATGTCACTATAACTCTTCTCAATTATGTTCTCTACTATCTACAAGTAACCATTCCTTGGTATCTTTCAATACTTCAAAATGTTCTTGATAGTTGTCTAGTGATTCAATAATGTTAATTTATGACACCATCTCCTACATGAAACATTTTTTGCTATAACTCAAAATGAGTATCTATTTAGACTATGAAACAAAGTTATCTCTAAAATTCATGTCACTATAACTCTTCTCAATTATGTTCTCTACTATCTACAAGTAACCATTCCTTGGTATCTTTCAATACTTTAGAATGTTCTTGATAGTTGTCTAGCGATTCAGTAATGCTGATTTATGACACAATCTCATGATGCTCAAAACATCCGAGAAATCAGAATAAACACAATGAATATCATTAATGATCGATCCTATATCCGAAGCATATAACACTTGACTCACCCTATCATTTTCACGACTAGTGTAAAGGACTTTTAAGATTTACTCAACTCCTTGCTATGAAGCATATGAAAAATCCTATTGGAGTTTTCATTTTGAAACCTTTCAACACATTGTGCTTTGACTAAATCCAATTAAATATTTCGATCTATACTTTAGATCCAAATACCAAGTACCAATGTCGCTTTCCTATGTCCATCATAGCGATTCAATTCTTGAGCTTTTTCACTTTGCGACTTAGAGACAATGTTTCCAATGAGTGGTATTCTCATCAACATGCAATACTATGAAGACAACGACACTCCCATTAGCTTTAACATGTACTTGTAATGATTGGAAATTCCCCAAGGTATTATATATATATATATATATATATATATATATATATATATATATATATATATATATATATATATATATATTGGGTTAATGAATTAATTTGGCTTGGGCTTGGACCACTGGGCCTTATGTTTGGGCTTAAGAGTGCGTACGTGGGGCGTACCTCTCTAGGTACACGTTGCGTACTCACGAGTGATGGGCGCGGATGCCATGTGCATAGGCACTGCGTTCCAAAAGGGAACGTGCAACGTATGAATGCAGTCCCCAAAACCCTAAATTTTGGGGTTAACCCTTATATAAATCACATTATGCCCTAAAGTCCAGCCACCTTCTCACCCTTAAGCAGATCCCACGAAACCCTAAATTCTTGTTTACGTTTTTTGAGCTTACAAGACCCTTTTGGAGTGCATTTTGGTGTTTTGAAGAAAGGTGGCCATTGTTGAAGCATCATCAAAGGAGCAAAGGCTTATAGATCCAGAACCTTGTCAACATTTGGCCTTCATATAAGGTATAAAGCTTTGAACTTGGTGTTTATTTGATTAGATCTATTGAAGTATGGGTTTCTATACGTTTTTGGTCCCAATGGTGGAGTCCCTTGAGTGCATGTTGTTTTTGGAACTTAAAGTTGCTACTCTTAGTTATACTTGGGATATAGAACAAGAAATTTGCCATTTTTGGGGTTGAAATCCACCATGCATGAGTTAAAGTCATTTTCATGAAAGTCTATTGTTGTTTATTAAGATTGGAACTTTTGGGGGCATGCAAAGTCACCAAGTCCATGACTTTATAGTTCTAGAGGTCCTAAATGACATGGAATAGAGGACATATCAATTCCATTCCTTCATAATGGGAAGTTTAGACCGAAAGCATGATTGCCAATAATCATTCGTTTCCTATGATCCTTCTCTTTGCATGAATTACAACTTGCCTATTTTGAATCATGGTTGTGTGGAACAGAGGACATACCAATTCTATTCCTTTGTAATGGGAAGTTTCAACTAAACCTTTCCCAACCATTTAGTATTCCAATGTTCCCTCTTCTTTCCAAGAACATTAAGAAAAGTGATAACTGGAACTAGCTCTAATTCCTTTCCACTTTGCTAGGTTTGGAGAAGTTTTAAGAATCCCATCAATGTCTTCTCCATACTATTCAGATGATAAATCAAGTTGAAATTATCATAAGAACTTATGAAAGATCCAAGAACAAGATCAATGGAAAGACTGTTGTCAAGGTTAACATTGATATTCCCGAGTTTGTCTATGTAGATTTTAATGATTACATACAAAACTCTTTTCTTCAATTCAAATGTAGTTAGCAAGTTTTGACGATTTTCAAATCGCTCTTGCATTGTATTTTGGTTACACAGTTCACTTAATTGCAAATTCACTTCATATGTTCACAAAAAAACTTTTGGAACATCATTGACATAGACATAATGATGCAAGAGACCCTTTTGACAATGCTACATATTAGTGGGAATAACAATTTAATGAAAGTTATCGCATTATTGATTTTAGAGGTATTGTAGCATTCGAATATCAAGTATTCCCATTCTAACCTTAACCCAGTTCAGTTTGCACTTTTGGTGACATTTAGTGAGTCTCACATTTCATCTCGTATGCTGGGCGTACATGTGGGTACGTGTAGCATACTCATGTGATCAGATCGCAGAGGTAATGCTAGTACGTTGGGCGTACATGTGATACGCATGGTGTACTGGCTCAGCTTTAAAATCCTAATTTTCATGGTTTGGTTCCCTATTTAAGCCACCTTATGCCTCATGTGGAAATTCTTTATCAGCCACATTCCCTCAAAAACCTTAATCCCGGGTTATGCCTTGTTTGTGAGAGTTTGGATCTTATTAGTGACTTTTGGTGCTTATTGGTTGAAGAAGAAGACCATTGAAGAAGGAGGTGTTTCTTGTAAGCATATAGATCCAGAAACTACTCTTCCTTGTGCATGTTTTGAAGGTATAAAGTCTATACCTTGATGTTTTTCCATTTTGATCTCCATAGCTGTGTTTTATGATCTTTTTGTCCTAAAGTTTGGACCTTTATGAGTTTGGGACACTCCAGAGAATATTAATTGTCCTTTCATGCATGTTAAGTCTTGTAGATTCATAAAAATGGTTGCTTGATGGTCCTTTTCGAGCCATGCAAGAGTTTGGTGGTGATGAGTGTAGATTAGGTTAGAGTTTTAAGTTCCAAGACCTTGTTATCCATGAAAAGGCTTAAACTTTTAGACTTTATGGATTAAGACGTTCTAAGAGGGTATGATCTATGTTTGGATGCATGTCATAATGATGAAGACCATTTTGGTATGGTTTTTAGGGTCAGCCGGAGTACGCCTCGTGTAGTACTGGCTACGCCCAACGTAGCCAGGTGAAGCCCTGATCCCACATGTTTTCTGAGTATGCCCCACATAGGAAGAGAGTATGCCCAACGTACGCACTGAGCAATTGACTTTTATTGACTTTTAGAATTTTGGTCAAGATTTAGGGTTTTGGACAATGGGAGGGGAAAATGGAATATTTTCCCTTAGGGTATTTGGTTGTGGGTCTTGGACTTGCAAGTTGAGTAATGGGCGTTAATTATTAAATAGGTTTAATTATTATGTTATTAGGCGGAGTTTACTTTCGGCAGTTTGGGTGTGAGATTTAGCTGTCTTCAGTATCAGGTGAGCTTCCTTCACTGTATTTGTGGGTCGAAGGCACCAATGCAAGCCCACTAGTTTTTGTTGTAGTATGATGGTTGACTTCATGAAAACTATCAGTTGTGCATGTGTTTTCTTGATGACTCTGTGATTCTTTGTTATGATATTTTATGGAGTAGTATGGGGTGAAATAGACCGAAGGGGATTGCAAGCACCCAAATATGATTGATTGTATCCTGTTGAAATAGAACAAAGGATATTGTAAGCACCCAAAAATGCATGACTGTATCCAATTTGAATAGACCGAAGGGAATCGCAAGCACCCAGATATGCTTGGATGTATGTTTGTATTGTATAGGGTATTTGAGGGGAACTCGCTAAGCTTTGTGCTTACAGCTCTCAGTTTATGTTTAAGGTAACTCCAATTTGAAGGGGAAGGGCCCAGACTAATCACACCACATCACTCTATGATTTCTGCATTTTTGAGATTTTGGGAATTTGTACTCTAATGATATGTTGCGATGATATTTTGACTGATTTGATATGAATATCTTATGTTTTGAATGATATTAAAAACCAAAATTTTATCTATATTTTTGGGATGTCTACAAGTTGGTATCATAGCCTTGGTTTGAGGGATTGGGGCATACCCTCCGGTCTGCCTGAACTCAAATCAAGGGTTTGGTAGATTTTCCATAAAAAGTATCATTTTAAGTAAAGGATTTTAATAAAAGAAAAAGGGGTGTGATGCGTGTAATCTGCCAAGCTTAAGTAAGTCTTCCAAAATATCCATACATGTTATACGTATTATGCTATGATATGATAATTGCATGCTAGATTAGGGACTAAGGATTTGATCAGAATTGCATGATAAAATGCTAGGAGAGATGCCCTTATGTGCCTATTTGTACGAGTTTATAGATTCACATACTAAAATCAGATCAAATTTTTGTTAGGATGGTTTGTATAGGTTATGTTCTGAGTTGAATTGCCTGATGCTCGAATGTTGCATGCTTTGTGCTTTAGGAAATTTTGTTGGTCCAAACTAACTAGTGGATGATGCATTGGATTACTTATTATTGCGATTGGATAATTTTAGAAGGGTAGGTTTAACTATATTGCGTGTCACTTGTTTGATTCTAATTGTTTGTAGTGTGGGACCTGTAATTCAAAGAATTATCTAGTACTAATAGTATGTAATTGTGTTCATGTAGTAGTTAGGTGGTATTAGTGGAAATTCCTTTTACAGCTAATAGAAGATAGGGTGAGGAAGGGAGTCATAGTAAATCCCTGAGAGATATGCTTTCGTGTGTAGGATGCCATATAGAATGAGGAATGTATTAGTTGGGGAGAGAAACTTGGAGGTATCAGGATAGTCCTTAAGGAGGGTGTAAATAGGTGTGGAAGGTAGTATTGGGCTCGTACTACTGGAAGCATAGGATTTATACCGAGACCAGGAAGACCATGATAAATCTAGGGAACTCGAGAATGTGAACCTTCTCTTGTATTTCCTAATTGTTTGTGTGGTTATGTTTTAGTATAGTGGTGACACGTCATGGAGGAGGGGGTTCATGATCAGTATCTGATTCGGGCACAAGCACCAAGTAAATTGATGAGAGGCTATTCTAGTTTATTGCATCTGAGGTTACTAGAGGCATCCTTAATTC
Source organism: Lactuca saligna (assembly GCF_052625555.1). Taxonomy (NCBI): domain Eukaryota; kingdom Viridiplantae; phylum Streptophyta; class Magnoliopsida; order Asterales; family Asteraceae; genus Lactuca; species Lactuca saligna. Next base: position 55,951,359 of record NC_136417.1, read on the forward strand.
GAGCCAGTTGATTTTTGGGTCGATAAAGGAGGGTATCATCGAGATGATGGAGGATCGCCTTCGGATCTTCAGAGCCGATCTGGATGCTAGTCAGTCTGCGGTCCACACTCTCTCCTTCAAGTATTTTAGGGGATGTGTGGCATATTATTGAGACTGTGGCGACGATCACCGCCAAGTTCAGAGAGGGAACTTTTTTCGTACCCCAGTATGCGGCTGATGAGGAGATGAGGAAGACCCGATACCATTATATGCTGAGATCTAACATCAAGGAGTTCGTTAGTTTTTCTGCCTTCCTGACTCTAGATGATTTGATATCCAGGTCGCGGGGAAGAGAGATTGATTTGGAGCACATAGGGAGGAGGAAGGTGGAAAATGGGCAGGCGGTTAGGGTTTCAACGAAGAAACCCAAGGGTTTCGACTCTAGGACAAAGGTCCAGTAGGGCCGGAGTCATTGTAGAAAATGCAGCAGGTCACATGATGAGGTTTGCAGACCGGGTGGTTCAGGCTACTACAAGTGTGGCAAGACAGGGCACTTTAGCAAGGATTGCACTACTACTATCATCACCACTCAGACATCAAATTTGATTTGCTTTCTTCACAATCAGAGGGGCCACAAGAAGGCCAACTTCCCAAGTTTAGCATTAGGAGGACTAGTAGTAGCACCTGTCCCAACGATCCTATAGATTAGTGATGGATTCCAGGGCAAGGCAATGCGCCTATTGTAACTAGTAGGGTTTTGAAGTTGACAGCCGAGGAGGCACATTCTGCACCGGAGGTGGTGACGGGTATGTCTCTTCTCCTTAAATCATTATGTATGTTGATTTCTCTATGCTTATGTTTGTGTGTTTTTTTGGATCATTACTTGTGAATGGTATCTCTACTTTGATATTGTTTGATCCGGGGGCTATCCGATCTTTCTGTCTCCTACGCTTAACAAGAGGTTTGTCGGAGCTCTAGGAGAGTTGGAGTGTCCATTAGAGGTTGAGATTGAGGATGATCGATTTTTCCGGGTATCGAAGGTTCATTAGGATTGTGTTCTAGAGATGTTCAGCGAGAAATATCCGATTGATTTGGTTCCTATTCCTTTACGTGAGAACAAGCTTATAGTGGGGATGGATTGGCTTAGATCTAATAGGGTGGTGATTAACTGCAAGCATCATATGGTGCATGTTTAAACCCAAAGTGGGGAAGCGTTGGTGGTCCAGGAAGAGGGTGTTCAGCACGTGATAGTTCTTTGTTTAGCAGCTAGGGCCATATGCTACCTTCATCAGGGTTTCTTAGGTTACGTCGCCTATGTTATGGAGACTCGAGAGAAGGGTAAAGGGAATGTAGATGATGTGATGATTGTACTAGAGCACCCATATATGTTTCTAGAGGATTTTCCTGTGTTCCTTGGAGAGGAAAGTGGAGTTTCGGATTGACTTGGTTCCTAGTGCGACTCTGATAGGCAAAGTACCATGTCAGTTAGGTCCTCTGGAGATGCATGAGTTATTTACCCAGCTACATAAGCTATTAGACAAGGGGTTCATTCAGCCAAATAGTTCGACTTGGGGAGCGTTGATCCTACTTGTAAAGAAAAAAAGATGGGTCACATCAGATGTGTATTGACTATCAAGAGCTGAATAAGCTACCGATGAAGAACTGTTATCCACTCTCGATGATTGATGATTTGTTTGACGAGGTTCAGGGTGCATCTTGGTTTTCCAAGATTGATCTTCATTCGGGTTATCATCAGATGAGTGTTAGGGAGGAATATGCATAGAATACAGCCTTCCGAACTCGTTATGGTCATTACGAGTTGGTGGTGATGCCATTTGGGCTTACCAATGCTCCAATTATGTTCATGAACCTCAGAAACTGCATGTACCGACCGATGTCAGATTGGTTTGTGATTGTATTTATCGAAGACATCCTGGTCTATTCCAAGACACATGTACTGAATGAGGAGCACTTGAGGGAGGTATTGGAGACCATGAGGAGGGAGAAACTATACACGAAGTTCTCCAAGTGTGTGTTCTAGTTGCATGAGGTGCAGTTTCTGGGGCACCTTGTCAACCTGAATGGTATTCTGGTCGATCTACCCACGGTTGAGGCCATGATAATGTGGGAGGTTCCAAGATCCCCATCTGAGAGTAGAAGTTTCTAGGGTTTGGAAGGTTATTATTGGAGATTTATTCAGGATTTCTCCAAGATAGTGGTTCCTATGAATTGACTGACAAAGTAGATTGCCACTTTTAGTTGGGGGCTGAGCATGATGCATTGTTTGAGACGATGAGACAGATATTGTGCGAGGTTCCTATTCTGAACCTGCCAGAGGATAATGAGGATTTATGGTATCTTAGGATGCGTCAATCATGGGTTTGGGTGCGATATTGATGCAGAGGGTTCGTGTTATTGATTACGCTTCGAGGCAGCTAAAACCTCATGTGGCGAATTATCTGACACATGATTTGGAGTTGGGGACTATATTTTTTGCCCTCACAATTTAGCGACATTACCTCTATCGTCCGCTGTAATATTTACAGAAATCACAATAGCCCTAGGTACTTGATGGATGAGCTGAACCTGAATATGAGGTTGTGTCGGTGATTGGATGTGGTGATAGATTATGATTATGATATCCTTTTCCATTCGGGGAAGGCTAATTTGGTGGCCGATGCTCTCAGCCGCAAGGTGGCCGCGACTCCGTTCAGGGATATCTGTATGAGGATGCTAGTGTTTACTCCACTCTTAGAGCAGATTTGAGAGGCTCAGGTTGAGGGTATGAAGGAAGATCACCGGAAGAGTGAACGCATAGTGGGTATGGTGGCTTCCTTAGATTATGATAGATGAGGTTTATTTACTCTCCATCAGAAGGTGTGGATCCTTTATTGGGGTAGTGCACGTCAGGTCCTGATGGAGCAGACGTACAAATCAAGATTTTCCATTCACCCTGGGGTGAAGAAGATGTATAGATATATTCATCCTGATTATTAGTGGACCTGTATCACGTGAGATGTAGCTTGGTATGTGGAAAGGTGCTTGACTTTCAGGAAAGTTTTGGCCGAACATCAGCAATCTAATGGCATGATGCAGCCGTTAGCATTTCCAGTTTGGAAATGGGAAGATATTACCATGGATTTCATTGTGAAGTTGCCTTAGATAGTGCGTGGAGTGGATTCGATTTGGGTCATCATGGATCGATTTACCAATAGTGCACACTTTATTACAATTGAAGAGAGTATCTATGCGGAGAAGTTGGATGACATTTATATCAGGGAGGTTGTTGCACCACATGGGGTGCTAGTTTAGGTGATTTTAGATAGGGATGTCTGGTTTACTTCCAGGTTTTGGAAGAGGTTCCACGAAGAGCTAGGTACTCGTCTGCATTTCAGCACGACCCTTCACCCACATACAGATGGTCAGGGAAAGCGGCCCATACATTCATTAGTAGATATGTTGTGGGCATGTGTTATGGGTTTTGACGGTAGCTGAGATACGTATCTTTCGTTAGTGAAATTTCCGTATGACAATAGTTATCATGCCAACATCAATTGACCTCCTTTTGAGTCATATATTTATGGGTCCGTTGTACTATCTACAAAGATCACAAGAGTTTGAGTCATATTATTGATTAGCCGAACATGAAAATGAGGCAGCACAGGTGGCTAGACGTAGTCAAGGATTATGACCACAAGATCCTTTACCGTCTGGGTAAAGCAAATGTGGTGGTAAATTCTTTAAGCCACAAGTCAGCTGGGTCTTCAAATGGGGTATCGTGTATGAGGATATCAGTGAATTCTCTGCTTTTGGTATTGATTAAGATGCTCAAGCCAAGGGTCTCCGGGAAGAGAACTAGAAGATAGAAAGGATCAGGGGTGAGATCGTCAGATTCGTTCTAGATAGTCATGGATTGTTGACCCGTTGTGGTCGGATATGGGTTCCTATGTCTGGTGGAGTTAGACAGATTGTGTTGGAGGATGCTACTAAGACTCATTTTTCTATCCATCCAGAGGCAACCATGATGTACCGGGATCTGAGATTGAGTTATTATTAGTTGTGTATGAAGAGGGAGATCACCTAGTATGTGGAGAGGTACATGACATGTAGGATGGTCAAGGCTGATCATCAGAGGCCACATGGAAGGCTGCAGCCTCTGTAGGTCCCCATGTGGAAATGAGAGAAAATTTCGACGGATTTCATCACCAAGTTGCCGAAGAAGGCAAAGGGTTTCGATGTTACTTGGGTCATCGTGGATAGATTGACGAAGAGTTCCTACTTCTTGGCGATTCGGGAGAGTTCTTCGACATCCTAGTGTTTCTTCACATTGGCGATAGCAACTCTAGATGTTGTGAGTAGTATATCTCTACCTTTATTATATTGGTTCTGTTTTATGTTATGCTAATCTATGTGCCTCTGTTAGGTATGTTCCTAGTGAGCTCTTTGGTTGCTCTATTGTTGTTTGATTTGGGTGTGAGTCAGTCCTTTGTGTGTTGATCGTTCAGTAGGGAGTTTGATATGCCCATTGGGGAGTTAGAATGTTTGTTTCGAGTTTCTATCTCCAACAAACACAAGGTTTTCGCATCATCAGTATATCAGGGTTGTGTTCTAGAGATCTTCAGGGTGCCTTATCCAATCGATTTGATCCATATTCCCATGGGGGATGTTTGTGTAGCACCTGGATTCTTGTACATATTCCTTGTAATTAATATTTCTTAAAGAATACATTTTTGTCTTGGATTCGGCGAGTTGAAGGACCAACTCGCCGAGTAGAAGCGGGATGAGACGCGGGGTTGGACCCTCGGACTCGGCGAGTCGGTTGCTAGACTCGGCGAGTAGGTCCTGTTTGTGCGAAAACCCTAACCTTGGTGTTTGCACCCTATTTAAACACTCTAACTCGGCCTTCCTTGTCCCTAACACTTCCAGAAGAGTAGTAGAGTAAAACCTTAGCCCTTTTTTTCCTTGTGAGTGATTTTGGCATTGTGAAGGAAGTTTGAAGCTTAAGAGAAGAAGAAGGAGGTGGAAGACTGCAAGGAGGGGAAGTAGATCCGACATCTACCCTACAAGAGGCTTCCATTCAGGTAGAAAAGTCCCTACCTTGATCACTATTTCATTAGATCCCCTTTTTGTCCCTAATTGGTAGTTTTCAAGCCCTAAAACACCAAACTCCATGTGTTTGTGCTCCATGATCCGAAGGGACTTCAGATCTAGACTTTATGGACATCTTAGTAGTGTAAAGTCTTTGTGGTTGAAGTGATTGAGGTCCCTATTGGGTGTATGACCTCATAAAGAGCTTGGAGTTGCCTTTTGGAGCTTATAGGGCCATGCATTCATGTAAAGTTTGCAACTTTACGTGATAAGCATGCCTTAGGAACATAGATCTATGGTTTGGAAGCGTTGCATGTCTCAGATTTGGTCTGTATGGGAAGTGGGTCGAAGGGACTCGGCGAGTCCCAATGTGGAACTCGGCAAGTTCTATGAAAATGGTCTTAGACTCGGCGAGTTGGATGAACAACTCGGCGAGTCCTATGAAGATTGCCTGGAACTCGACGAGTTGTTCTTCAAACTCAGCGAGTCATATGAACTGTTACTGAGAAAGAGGGGTTTAGGTGTTGAAGGACACCCCTCGTATCTGCACGCGGAATTAGCAATTTAACGTGTTGCAATAGTCCCAAAAACCCAAATCCTCATAAAGGATGCTATAGTGAGGATTTGGAAGCGAGTAAGAGATCTGCTTGTGGGGACTCGGCGAGTTGGATTGCGAGTCGGTTCTATCGTCCCAAATAGTGAGTTAAGGGTGACTCTATGTGTGAGAAGAGGGACTTGTCGAGTAGGACCGGGTTAGTAGGAGAAAGACTCGGCGAGTCTGTGGCATGACTCTGCGAGTCCAGTCGATTGGAAGTTGACTTTGACCAAGGAGTTGACCTTGGACCAGGGGTGGGTCAGTCATCCGACCTAAGGGTGTTTATGAGCGACTAATCTATGTTTATGATTTATAGCTGGAGGATTACCGGTTCAGCAGTCAGGTGCTTAGCAAGCAGACTTTCATCATCTACTTTTCGAGGTGAGTTTCCTTCTCAGTAGGAACGGGTCTAAGGCACCAAGGCCGGCGTATATAGACGATATGATAGTATAGGAGTGTGAGCAGAGCCCGTATCTCTTAGTTGAGTCTGATGATGATATATGATAGTGTGGTAGAATTGTTTATACTCGTTGATTGTGTGATACTTGTATGTTATGCTTTAGTAGCGGAGTGTGGGTGAGGCCCGTATCTCCCAGATAGCGGAGTGTGGGCGAGGCCCGTATCTCCCAGATCGTGGAGTGTGGGCGAGGTCCGTATCTCCCAGATAGTGGAGTGTAGGCGAGTCCCGTATCTCCCAGCTAACGGAGTGTGGGCGAGGCCCGTATCTCCTAGATGTTCAGTATATGATTGTATTGTATGTGGTATTGTGGGGGAACTCACTAAGATTCGTGCTTACGGTTTACAGTTTTGTTTTCAGGTACCTCTTCATCAAAAGGGAAGTAGCTGGTGCGGTAGCGGTACATCATACACACACATTATTTTCCGGACCATGAGTCATTCTGGGATTTTGTACTCTGATATTCGATTGTTTTCATATTTTGGTTTACAGACACGATGTATGTATGAAATGGTTTGATCAGACAATGTTTTATTTACAAATGTTTCCTAAAGTAGTGATTTAAAAAGAAAATTTTTGGACGTGAAATTTCGGTCGTTACAGTTTGTGTGATTTAGGTATGGACTGATTGAGCTGTTCTAGTGCTATGATTGATTGTGAGGGCCGCCGTTTGGTAGTTTGAGCCCCAAGTGGGGGAGAACTGGTTATCTATGGAGAAGGCACCATGATAGGTTTAGGGTTTTGTTCTGCGGCCAGAGTTAGATAGTATATTCAGCGCGGGCATGCGAGTTATCTAGCTTATATGGTGGATACTTGTGTTAGGGATCAGGTTTCAGTTTCAAAGGTCCTGGTTGTCAGGGAGTTCGTCGATGTGCTTCCAGAGGAGTTACCCTTTGTGTCTCTTGAGAGGCAGGTCAAGTTCCGGATTGATCTTGTGACAGGTGCGACTCCGATTGCCAAGGCTCCGTACCGCTTGGCACTGCCTGAGATGCAAGTGTTGTCATCTCAGGTGCGGGAGCTACTGGGCAAGCAGTTCATCTGAACGGATAATTCTCCGTGGGTAGCACCGATTTTTCGTTAAGAAGAAGGATGATTCACACTAGATGTGAATTGATTAACATGACTTGAACAAGCTAATGGTGAAGAACCGGTATCCCCTTCCGCAGATTGATGACATCTTTGATCAGTTTCATGGTCCATCTTGGTTCTCCAAGATAGATATGGGTTTCAGGTATCGTCAGGTCACGATGAGAGAGGAGGACATGGTGAAGACCACATACTGGACTCATTATGGGCATTACGAGCACGTGATGATGCCATTTGGGCTCACCAATACGCCTGCGGTGCTTATGGATTTGATGAATCGGGTATGTAGGCAGTTGTTCGATCGTTCGGTTATTGTGTTCATTGATGATATCTTGGTATATTCCAAGACCAAAGAGTAGCATGAGGAGCATCTTCGTGAACTTCTGAGGGTTTGAGGCGAGAATGAGTTTATGATATGTTCTTGAAGTGAGAGTTTTGGTTACAAGAGGCTCACTTCCTTGGAAACCTCATTACTAGGATGGTATATTTGTCGATCCGGCCAAAATCGAGGTTGTGATGCCGTGGAAGGTTCCGAAATCTCCCTTGGATATCAGGATGTTCTTAGGTTTGGCAGGGTACTATCAGAGATTTATTTAGGATTTCTCCAAGATTATAGTACCCCTCACTTGTCTATTAAGGAAGGGGTGGATTTCCAGTAGCAGAGATTATGTGAGGTCCCGGTTTTGACCCTCCCAGAGGGAATTAAGGATTTTGTGGTATTCTATTATGCATCCATCACTGGTTTAGGAGCGGTCCTCATGCAAAGAGGACGAGTGATAGCTTATGCTTCCTGAAAATTGAAGCCACATGAGACACCATATCCCATGCATGATCTGGAGTTGGGGGCAGTGCTTTTTGCCCTCAATATTTGGTGTAATTATCTTTATGGGGTTCACTGTACTATCTACATGGATCACAATAGTTTGAGTCATATTATGGATCAGCCGAACATGCACATGAGGCAGCACAGGTGGATGGACGTAGTCAAGGATTATGAATGTGAGATCCTTTACCGTTCGGGTAAAGCGAATGTGGTGGCAAATGCGTAGAGCCGCAAGTCGAATGGGTCTTCAAATGGTCTATTGTGTATGAGGATATTAGAGGATTGGCTGCTTTTGGGATTGATTAAGAGGCTCAGGCCTAGTTTTGGATTGTTGAACCATTGTGGTCGGGTATGGGTTCCTATGTATGGTGGGGTAATACATATTATGTTGGATGTGGCTCATAACTCTTGTTTTTCTATCCGTTTGGGGGCCACCAAGATGTATGAGCTATTCGTCGTCGTGTATAAAGAGGGAGATCGCCTGGTACGTGGAGACGTGCATGATCTGTAGTATGGTCAAGGCTGAGCATCAGAGGCCACATGGCAAGTTGCATCCTCTGGAGGTTCCCATGTGCGAATGGGAGTAGATTTCGATGGATTTCTTCACCAAGTTTTCGAAGACAGAAAAGGGTTTCAACGCTATTTGGGTCATCGGTGATCGATTGGCCAATAGTGCCCACTTCCTAGTGATTCGAGATAGTTCTTCGGCCGAGAAGTTGGCCGATTTATATATTCGCAAGATTGTTGCTCGCAATGGGATTTCGATCTCCATTGTTTCAGACCATGATGTTCAGTTCACCTCCCATTTTTAGCTGAAGTTCCATGTGGAACTGGGCATGAGGTTACACTTCAACATAGCTTATCCTCCACAGACCGATGGTCAGAGTGACCAGACGATACAGACCCTTGAGGATATGTTGCGGGCATGTCTCATCAATTTTGTGGGAGCTGGTACTCCTACTTATCTCTTGCATAGTTCTCCTACAACATCAATTTTCAATCCAACATTGGTGCTCCTCTTTTTGAGCTCTTGTATAGGCAGAGATGTCGTACCTCGGTTTGTTTGGATGAGGTTGGTCACAGGTTTTTGGGGTGGGCCGAAGTGGGCCATCAGACCACGAAGATGATTCAGTAGATCAGGAAGAGATTGCAGACTGCTCAGACTCCGCAGAAGAGCTATTCCGACCGGTGCCGATATGAGTTGGAGTTTCAGGTCGGCGACATGGTGGTATTGAAGGTATCAGCTTGGAAAGCTGTGATTTGCTTTAGGAATACGGGGAAGTTGGGTCCGTTTTATTTAGGGCCGTTTCGAGTGATCGCCAAGGTTGGCATAGTTATGTACAGGTTAGATATTCCTGTGGAGCTCAATCGGATTCACAACACTTTCCATGTTTCGCACCTGCAAAACTGCATATTAGATGAGGATGCAGTGGCCTCCTTGGATTATATTCAGGTTGATGAGCACCTGAACTATTGTTGAAGATAATTGTGTTGCGTCTTGGGCCCTTTTGTTTTACAACCGGATTGGGCTTGTCAATCCGTGGTTAACTAGATTAGCCTTCTTTTTCTTAGAAAAACGGTTAGGGTTTCATTATAAATATATGCATGCATGTATGCGTATAGTAACAGTCGTCACTCTCATTGAATATTGTAAACCCTAAAATCCTCTACAGTTGATGTTCTTTATCGAGCTCTTCTGAGGATTGTTTATTGAATCATTCGACACCTTTTGATTCATTAGCTTGTTCTTAATTGTTTATCTAGTCATTTATCTACCTGTTTCATAGATCTAATCGATCTTTAAGTTTGTTTTAAACTCATCAATTGGTATCAGAGCGGGAGGCTGTGTAATCAATACACTTCTTTTCTGTGAAAAAGCTTCGAATAGGGTTATTCCGCATTCATTGATATTTATTGAGCCGTCATCTCATAATTGACGTATCTCAATATTTATTATTTTTGCCCTAATTTGATATATTACAAGTCTGATCTTTGAACAGGTTATTCGATCAATTATGGACGAGTCACAATCCAATCCCATCAATATTTCAAACAACATTGGATCGACAACAAAGATTCCCATCATGTACACCCATGATTATGAAGTCTGGGCGAATCACTTTGAAGATTATATCATAGGATCTGAGGATAATGGATACCTCATCTGGGAAGCAATTATCTCTGGACCGTTTTCTCATTCAGCAACTTCAAGTATTATTAAAACTCAAAAGGAGTATAATGATCTCCTAAAAGATGTTAAAGATGTAGCGCAAGATGAAAAAGTTAAATTTCAGTGCAATATCAAAGCGCTAAGATTGATTAGATTTGCTCTTCAATCCGATACCTTTAGGCTGGTAAGTTCATGCACGACTGCTAAAGAGATATGGGACAGGCTACGTGAATTGTACTCTACAGATGAAGATCTTGAACACTCCATTCAAACCTTACTCTTGTCTGAGTTTGGTGAGTTCAAGCAAGGAACAGAAGAAACGGTGACTCAAACGTTCGATCGCTTCAATCATCTTCTTAGCAAGATGATCAAACATGACATTGAAAGGAAGCTTATTGAACAGAAGGTTACTTTTTTGAATGGACTCAGGTCTGAGTGGAGAGCAATCGTGTCCACAGTTAAAAGCACATGAGCAATTCAAATCCTATTCTTTGGCGAAACTGGTGGGCATCCTAAAATCTCAAGAAAAGATCGTACTGCAGGAGAAGACCGTAGTTTCAAGTCTAGGTTCATTAGCCCTCCTATCGAAAAGCAAAGCTGTGATAGAGGACGAAGATCTCAACTTGGATGATTATGATCTCACGTCTGAAGACTATGCTATGATGGTGTCAAACCCTAAGAGATTCATCAAGAAGAGATTCCCCACCAATAGGAACCGAAACTGGCAAGGAAGCTATAGCACTGAAAAGATCAAAGATGAACCGAAAGCTGAAGAAGCAAAGAAGGAACAGAAGGCTGAAGGAGATTCTGGAGTGAGCTGCTATTATTGTGGAGGAAAGAACAACTATGCAGAAGATTGCGTCCTCAAAAAGATGGCAGAAAAGGATGAAGAAAATGATGAAGAAGCTGTGTTGATGAAAAAGCTTGATGAGTTAAGGAAGAAGAAATCTGCTGCTAACCCTTCCATGAATGCTTTAATTGTGCAGGGTTCGGTAGCTGATGATGAGTTCGGTGGCGTGGAGGTTTGGTCAACCGACTCTGAAGATGATGAAGTGAGGAAGCCTTCACATGGAAAGGCCTATGTAGCGAAAGAAGATAGCAGTGGAGGAAGATGCTTGATGGTGTCCGACGTTTCTCAGAAGAGAGGATACAACACTGATGGTGGGAATGATGACAAAGAACAGCAGAATCTGTGCTTTACTGCCAAACCACTCAGCGAGCAGTCCAGCGAACTTGATGAACTGATCAAGAAGGTACAATCAGTTTTTGTCTCACTTAAAGTCCCACAATGCTCATATGAAAAGGAATTAAAAAGTGTTAATTCAAGAATCTCTCATCTAGATAGTAGTTTAACTCAAACTCGGGTCACCAACTTTAACCTAACTGATCAATTAAGCAGGGTGTCTTCGAAGAGTGAGGAACGGCGGATGTGGATCGAACTGAAGGAGTCAGAGTTAATCAAAATAAAAGATGAAAACATTTATTTGCAAAGAGACAATTTAAAGCTTTTGAAACAGCGAAATGTTTTTTGTCTGATTGCCAAACGTCTTTATACTAATATTACTCAGCTTCATTTAAATTGTGAAATAGGGCAAAAGATTCATCGCATGATTTTACCCTTTCTTGAGTTTAAGGAAGATGAAATTGATGCTAATGCATATAATTGTGAGAGTATTATTTCGTCTGAGGATGTTAATCCAACATATTTGTATGGACTGGACAATATTGAATCTTTCATAAAATCCAAGACCACAAGAATATGCTCAAAAATCTTTTGGATGAAAATGATAAACTGAAGCTTAGAACCGAAACTATACAAAAATTTGACTCACTGAATGTCAACTTAAGCTCGGAAAATAAAATTGATGTTGAAAATGCATCTGAGCTTAATGAGGACGATAATATGAGTGAAATTTCTGTAGAGGACACAGTTGATTGTTCAGAATTTGTCAAAAATGAACCCGAGAACCACAAAAATCTCATCTCAGAAAATTCTGTGGAATTCGCTCGGTTGTCCCAACAAAAGTCCCCGATTCTTGTAGAGAAGGCAGTTGTATACCAAAAAGTTAGGACCACTCCGAATCAGGTATACAAAGTCACAGGTGTAACCGAACATCAGACTGCTGAACTAACAACTATTGTGAATGAAGACAATGCTGATGGCTGTGATGAGTTCTTCTGGTCGGCTCCCATTGACAATGCTGATGAAACGGTAGGTCTGTCTGAAAGGACTTCATGGAAAAGCAAAGGCAGATACGTTCCAGAACCTTTAAATAAACCTGATTGCTTCAACGTGGCAAGTACCAGTGGAACAAAAGATGTCCCTCAAGAGAAAGAAATTCCTGCAAAAGAAGTCACATCTCCAAGCAAAACAACATTGGTTCAGAGTAGATCAACCAATGAAAATCAAAAACATAAAGCTAACGTCCATCATCAACCAAAGCAGATGAGAAGTCAAAAATGGGAAAGGAATCAGAGATACAGGAAAAATCTCTCAGAAAGAAAACAGTTTTGGCAATCGCAAAATGCCTATTTTTCACATCAAGACAGGAATTTACAACCAGCGAAAAATCCTGTTGGATCGTCGGAGAGAAACGACAACCGAACGCAGAGTCTCGGTTCTGAGCAGAACAACAACCGAAAGCAGAGTTTCGGTTCAGAGCAGAACAATAACCGAAAGCAGAAGTTCGGTTCAGAGCATAACAACAACCGAAAGCAGAGGTTCGGTTCTGAGCAGAACAATAACCGAAAGCAGAAGTTCGGTTCAGAGCATAATGACAACCAAAAGCAGAGGTTCGGCTCAGAGCACAACAACAGCCGAACGTATAGATTCGGTTCAGAGAATGATTTCATCCAAAAGCACAGGTTCGGTTCGGGAATTAAAAGAGGTCAAAACTCTAAAGTTGGTCCTACCGTTAATCAAAAGCAAAAGAGTCACCTAGAATCTTCAATCAAGAAGTCATACCGTTCTGAGTCATCTCATTCTAACTCTTCTAACTCCTCAAAATCCTCTGTCTCTTCTCGTCCTAAAGTCCACTCTGTTTCTTCTTAAAAATCTCAATCATCAGCTGAACAAAAAGGAAAACAGAAGGTTTCAGATACTGAATCAAAATCAATACCAAAACCATTAAATCCAAATAAAATCAAAGTTTTCACCATCAAAAGAAAAGATGAAACAACACTAATAAAAAGAACATATGTTGTTGACATCTCTCTTACTATTCCCGTAAACAACTCACGAGGACCCAAGAAGCTCTGGGTTCCTAAATCTGCTTAATTTTGCAGGTTATCAGTGACGAGCAGTATGACGAAGAATGGTACATTGATAGTGGCTGCTCGTGTCACATGACAGGGAGGAAGGAAGAACTAAGGGAATTCAGATCTCTTTCAAATGGTAGAAATGTCAAATTTGGGAACAAAATTCTTCGGAACCATCAAAGGCTATGGGATGATTACAAACGGTGATTTCTCAATCAGGAAAGTTGCATATGTAGAGGGACTACAACACAATCTCATCAGTGTATCTCAGCTTGTTGGAGGTACTGGTCTCAAAGTCTCATTCGATGATGAAGGTTCGGAAATTATTGAGAAGAAGACGAACAAAGTTATTCTCCAATCAGAGCGCAAAGGTGAAATGTTTCCCCTAAATCTCAAACCAATCAAAGGAAACCCAGCCATCTATCTGTTATCCAAAGCACCATCTGACGAAAGCTGGCTGTGGCACAGAAGACTCTCTCATCTCAACTTCAGAGATATCAACAAACTTGTCACTGGAGGTCATGTGAGGGGTCTCCCATTGCTCAAGTATGACAGAGATCATCTGTGTGCTGCATGTGAAATGGGGAAGCAGAGTCGTCAAAGTCATCCATCCATAATAAACACTAAAGTCGTTGAACCACTGGAATTACTTCATATTGATTTATGTGGTCCATCCTCTATAGAAAGCATCGGTGGTAGCAAGTATATTCTTGTTATTGTTGATGACTTTTCACGTTTTACATGGGTGTTCTTTCTGAAGCTTAAATCTGAAGCGACTCACAAGCTAAAAGTGTTCATCAAGCAGATTGAAGTACAGCTGAAGAAGGTCGTTTGTAACATCAGAAGCGACAATGGGTTGGAGTTCAAAAATAAAGAATTTGAAGAATTCCTGGAAGAAAAGGGGATCAGTCACAACTTCTCAGCTCCCTACACACCTCAACAGAACGGAATTGTCGAAAGACGAAACCGATCCTTATCTGAAGCTGCCCGAACAATGCTAAGTTTTGCTTCCTTACCTTTATATTTTTGGGCTAATGCTATTTCCGCTGCTTGTTTTACACAGAACAGGACGTATCTTAACAAATGCTTCACTCTTACTCCTTATGAGATCATCAACAACAGGAAGCCAAATGTGAAGTTTTTCCATGTGTTCGGTTCCAGATGCTACATTTTCAATTCCAAAGAACACCGCAACAAGTTTGATGTCAAAGCTAATGAAGGAATATTTCTGGGTTATTCTCTTAATTCCAAAGCATACAGAGTGTTAAACAAGCGTTCAAGAAAGATCGAAGAAACTTACTACGTGACTTTTGATGATAGCTATGTTAAAAAGCTAAAGGCCAACGAAGACACAGCTGGAGAAATCTTTCCTCAAACTGGCCAAGTCACAGCCTCGATTGCTAATCTATTCGAGAAATTCATGGAGCTTTTTGATGAACCAGAGAAGGCCACTCTTTCTGAAGCCAGTGCAGCAGACAACGGGGTAGATTACTTGAAGCAACTTATTGACGATGATGCAAGAAGAATGAATGAAGAAGAATCGAGTTCACAAGACCCTCCCCACCACAATGCGTCGGTAGAGGGGGAGGATCCACCTTCATCCCAGCCAAATTCACAAGTTGAGGGGGAGCTAAGGTCTCAACCTTCAACCGAGAGTGTCTCACCTACCGAGAGTGCCTCACCAACCGAAATTGCCCCATCAACCATAGGTACATCAACACCCGAAAGATCATCACCTCAAGAAACCACTATAGCTCAAGATTCACAAGACATTCCTGCAAGATCATATGTCGAGGGGGAGCATGCTGATATGTCATACGACTTCGACAGTCTGTCCGAACTAGAAGAAATGATAAATGCTGAATTAGATCCATCTTTTGATCCAAACTTCCCTCCTCTCACGAAAGGGACCAGAAATCATCCTATCTCTCAAGTTATCGGTAATATCTCAGAAACAGTTCTGACTCGATCACAACTCAAGGCAAAACAAGCATCCTTGTACTCAAAAGTCGAATTCTGCATGTTTAACTCATTCGTATCAAAAGTTGAACCAAAGACAGTTAAAACTGCTCTTGATCACTCTAATTGGGTTCAAGCAATGCAAGACGAACTGAATGAATTTGAAAGGCACAAGGTCTGGCGTCTTATTCCAACTCCTCCACATGCCTCGGTTGTTGGTCTCAAATGGGTCTTTAGGAGCAAACTTGACAAGGAAGGGAACGTTATCAGAAACAAAGCACGTCTGGTCGTCAAAGGATACTGTCAGGAGGAAGGCATTGACTATGAAGAGACTTTCGCTCCAGTAGCTAGGCTGGAATCAGTAAGAATATTTCTTGCTTATGCTGCTCACAAAAACTTTGAGGTCTTTCAAATGGACGTCAAGTGTGCATTTCTCAATGGAGATCTCGAAGAGACTGTGTATGTGGAGCAACCTCCTGGATTCGTGAATGAAAAGTATCCCGATCATTGTTACATTTTCGATAAAGCCGTGTATGGTCTGAAACAAGCACCGAGGGCCTGGTATGAAACGCTGACTAAATTTTTAAAGATGTCCAAATTCAAACAAGGTTCGGTTGACCCAACCTTCTTTCGCAAAAAGGAAGGTAACCACCTTATGATCGTTCAAATTTACGTCGATGATATCATCTTTGGCTCCACGAATCCAAGCCTAACAGCTGAATTCAGAAAGCTGATGGAGACTAAATTTGAAATGAGCTCGATGGGTCCCATTAACTTTTTTCTTGGTTTAAATATCAGACAGGGACCTAAAGGCATCTTTATCAACCAGGAAGCTTACAAAAAGAATCTCTTAGCAAAATTTGGCATGATGGGAGATTCAAAGGTCAAAGTCCCAATGGCATTCGACACTAAGCTCACTCCATCCCTGGATAAACCGGCTGTTGATCTTACACTTTATCGTCAAATGGTAGGCTCTCTAATGTATCTTACTGCTAGCAGACCTGACATAATGTTTTCTGTTTGTTACTGTGCTCGGTTTCAGGCATATCCACGTGAACCTCATATGCTTGCAGTGAAAAACATATTTCGTTATCTCAAGAGAACTACCTCTTTAGGTCTGTGGTACCCTTCTAACTCAGGCTTCTTCGTTCAAGCCTACTTAGATGCAGACCTTGGTGGTTGTGGTCTTGACAGGAAAAGCACCACTGGCGGTTGCCAATTCCTCGATGGGAAGTTGGTTAGCTGGCAATCAAAGAAACAAACATGCGTGTCTCTATTTACTGCTGAAGCAGAATACATTGCCGTTGCTTCCTGTACCTCTCAAGTGATTTGGATCCAGAGTCAACTCCGAGGCTATGGACTCAATATGAAAAAGATCCCACTATATTGTGACTCTGAAAGTGCAATTAGGATCTGTCATAACCCAGTGCAACATTCCAAGACCAAGCACATCGCACTGAGGTATCACTTCATCAAAGATCACGTGGAAGACGGAAACGTTGAAGTACACTTTGTTCAAACCACTGATCAATTGGTCGATGTCTTTACCAAAGCTCTTCCTGAAACGACTTTCAACAAAATTCTACAAGGCTTGGGTATGATGGTAGGAGAGTCGGTCCCAAATCCTCAAATCTCCAACTAAGAATCAAAAACCGAAATAGACAGACCGCTCGGTTGCTCTCTGCTCTGGAAATTTAATGGAACCGATGTAGACAGACCGCTCGGTCGCTCTCTGCTCTGGAGATTTAAAGGAACCGAAGCAAACAGACCGCTCGGTCTCTCTCTGCACTGGAGATTTAAAGGAACCGAAGCAAACAGACCGATCGGTCTCTCTCAGCTCTGGAGATTTAAAGGAACCGAAGCAAACAGACCGCTCGGTCTCTCTCTTCTCTGGTGATTTACTGGAACCGAACTAGACAGACCGCTCGGTTCCTCTCTGTTCTGAAATTGTCACCGAAATACATAGATCGCTCGGTCCATCTCTGCTTCATAATTTTTTATGTTGTACAATTTTATCTTTCTGTTTTGATTTATTTTTCAAAAAAAAAAATCTCAAAATTAAAAAAACATTTTATCTTTCTGTTTTTATTTATTTTTCAGAAAAATCTCAAAATTACAAAAACACTTTATCTTTCTGTTTTTATTTATTTTTCAGAAAAATTTCAAAATCACAAAAACATTTTATCCTTCTGTTTTATTCCGTTTTCTTACTTATTTCCACTACTCGCAAGTCCTGGTCGGTGTACGCTTTGCACAGGTAAATACAAGTATCACCTTCTGTAGTGTTTACCCAGGTATGTTTTATCTTTCTCTTAGACTAGTTAGACGTCCCTAGAAGCATGTTGTTGTATGTTGTCGCAAGCCTCTATGACCTCGAGTACGCCTTAATGATTCGATCAATACCTATCGTTTCTTCCCAATCAGGCTATTCTCTCACACTCGGTCTAGAGCTACCTTACTCTACTCATTTGATACATGAGTTGCTATGCTTTGTCCCTCTTCTGTAGCAGAAGGTACGTTCGGTCTCTTAACCACCTCCTCAAATTCTACATTTACCTTCGATTCCCTAAAGTAACCCTTGATGCTTTCGGTCTTTACCACTAAAGCTTATGGTTACACAACCTCTGTGTTTATGATCTTAGATTCGATTACCACGTTCTAAGTGAAACCTAAAATCCAATACCTGAAATGAATTGACGGTGAGTGATATACTCAAGATATTACCTGGAAATCTCATTTTCTTTTTGTGTGATCTTTTATGAAATCGTCTCCACCTAAGACATTTCTTCCCAAAGAGGTCCAGTTTATTTTTCTTTGAGATTTCTGTTTATCCCATGCTTGTCACACGATAATTCCCACCTACCTGTTCAACAGATCATATCGGTCTCACAGGTATCTCTGCCAACACTCAGTTTTATGTTAAGACTTGATGTTCGGTTAGAGGTCAGCTACCCCTAAGCCCATGATCAAAAGATGCCTTTCATTGTTTATTAATAGACAACTGATCGTATTTTCAGGGAAACCACACAAGCACTTCAAGTCTCTCTTGGCTTTGAAGGAAGTGATTCTTGCCCGGAATCTTCCGCTTTCTGTCTTCTTAATAGACAACACTCACCTCTCAAACACCTTTGATTTATTTCATTATCTTTCACACTCTTATGCATGAAAATTAATTTTTTCCAACATTCTGATTGCTGTTTGGTATATGGTTTTAAGTTTCAGTTGTAACCAAACAAGGGCACAAGGAATTTCAAACGGTACGAAAATATGATTTGGGCGCGTGCAATTGATTCGTTTCAAACCCACGTGTGCTAACGTATTCCTGTGATACACCATAACTTCCAATGACGCTTTTTCAGGCAACGTTTTGATTTCCTCATCATCACGATTTTCTCTCTCCAGTGAACGGTATAAATAAGGGGTGATCGTTTTCTTTGGCATTTACCTCCCACGTAATCTCTTTCTCTGAAAAGTTTCCACTATTCATCTTCTTCTTCAATTCAACAATGGCGACTTCTTCTTCTGCACAAGATCAAACTGCATCTTCATCTTTGCTCTCCATCAAGCCTAATAAAAATATGATTATAGAGATGACCCGTTCTTATATGATGCGTACATGCTCCACGTGGTTGAACGCCTAAAATATTCCCCATTGCTGTTGGCACTCACGCAGGTGGAAGCCGTTCCAATGTCCCTGCTTTCTCAAGTCTACACAACAGCAAACTATGACAAACACAAAGATCGCATCTACTTCACCATCCATGACAAGAAAACCTCTGTGTCCAAAACCAGGTTTTGCTCTCTTCTAGGGCTTGCAGTTGATTCTTCTATCATCTCACCGGATTTTATCACCACTACTCAACTTTTCTCGATGATGTACGAGATGGGTTATACGGATGTTCTTACAACAATCGCGAAGGTCAAGAAATCTTGTCTTCCTTCTCAATGGAATGGATTGCTTACTCTTTTGATCAAGGGTTTAGCGGAGCGGTGTGGTGGTTCTGATACCGATTGAGTTTCCCTCCATATATTGGTTGGAACCGATTGCATCTTTCGAGTGTGAAAATACCAAAGACTCGCAGTTTGACATGCCAATCACGCGAAAAGCTTTTACATTTCATTGCTTTGATGTCACTGCCGATGTCCCTCATCCAAACTTGAAGGTTGACAGAGAATTAATAGATTTCAATTTGAAGTATGGTCAACCGCAGTACTTGACATGGAGTGCACAGAAGATAATTAAAGTCAAGGTACTGAAACCAACACAGGCTGGGAAATTTGTGAACGTTAACTTCAAAATCAACAGAGGAACGGCCAACACAGATTATCTCATTTCTCTGGCAGATCTTCCCAGTCTGAATCCGCATGATTGGATTTTGCTATACAACATCCTTCTCTCCAATCATAGAGAGTATGAACCGATTCTGAAACATCTCAAAAGAATGTTGGCTTCCTACATCCATGAGCTCGCCACTATGGATCAGCAAATAGCAAAGATAATGAACAAGAAACCGACCGTCAAGCCTACTTCCAAGACAGGAGACGTTCATAAAATGAAGTTAGGGCAAATTGACTCTTCAAATCTGACGGTCATGTTCACAAGAGGCGACAAGCATAAGTTTCTGTTTGCTTTGGTAGACAAGCATTTGTTTTCAACAGATTGTTTGGAGCATATTATAAATATCATTCACCGATGCAAGCAGAACTCCACATCAGACAAGAAGAACTTCACTGATATGCTTCGTTGGTATATCACCTTCAAGCATCACATTCTGGCTATTATACCGAGGATTTTTGAGACAGTGAAGAAGCCTTCTGTTGTTAAAAGGGAATGAAGATTCTGTGCCAAAGACGCAAAGGGGGAGATTGTTGAAGATAATTGTGTTGCGTCTTGGGCCCTTTTGTTTTACAACCGGATTGGGCTTGTCAATCCGTGGTTAACTAGATTAGCCTTATTTTTCTAAGAAAAACGGTTAGGGTTTCATTATAAATATATGCATGCATGTATGCGTATAGTAACAGTCGTCACTCTCATTGAATATTGTAAACCCTAAAATCCTCTACAGTTGATGTTCTTTATCGAGCTCTTCTAAGGATTGTTTATTGAATCATTCGACACCTTTTGATTCATTACCTTGTTCTTAATTGTTTATCTAGTCATTTATCTACCTGTTTCATAGATCTAATCGATCTTTAAGTTTGTTTTAAACTCATCAACTATGTTGGGAGGCCAGTAGCTATTTCGAAAGGAAGGTAAAGTTTTTGCATAGCAAGGAAGTACATTTTGTAAAGGTACATTGGTCGCACCGGAGGGGCTCCGAGTGGACGCGGGAGTCGGTGGCTGAGATGCGGGAGCATTATCTAGATTAGTTCTCAGCAGCATACTTCGACGATAAAGTCTAGTTCAAGTGGGGGAGAGTTGTAACACCCCGGTTTTCAGGTATTTTTAATTCATCCCTTAATTTTAAATTATGTCTTTTTGGTCCTTGGATTGGATAGAAGTAGCCATGAGAAATCCTAGTGGCAAGATTG
This sequence comes from Lactuca saligna, assembly GCF_052625555.1. Lineage (NCBI taxonomy): Eukaryota > Viridiplantae > Streptophyta > Magnoliopsida > Asterales > Asteraceae > Lactuca > Lactuca saligna. The sequence goes on from NC_136417.1 coordinate 55,972,306, forward strand.
TAATTTTGAAGTAGGAGGATTATGCTAAATGTACATGTTGGTACGGTAAGCTTACTAGGACATACCTTAGTACGCCGGGCATATTCATATCTAAAGGAAACCCTAATTTTTAGGGTTTGTGGAGTATTTAAGCATCTTTATGGATCATTTCAGCATCCAAAGCCCTTGAGTTGTGTTTGGAAAACCCTAGTCCTTTAAGAGTGTCTTTGAGATAAAAAAAGTGTGTTATTGGGGGTGCTTTAGGAAGAAGGAGTTGGATCAAGGAGCTTAGAATTTGAAGCAAGCTTGTGGATCTTGGATCATTACCTTCTTGGGAAGCTCCAGAAGGTAAAAAGTCTTTACCCTGGTTCTTTGTTTGCTTGGATCTCATTTTGGTAGTTGTATGTTGTTCTATTTGTCTGAAAAGTCCTATTTTTATGCATGCTTTGTTTTGGACGATTTGGGTTGTCCTTTCAGACCCTAGGAAGGGTCCTAAGCTATAAAAATGAGGTTCGTTTAGCTAGTTTAGCTCCATGCTTCTTGTAGAAGGTCTTAATGGATTAGGAACTTGCATTAAGCACTTTTTGGACATGAAAAGTCAAAAAGTTGGGAACTTTATGAACCTAGTATGCCTCTCTATCTTGGATCTGAAGTATGAGCTTAAGTTCTAAAGCCATTAAGCACTTAATGAAGAAGTTGGGATCTGCGAGGGCACACCACGCGTACCTGGTCAGCCACCCCGATCATGGTTCTCTACGAAACCTCGTGTATGCTGAGCGTACCTCCAGAGTATGCCCCGTATACTCACATGGGTCAGCCCATGTTGAGTTAAGTTGGTTAGGTTGACTCGACTGGGTGGACTCAGTGGGTTTATGTACTTTGTCCAGTTGACTTTGAGTTTAACAATGTTTGACCAAGTTTGACTTTTGAGGGTATTTTGGGTATTTTGGGTTTTATATGGAATTCATCACTTGGTAGATGTATGCTTTGAGTAGAGAGCTGAGATTTAGAGTCGGGCCTTATCAGTTACATTTAGCTTGGTATACTTTCGGGTTGAAGGCACCAAGGCCGACCCATTGGTTTGATAACCTGATATTGTTAATATGCTAAGTATGGAATAGATATGCATGCTAGTTTTGATATCCTACTCTGCTAGATCATTAGGACTACTCATAATACTGTCTGCTTATCTGTATATAATATTATCTATTATATGTCGACATGTTGTGTAGGTAGGGTTGAGGTTGTACTGCTCTGTGTTGTAGCCAACAAACCCTGGAGCAAACCACATAGGAGTTGACGGCCTAGGAGGGCATGCCAGACTCATACTGAGGGCTAATGAGCATTCCAGGTACGAGTTGAGGGCCAAGAAGGGCATGTCAGACTGATACTTAGGGCTTACTGGTATTCAGTCTGAGGACTAATCATACCGGGTAGCAAGCCAAACATAAGTTGTGGGCCCAAGGGGCAAGCCAGACTTATGTTGTGGGCTCCGGGGTAATCCAGTTTGTTAGTTGTGGTCCCATTGCATGCAGTTATTATGTTTCTTGTACGTGAGAGGATCACGTGAAGGCGAAGGCGTGATTGTTCACCTCCTTGAGTTTTGTTTTGTGATTTTGGGAAAACTCTGATATTAAACCTACTTTGAAAACTATTTGTAAACAATGATGATTTATAGGTTGTTTTAAAAGTTTAAAATTTTCATGAATTTTATGGATGTTATAAGGTTGTTGAGTCGGTAAAGGTACAATGGCAACATTGCAAGGGTTCAGAATGGATGTCGGAGCCGAAGGACGAGAAGTGGAAGCATTACCCAGAGTAATATCTAACAGTGGAGTTCGAGGATGAAGCCTAATTTAAGTGTGGAATAATTGTAGCATCCGGATATCAGGTATTTCCTTTTCTAGCCTTAACCTATTTGAGTTTGCACATTTGGACCCATTTAGTGAGTTTCATTCTTCATCTCGTATGTTGGGCGTAGATGTGGGTACGTGCAACATACTCATTTAATCAGATAGCGGAGGCCATGCTAGCACGTTGTGCGTACGTGTCGTATGTTGGGTGTACTAGCTTAGCGTGAAAACCGTAATTTTAAGTGTTTGCTTCCCTATTTAAGCCACCTTATGCCTCCCTTGGAAATTCCTTATCAACCACCTTCCCTGGAAACACTAATATCGAGTTTAAGCCTTGTTTGTGAGTGTTTGGAGCTTATTGGTTGAAGAAGAAGAACATTGAAGAAGGAGGTGTTGCTTGCAAGCTTATAGATCCAAAAATTACTCCTCTTTGTGCACCTTTTGATGGTATAAAGTCTATACCTTGATGTGTTTCATTTTTGATCTCCATAATTTGGTTTTATGATCTTTTTGTCCCAAAGTTTGGACCTTTATGAGTTTGGGACACTCCAACGCATATTAGCTGTCCTTTCGTGCATGTTAAGTCTTGTAGAATCATAAAAATGGTTGTTTGATGGTCCTTTTCTAGCAATGCAAGAGTTTAGTGGTCATAAGTGTGGATTAGGTTAAAGTTTTAAAGTTCAAGCCCTTTTCAGCCATGCAAAGGATTAAAGTCTTAGAATTTATGGATTAAGATATTCTAAGAAGGTTAGATCTATGTTTAAATGCATGTCTTAATGATTAAGACCTTTTGGGTATGGTTTTTGGGGTAAGATGGAGTACGCCCCACATATTACTTGCTACGCCAAACTTAGCCAGGTGAGGCCCCAATGCTACCTGTTTTCGAGTACACCCCATGTAGGCAGAGAGTACGCCCATACGCGTTGGGCAGTTAATTTTATTAAGTTTTGGACTTTTGGTCAAGACTTAGGGTTTGGACCATGGGAGGGGAAAAATTGTCTTTTTTGCCTTAAGGAGTTTGATTATGGGTCTTGGACTTGCGAGTTGAGTAATGGACCTTAATTATTAATTAGGGCTAATTATTGTGTTATTAGGGGGAATATCAGGTGAGCTTCCTTCATTGTATTTGTGGGTCGAAGGCACCAACGCCGAACCACTAGTTTATTTTGTAGTATGATGGTTTACTTGATGACAACTATCGATTATGCATGTGCTTGCCTAATGACTATGTGATTCTTTGTTATGATATAATATGGTAGTAGTAAGGGTGAAATAGAGCTGGTGTCCGGTTGAAATAGACCGAAAGGGATTGCAAGAACCTAGATACGCTTGACAGTATCCGGTTGAAATAGACCAAAGTGGATTACAAGAACCCATATAATCTTGATTGTATCCTGTTGAAACTGAATGAAGGGGATTGCAAGCACCCATATATGCTTGGCTGTACGTTTGTATTGCATGGGGTATTGGGGGAACTCACTAAGGTTTGTGCTTACAACTCTAAGTTTATGTTTTACGTACTTCCAGTTTGAAGTGGAAGGGCCCGACCTGATCGCACCACATCACCATATGATTTTCACATTCTTGAGATTTTGGGAATTTTTACTCTGATGATATGTCGTTATGATACACTTTTGATTGATTTTATATGCGTATCTTATGTTTTGAATGATTTTAAGAGCAAAATATTTTTTTTTTAGTATTTTTTTGAAGTTACAAACATGTTTATTATGGACATCTTTCCTAATATAAAATTTGAGGAAGATGCCATATGAAATGATTCCTTCTCGACAGAGAACAAAAAGAAGCTAGAATTAGAAGGTTTGCGAGGAGGTGGGAGAGGATTCTATCTAACCTAAGAGAGAAATTTTTGAATAAGTTGATTCAATCCATAATGTTAACCCAATTTTAAATTAAGGTTAGGATGCATAAATATGATTTGTAATATGAAGATAGATGCCATAGTTATATCACAAAACTATTTTAGGTAGGTAAATCATTTTACCAATTTCAACCACAATGAAACTCCTAGATTTTTTGAGATTCATTGTATAATCAATGGCATGTTAATCTAGGATTATGCTCTTTGATTTCTAACTGGGGTGCCGAGGATCACAAAACGATGTGAATAACCATGCAAACCCACGTGATATGCTCGAGGTCGTTTATGATCTCACATTATATGCCGGTTAACCACACACACTCCATCAACAACCATAAATTCGGGTATATGCCATCATTTCATCTTTGTAGTCCCACATAAGTGTGTCGGTTATCCATGCACACTCCGCTAGCGACTCACAAAGAAATGATGTGCGTTTTGATGGATAACCATATAATTTCACATTTTCCTAAAGTAACTATAGTGAGATTTTATGGATAATTCTATTAAATCTTTTTAAGGATAATTCTATTATGCAATGATCTTATAATTGGATTATTACTTTTTTATTACTACCTTATTTTTCAAATTTTGGATATCCCAATTATCTAGTTAGAATATGCAGATTTCAAAAAATTCAAATAATATTAAATAACTAATAATTATCTAATCATTAGAAAAAGGAAAGTAAATCCTTAATTCTTATTTTCTGCTCGTCGCCATGATGTGGCAAAGGACTGCCCACGTCGTGGCCTCAACATATTTTCCATATTTATAATTTTTTGGTTTCCTCTTTATACACTATTATTTAAAAAAGATAGATTATGATACCATTTTTGGGGTTTTTAGGTTATAATAGCAATGTACATGCAAAATTTCACATAACACGGTTAAATTCAACCGAAAACAAGATCTATGGTTTTTCACTTTTAATACCAACATATTTATGAAATAAAAACTTCTATCCTACTACAATCGAAATTACAAGGAAGAGAACATACCTTTAACATAATCAAATATGTTAAACTCTTGAGTTCTTTGAATGCTCCATGGAAAACAAAGGGATAAAAAAGTATGCACGCCTCTATTGGTTCGCACCCAAAACCTTAGAACACTAGAACCACAAGAGGAGAGAGTAGAAAAGAAGGGAATTGCATTCTCCACCTTTTAGTTATGAGAAGCCATAAGAATATGATGACAAAGAGTCATATTTATAGTCTAATTAAATAGGAGGCTTCTGGAAACTGTAAAGAGGCTTCGAAAACCCTCCATGCCTTGGACCCTTTTAGAACTACCTCTTTTGTTCAAATATTGAACAATTACAATTCAACGCTTGTACCTTTAATATATTCCAATTAATCCAGAATTAAATTGATGATTTATTCGGACTAATAATTAATCAATTATGACAATTTCTATTTAATTTAAAATTAATTATTAACTATTTCTAATTATATAATATATTAACAAATCATTTTATCTCTCTCCTAAATTCTTTCCTACCTATATCTAGCATTTGATGAAAACCCAAAACGACTTTACTTTTATTCCATAAAGTTATATCAATTTTGTCATGACCAAGACCAATTTAGTTATGAACTTGGACACTTATTCTAATATTTTCAACACCTTAGAACATGTGAGAGCTTGTAATAGGGGTTCTAGAAGCTTCAATGTATGTACAACTTCAATTCAATGGAGAATACAATGTAAAGTAAAAGGTTTTTTTATCATCCAAGCCAAGAAATAAAGGTAAGAAGCAATAATTTCTCTTTTTTGCATGGTTTTAATTTAAGAAGTGTAGGTGAAATCATAAACCATAATTTTGAGGGATTGTTTGTATGGTATAATTATTGTTAGGTATTTATAGTACAAGTTATGTAAACATGTTAACCACTAAAAATAATATGTATTCGACAAAGATTCTATGGTTGAAAACTCACAAATTAGATTAAAAGTATACCAAAATAAATAAATTGTTTAAAGTTCTTGTAAGTTATTAGCAAGAACACTATGCAAGTTATTTACACCAATAATGTATATTATAATTTAGTTGAAACTGTAAGAACCTAAAATTTAGAGAGATATGATTTTATTCCAATATTGACCAAAAGGGAAAAATAGTCATTTATGAGAATTTTGTAAGTTTATAAAGTTGTGAATTTATTAAATTGACTTTAGGAAATTGACCAAGATGAGTTTAATTCACTTAAATGAGATTACATAAGTGAGTTCAAGAGAAGGAACGCATGAGATGATGCATTTTAGCCAAAAGGGTAAAATGGAAAACTTTAGGATTTTTGGGCCAAGTTTATGACTTAATAGATTAAGTCATTGAGAAGTGACTAAATGAAGTTCTATAAACCATCGCTAGATTTGCATAGATAAAAAGATCTTAGAAAACAAGCTTATAATAAAGAAGATATGAGTGTTAGAAGATTGAAGAAAGTTGTCCCAAGCTGGAATGGAATCAGCTAGAGGTTCTGCTGATTGTAACGCCTCAAATTTCAAACCAAAATTTTCATTTTTAAAGTACCCAATATATTTTTTATAAACAGAATCATTGGAAAATCGCAAATATTAAATAAAAATCATCATCACAAATGTCAGAGTGCCACAAAATTACCAGTAACAAAAACCCCCCAACAAGTGTGTACAACCAGACCTTCACCTTCCCATGATCCTCAATAGTACTTAAAACACATATAATCAACAACTGTAAGCATGAAGATTAGTGAGTACCCCAAGATATCTGATACATCAGAACAAACAACATAACAACATAACACAACAATAACAGCTAGACCTAACTGGTCATCACAGAAACAACTATTCTAATACACATTCAAGAATAAGTGAGGAGACTCATCTGATACTGATGATAGATAAATCTCACACTTGAACTGCCAAAACTAGACTCCTCCTAATAAACACAACAAGTAACACTAGTCAATTAAGGTTATTATCCCGACTCACAAGTCAAAATCCCACAGCTATGCTCCTTTAGGGCAGAAATACCATTTTCCCCCTTCTATTGTCCAAAACCTTAAATCCTTGAACAAAGTCAAAAGTCTGGAAATGTCAACAAGTCTACACTCTCATCTGTATGTGGGGTATACATCTTCCTACATGGGGCGTACAAGTCAAGTCAATGTTCAGCAGGGACGGGCCTGGCTAAACGGGGCATACCCAGGAGTATGCCCAACATACTCTTCCCGGTCCATTAGTCACAAATTTTATGTCTTAATCCTTTTATACACTTATCCCGACTTTAGATCTGAACATTATAGAATGTATTAACCCATAAAGTAACTGAATTTAAGGCTTTGCATGGCTAGATAGAGCTCAATAGATAAAACTCTAACTTCTACAACACTCTTATTCACTTAACTCATGCATGGGCCAATGGAAACGATCAAGCAACCGTTTTTATGAATCAAAGCACTCTAATACATCTAAAAGGACACCCAATATGGTCAGGAGTACTCAATACTTGAAAAGGTCCAAGCTTTCGGACAAAAAGCTCATAAAAACCCATCTAAGGAGATCTAGAAAGAACATTAGCAAGGTATAGACTTTATAACTTCAAAAGATGCAAAAGATGAAGGGGTTTTAGGATTTACATGCTTGCAAGCAACACCACCCTCTTCAAGAACTTTCTTCCTCAACAAGAATGCAAAAAATCACCGAAAGACTCCAAGATCCTAACTCTCAAGGCTAGGGTTCGATATCTAGGGTTTAAAGGGAAGGGGGTTGATAAGAAATGTCCAAGGGAGGCATAAGGTCGATTAAATAGGGAGCAAACCACTAATTTTAAGTGGCTGATAAGAAATAAGAAATGTCCAAGGTAGGCATAAGGTCGATTAAATAGGGAACATACCCCTAATTTTATGGTTAGTATGTCTTGCATATCACATGTACGCCCAACCTAGTAGCATGAGTGTTGTGTTTCCGAGGCTCGATCATGTACGCAACGCGTACCTCACGTATGCCCAACATACACACTGAAATGATAGTTTTTTTTTACATAAAAGGCCAAATATATAAACTTTAATTAAATCAAAGACTAAAATGGAAATACTTGAAAACTAGATGTTACAATTCTCCCCCACTAGAATCAAACTTCGACCTCGAATTTAGCCTCAGAAAACAGATCAAGATAGTGCTTGCACATCTCAAACTTGGCCTCCTAAGTCCACTCCGAGCCTTTATGGTGTTGCCACTGAACTTTAACCAAGTCCACTACCTTGTACCTCAAGGTCTTCACTCTCCTATCCAGAATCGCCACCGGTCTCTCAATGTAATTCAGGCGATCATTGACCTAAATGTCCTCCAAAGGAACCACAACTGTCTCATCAGCTATACACTTCCTTAACTGGGAAACATGGATGGTATTGTGAATCTGACTCAACTCCTTAGGTAGCTCCAACCGGTAAGCCACCTTACCCGCACGGGCCAACACTCTGAAATTGCCAATAAACATGGGGCACATATTACCTCGATTTCTGAAGCGAATAACACCCTTCCAGGGTGTTACTTTTAGAAGTACCAAATCTCTGACCTGAAAGTCTAGCTTAGAGCATTGCCAGTCCGCATAACCCTTCTGGCAACTTTGGGCTGCCAACAATATCTGTCTAACTTGCTGGATTAGTTTGATCGTCTTGAGCACTATCTCATTGCTCCCCATTACCATCTCTCCAAACCTCTCCATAGTAATTGGATTCCGACACCTCCTCTCATACATAAGCTCAAAGGGAGGCATGCCAATGTTGTCATGGTGGCTGTTGTTATAAAAAACTTCGCCAACAGGAGATATGAGTCCCATCTCCCACCAAAATCAATGATGCATGCACACAATATATCCTTGAGCATTTAAATAGTCTGCTTGCTCTTCCCGTTGCTCTGCGGATGCTAAGAAGTATTGAAATGCAATCGGGTGCCCAAATCTTCATGAAACCTCTTCTAGAATCTGGAAATTAGATGAACATCCCGTTCCCACACAATCGAAGTCGGCACCCTATGCCTAGCTACCACCTCTCAGAGATAAATCTTACGTAATTTCTCTGTAGAGGAGGCTTCACTTATGGCTAGGAAGTGAGAACTCTTCGTTAAACCACCCACTATCACCCATATATCATCAAACCCCCTCACAACCTTCTTCAATTTTGTAATAGAAGCCATCAGATCTGCTCCCACTTCCACAATGGAACCTCCAAGGGCTGCAACTTGCCATGAGAGTGTTGGTGCTCGGCCTTGACCTTCCGACATGTCAAACATCGCTGAACAAACCAGGACACATCCCTCTTCATATACGAACAACAATAACTATGCTTCATGTCAAGATACATCTTGGTAGCCCTCTAATGGATGGCAAATCTCGAATTTTGGGCCTCCTCCATCATTACCCGTCAAGCCCTACCAATATAAGGCACCCAAACCCGCCCATGAAGAGTGAAAAGCCCCTGTTGTCAATATCAAATGTTCAAATCTGACCAATCACCCGCTCACTTTTCCGATTTTATTCCTTTGTAGCCTCGTACTGTGCTTCTTTGATCATTTCCAAAATTGGTTTCATCACTGTCACCCTCATACACAACTCCTAAATCTGGACACTGACCGCCCTCCAACTGAAGGTGTCGACCACTACATTAGTCTTGCCTGGGTAATAAATAATCTCATGGTCATAATGTTTTACTACATCCAACAACATCATCTGCCTCATGTTCAAGTTAAGCTGATCCATAAGATATCTGAAGCTCTTATGGTCCGTGTAGATGGTACATCGAACACCATAAACATAGTGGTGCTAAATATTGAGAGCTAAAACCACCACCCTAACTCGAAATCATGAGTGGGATACTTCACTTCATGAGGCTTTAGCTTCCTTAAAGTGTATGCAATCACATGCCCCCTCATAATCAACACAACACAAAAAACCTTTAATGGATGCATCATAGTAAACCACAAAATCCGCAACTCCCTCATGGAGGGCAAGTACTAGTGCCTCACACATTCTATGGCGAAAAGTCTCAAATGATGCATGCTGCTCAATCCCCAACTGAACACAACGCCCTTCCTCGTCAACTTAGTGAGAGGAAAAACAATCTTGGAGAAGTCTCGAATAAATCTCCGATAATATCCTGCCAAACCGAGGAAGCTCCGAATCTTGGATGGAGACTTCGGTACTTCCCATTGCATCACCGCATCTATCTTGGCTGGGTCAACCAAGATACCATTCTGGTTAACGAGTTGACCCAGAAACTCAACCTTGTGCAAACAGAGGTCACACTTGGAGAACTTGGCATTGATCCTCTCCATCCTCAAAACTCTTAGAATCTCGCGCAAGTGCTCCTCATACTACTCTCTTGTCCTCAAATAGATGAAAATGTCATTAATGAAGATGATCACCGGTCAATTCAACATGGGCCCGCACACCCGGTTCATGAGATCCATGAACTCCATTGGTGCATTGGTGAGTCCAAAAAGCATCTCCACGAAATCGTAATGTCCAAAACGAGTTTAAAAGTCCGTCTTCTGAATTTCCTCCTCTCGTACGCTCATCTGATGGTAAGCATAACTCAATTCGATATTGGAAAACCAAGATGTCCAATGCAATTAATCGAAAAGATCACCAATCCTCGGAAACGGATAATAGTTCATCATCTTCAACTTGTTAAACTCTCGTTAATCAATTCACATCCAGTGTGAGCCATCCTTCTTCTTGACAAAAAGGATTTGTGCTACCTTTAGAGAACTTTTAGTACAAATAAACTCCTTTCCTAACAGATCCTAAAGCTGAGAGGATAACTCTTTCATCTCAGGAGGTGCAAGACTATAAGGTTCCTTGGCAATCAGTGTCGCACCTGGGATCAGATCGATTCGGATAACCCATACACCCATGATGTAAACTCTACCTCGCCTTGGCGGTTGAATAGAAAGCTGATTCTAGCCTATTTCCCTCACTGTAAATGGTCAGCACTCCCCCACTATAATCTTGAACCGTCATGATCTGCCGCTCACAGTTAATAAGAGCCTCAAAGCGGCTCCATTAATCCATACCCACGATCACACAGACATCTCCCATCGCAATAAGGATAAGATCTATCGGATACCCACACCAAAAATCATAAACACATAACCCCAGTAGATGCCAGTAGCGGAGACCGGATTCTCATCAGGTATAGAGACTCTCAATATCCTACTCAAGGCCTCCCGCGTAATACTAAAACCACGATAAAAGATGATGACACAAAAGACCGACTCATACCCGAGTCAAACAGCACAAGCATATGTATAGAATTCAGAAGGAAAGTAACTACATGAACAATAACGTAAGAAACATAAATAAATTAGTACAATAATAAAGAACATATATAGCCATAATGTCTGGAGCTGCTCAAGCTTCCTATGCTGTCAACTGAAATGTTCTCCCTAGAGCCCTCAGATTCTTGGCCTTCCCCTTCAAATGGCCCATCTGCTTTCAATTGAAGCAAACCCAAAATCCCTGGGGCAATCTCTAGCAAAATGCCACTCGTTTTCACATATGTAGCAAGGAGTCCCTGATTGACAGGGTCCCTCATGCCCATTTCTACACTTACAGCAAGTGCGACCCGTATGGCCTCGAACTCTCGAGTCGGTGGGTTTGGGCTGCTTAGTTGGAAGTGGTGGATTAATGTCTAAGTCCATAACTATATTTGGTATGTACTTGACCCGACTCGGCATGGTCCATTTGGGTTGCACTTCACCGACACAATTTATATGGATAGTCTTTTGAGAATAGTATATTTATGATTTATATTAGTATATTATAAGTTCTAATATATTAATAAGGAATCATATTATTTAATTAGTATTGATCAAGACTTAATTTAGAATTAATTAAGTGATCAAAATGAACTAATTAAATATGGACTCTTATATATATGGAATGGGCCAAGTTCATTTAGGTTGGGCTAAGCTTTCATGGATAGTCCATGGAGTCTTTAACCCATGGATCATATGAAATGAAAGGTCATGGGTTTAACCCTAGTCTCCATACTATATAAAGGTGTCCTTGGTTGGTGAAATTGGCACTAGTGTGGGTACACTAAGAAGGGCTAGCCGATTTCACTAAAGAGAACCAAGTATTCATATTCTCTAAAGTCTTCCAAGGTGTTTTGGTGATTTGTGATTCCACTTGAGGCTTCCATGCTATTGGGGCTAAGCTCTTAAAGCTTAAATACATCAAGCTACATCAAAAGGTATGTTATCTAACTAGTACTTTTTAGTATAAGAACTTCATAATATGCTAGTTAGGATTAAAGCCTTGGAAAGATCTTATTTGCATGTATAATAGAGAAAACATATATCCAAGGTAGTTAGGGTTACATGTACACTTAGGAGTGTTAGAATGCTCAAAACCCAATAGTGGTATCAGAGCCTAGGCTTGTTTTCTTGTTATACTTGCAAAACTGCTTAAAAAATCGAAGTTGTTTGCTGTCTGATCATCAGAATTGGCAAGTCCATCAGGAGACTCGGCGAGTCCATGCATAAAAAGTGATCAAATCGATCCAACTCGCCGAGTTGGTTCATGCACTCGACTGGTTAGACCCCTAGACAACATAAATTCGACTTTTTTTGGCTGGAATTGGACTAGGAACATTACCCTAAGATTTTTTTGGACTTATAAACTTGTTTTTGATGTGGTAATGTTCATGCAAATCCAATTTCAAATATAATTGTCAATAGATTCATGTTTTGTATTAGTTTAAAGTTTAGACTAATTACATGAAAAAGTTTGATTTGAATTATCCTGTTCTTATGAGTTGCTTAGATTAATAGAAAAGTTGGGTGAAATAGTTGTTTTCAATCCAAATTAATCTAAGAGTTGATTCTAAAATGTTTTTTTGTAACTTGTCCTCAAGTTATATGAAAAGTCACATTTAAGTTTCATAACACTCAAAAAAGTTGGCAAAGGTTACAAAATGAAGAGTCTTGTCTCATTGAATGGTTTTATGACTCCATAACTTGTCCTCCGGTTATGGAAGTTCAAGAGTCACTTCATTAAGTAATAAAATGTGTAACCTTAATTAATTCCATAAGTTATAAAATAAAGAAAAGTTAATTCTTTTATCAGTTTAAAGTCTTCCATAACTTGTCCTCAAGTTATGGAACTTGAAGAGTTTTTGGATTAAAACTACTTTAAACACATAAGTTATGGAATTAATTAGTTTTGAATAGTTTCAAAACTTGCCCTAAAGTTTTGGAATTTGTAAAGTTTTCTCTTATGAATACTTTAATTCCAAGTTAGCCCTTAGAATTTTAAAAGTTCAAATTCAACCCTTATACTTTATAATATTATAAGTTAATAATATATATATATATATATACACATATATATATATATATATATATATATATATATATATATATATATATATATATATATATATATATATGTATAAGAGTAAAGTCAGTCTTACCGTTAGTAGGCCTCATTCACGAAGCCGGTCTATAAGGGGGGTATAAGGTTACTGCCTATAAAATGGCAGTTTGACAGGACTATAATTCTCCATTCATTAAAAGTATTAATGATAAATACTAAGTAACTAAACTCTTAATAATACCCAATCTTAGTTACTTAGGAAAATGTGAATAAGGTGCTAATCGATGAAATTACACTTTGCACTTTGTTTAAGTCGGTTAGTGGAGCATGTGTGGTTAATCGGCACACTAACTCGTATTTAAAAAGGTAGGCAAAGGGTAACTTAATGTTTATCATAGTATCGATGGAGCGTGTGTGGTTAACCGGCACATCGATTAAGGGGTGAACACTTAAGGGTACCAAGTAATTTGCATGGTTACTTCACACCTTGTTTTGTGATCCTCGGCATCCCAGTCACAAAACCTGAAGGGCACACTCGAGATTGAAACATGCCATTGAACGGTTCAATGAATCTCAACAGATCTAGGAGTTTTAAATCCAATTAAAACCTAATAATACATTTCGTTTATCTTGGTGGAAATTGGTGAATCGTCATTCACCTACCTTCAAATATTTTATAGCTTGGATTACGACATCCCTCTTCAAATTTATAAAATAGTTTGTTGGGTCCTAGCCTTAATATTTCATATTGGGTGTCATATTAAGGACTTTAGATCAACTATCTTAAATATCTCCCAAAAGATGTCTAGTTTAGACATCTGTGATCTTCCCAAATCTCTTGAAACAAGGTTTCCTAAATGAAGATGATGTCCTTTGGAAATCATACTTCTTTAACCTCCTCAAATTATTCTCCCTAACCCACAAGTTCAAGGTCACTCAAGCCCTACTGGAAAGGCAAGGTCTAGGTGTGATCACTTCTTGGAGATGTAGTCACACATTGACAAGCCGGGAGAGTTGGGTGTCAAAGTCTTGAGAAAGTTGGTGGTTCAACTACTTTCTAAGTCACATAGTGAGTTCTTTTGGAACACCTATGAAACAGACTATGACAAGACCCTTAATGATCTTATCTAGTTTCTATGATCAACTTCCTAAAACTTTATGGACATTGACAATGATGACATTGGACATATAGTAAAGCTCTCTCTTCCCAGTGGAAAGGGATCGGCCATAGTCAACTCAGTTGACCAAATGGTAAAGAGAAAGGCCAAGTCTGAGATAGTTCCGTGCACCATTATGAAAGGGTCCATATGTTTATATTGCCAAAGAAAGGGGCATTAGTTGCAAAGCTGCCAAACATACCTAAGAATGTTAAAGTCAATAAGTTTGACTCTACTTTAGGTAAAGTCCACTATCTAACTCTACTAAGTTTCTATTCTGAGATTCTTGATATATGATGTGACTAGGTCACATGGTGATGTTTTAAGAATCAAAGAAAAGGGAAGAAACCTAATGAAAGAATATGTTGAATCTGATCGTGTAGATGGATTTCTATCGTATAGTTTGAAGATTGGATTCTTGAGCTACTTCTTAGGAGTTATGATAAAATTTCTTAGGAATATATAACAAAAAGTTTTCATGTACATTTGCATTGTAAGGATTAGTTTTTCCGCAAAGTTTTTAAAATAAAAGGAAAATTTGATTTTATTTATTTTAAAATATCCTTACAATGGCATTTGTGGAAATTTTTTGTTGCTTATAAGATTCCATTAATAGCAAGAGTGGAAATATGAAATTTATTCTTTCATTTGTGGTAATGTCTAAATTTACCGAATAAGGAAAGATTATCATCACCCAAGTTTCAATTGGACCGGAACTTGAAATCATGCAAGTTGTATAGCATGATGAATGAGAACTATCAAGTATTGGAAAATTAAGACTAATTACTTGTTCACATGGATGTGTGAGTCAAGTGAAGGACTAAGGGATCGAGTACACATTCTTGTGCACTGATTAAGTCCACCACAAAAGATCGATAAGACTATTCGTCATGATTTACTTAAGTTCAGTAAATATGGTTATACTTACAAGTTTAAGTATAATTCTGAAACATTGGAAAAGGTTCCAATGTATGGCAGAACGAATAAGAAGAATCAACTTAGGCAGAAAGATAAAAGTTTCTCAAATCTGAAAAGATGGGAGAGTACTTTAGTATCAGTTTTTATGATCATCTTAATGATTTAGAGACTTTATCACAATTCATCATCTAAGTGCATTCTGATAGCTAAGAAGAGGAGCTATGAATTGTTGAAGTGGTTAAATCAAGAAGATGATTCATACTTCGTTCCAAAACAATTCTTAGAGTCATACTCCAAGATTGTAACTTGAGTGACATGTCTTAAAGAAGGTTTATAACACTTGTCAAATGTAAGAGTAAAAGTTTTCTACTCTTGTACATTTGAAATTGGTAAGTTGTGATGTTTTGGATAAAACAAAGACCAACTTAGGCCAATTTTGTGAAGTGTTTTTCTTGATTAGAATCCGCACTATCTCTTGAATATCTGACAAGAAAGTCTTATATGTCAAGAGGACAGTGGGAGTCTTAAAGGTCTTGAAAGTCTCAAGAACTAATCAAGAATAGAACCCAAAGTTCTTCACTAGCACACAACTTGAAGTTTATAACTTATCGTGTTGACATATTCTATGCCCATTCTAGTTAAAGTTGGCTTTGCATATGAGTTCTTAGAGTTCTCAATTGGTTGAACAACAACTTGGAAACAATGGCAGGCCCTTGAGCTGCCAGGTGGCAATAAATTAGGATTGAGTTCAGTCTATATGAATTTAGATTTGTCATTAACCTTTTCTTGTGACTTTGGTTTTGACAATTCACATGGATAAGAACACATACACCATTAAATCTAAGTGTCATGAGGTTTCTCTCCGATTCATGAAAATGATGGTGAGGAAACGCTTTCACTAAGTAGATTTTAGTTAGATAGCAATTGTGATGTTTGCATTCTCAAAGTCGTTAGTGGAGCATGTGTGGTTTATCGGCACACTAACCTGGACTTGTGAGAAGTGGCAAAAAGGTCTAACCATTATGATTACGACATCCCTCTTCATAATTGTTAAGACACCAACAGTTTTTCATAGTTCTTAAAATTGTTCAGACACACAAATGTGCTATCTAAGGCAAGGTGTATGATTTTGATAAAGTTTTATCAAAACAATTTAGTATCAGAAATCTGATCTTTGGTAAGAAAGTCAGCTGATTTTTGAGTACATGTCAAAGCTAGTGGGGGCATAAGTGTTATGCTCATAATCATCATGTTAGTGGGAGCATGATAATTATGATAAAGATTGCAAGTTAGCAATGTTAATTATAGAAAACAAAGTTTCAATTGGGAAAGAGTTGTTTTGCTATAATTAAGGGAGAGGAAATTATACTTCATCTCAAATCTAAAAGCTTAGATTGAGGTTTTAATTGTATTTAGTCAAGGTATATATATATATATATATATATATATATATATATATATATATATATATATATATATATATGAATTTCATGTTGGAATGGCTCAACATAAGGAAATTTTGTATATGGGTCCATTATTTGCGTTCTAAAATTCGATTATGATTACGGCATCCCTTTTCATAATCTGAATTATGAGAACTTGGCAAATTGAAATGGAAATAGTATAGCAAAAGACTGGTGTAGTCTTTATGTGAGACATCACGAATCGTGTCCCGTATGCTTCGAATATAGGATCGATTACATGTGCTATATTCATCCGTTCTATAATTTTCCAAATGCCTGGGGCATTAAGAAGGGAAAAGGTCTAGAATTGGATATGACTAAAAGGATTAAACAATTGTCGAGGACAATTTAAGGTTTACCAAAGATTGGGTGCTCAAGGATAGTTGGAAGCATAGTATTAATTATGGAAGGACCATGTTGACGTAATATGTAAGGAGGCAACTCTTGTTCAGAAGTGATAGTCAAAATGAATATGGAAATGTTTCAAAGTTAGAAATTATTGAATCTGTGTGAGATTAGGAAACTTAATGCAAGAAGGATGTTTCCAAGGAGCTGAACTCCTTTGGAATACTCTGTAATGATTGGTCCCAAGTCTTTGTGAATTTGTGTATAATCATTACAAGAAGATCAATGCATATAAGTTTAGAATCTAACAGATTTCAGTAAATGACATGAGTTTGAATTCTTGCATTTGCAGTAACTATTTGGGATTGTGAAAAAGGATCATTGGAGTTATGTTCAGTTAATCTATTCCACAAAGTAAAGATCATAGACAAACATAGTATGCATACTTGGTGTATGGCATGACTAGTGTTTAGAAAACATAGTGTACATGCTTAGAGCATGGGACAACTATTGTTTTAAATTCAAGAATAAAGTTGATAGCTGAAACAGTATACAATGAATAATGTGTAATCATATGGTGATAAAATAAAAGGTGTTTTATTTATATTCATAAGTTCTGAGACCATATTGGATTCGATTATTATTGTGTTTCATTTTGCATGTTTTGACTTCCAGAATAAACTAGGTCATTCATTCGGAATGACTAAGT
This sequence comes from Lactuca saligna, assembly GCF_052625555.1. Lineage (NCBI taxonomy): Eukaryota > Viridiplantae > Streptophyta > Magnoliopsida > Asterales > Asteraceae > Lactuca > Lactuca saligna. The sequence goes on from NC_136417.1 coordinate 55,989,976, forward strand.
TATTCAAACCATCCACAGTCGGTCATATGTTGGAAGTAGATATGAATTAAGAATGTCATGGGTTAGCTTGTAGAGGTCTAAGGTGTTGGACAAAGGGCTACAACACTCATGAGTGCTCATAAGTTCTGAGTATTGGATTCAACCCGCGCTCATTGGAATCACTTCATGGATTTTATCACGAGTGATCATGAGATGATAATATCTTATATTCTTCAAACCTAGAGATATGAGTTGTTACTATGAGTTAGTTTTACATTGATTGCACGAAAACGCATTCGGTAACTCGGTGTTATAAAGCGTGCCTTTGTGTATGATTCAACAAGTAGTAGAACAAGCCATATGAGTCAAAATTTATCCATTTCTTTTACCTTCGGGATAAAAGCGATATATGTGGGCCCCTCGATGATTTGATGATGACAAATGGAAGTGCTCGGTCGGGCCAGGACTGATTTGATTTGTTCAATCAGTCAGTCGTCATAAATCGGAAATCAGGAAACAACAAATGGACAGAGAGAATGATTATAATCCATCTCTCAGTCCATATGATATCTAGAATGGAGGAATATATGATCCCTTATCTAATGGACAAGTTCGTTGACAAGATCAGAGTTCGACAGCGACTTTAAGAGCTACGATTTCCAGTTTTAGACTTATCCAAGTGGGAGACTGTTGGACTAATGTCTAAGTCCATAACTATATTTGGTATGTACTTGACCCGACTCGGCATGGTCCATTTGGGTTGCACTTCACCGACACAATTTATATGGATAGTCTTTTGAGAATAGTATATTTATGATTTATATTAGTATATTATAAGTTCTAATATATTAATAGGGAATCATATTATTTAATTAGTATTGATCAAGACTTAATTTAGAATTAATTAAGTGATCAAAATGAACTAATTAAATATGGACTCCTATATATATGGAATGGGCCAAGTTCATTCAAGTTGGGCTAAGCTTTCATGGATAGTCCATGGAGTCTTTAACCCATGGATCATATGAAATGAAAGGTCATGGGTTTAACCCTATTCTCCATACTATATAAAGATGTCCTTGGTTGTTGAAATTGACACTAGTGTGGGTACACTAAGAAGGGCTAGCCGATTTCACTAAAGAGAACCAAGTATTCATATTCTCTAAAGTCTTCCAAGGTGTTTTGGTGATTTGTGATTCCACTTGAGGCTTCCATGCTATTGGGGCTAAGATCTTAAAGCTTAAAGACATCAAGCTACATCAAAAGGTATGTTATCTAACTAGTACTTTGTAGTATAAGAACATCATAATATGCTAGTTAGGATTAGAGCCTTGGAAAGATCTTATTTGCATGTATAATAGAGAAAACATAGATCAAAGGTATTTAGGGTTGCATGTACACTTAGGAGTGTTAGAATGCTCAAAACCCAATACGAAGATGCGACAACACTGGTCTCGTATCTTTCACTTGGATGTCCCTATCCTCTCTAGCATGGGTCTCCAACTCAATCTCTATCGACCTAGCATTGGTCTGCAGCTTAGCCAATGTCCGATACGAAGTGTTCACTACAAACTCATGTATATCCCTCCTCATGACACCCAGATTCCAGCTCACACATGATTGCTCATTCCACATGCTCTAACGGTAGAACAAGGCCCTCTCATGAAACATCCTACTTATTTTAGTCACCGTCTCTCTCTTTTGTTTGAGAGATAGGATCTCCTAGGCCAACCTCTCTCTCTCTCTCTCTCTCTCTCTTTCTCTCTCTCTCTCTTTCTCTCTCTCTCTCTCTCTCTCAACCAATGGTACAAACTAATCTCTAAACATCTCAGTAACTCTCTCCTAGGTCAACGTAGAATACTCTGCAAGGGCATAATCATATGTCACAAATATCCACCAAACCTTCTCTCCTAAGCAAAGCTAGTTCATCGTGAAACAAACTATAAGATTCTCCGGATAGGAGCAAGTGTAAAAACAACCATCAACGTCAGAAATTGATCTCATCACAACAATTTGATCCTTGGTCCCATCAAATTCGGCTGGCTTCATGTTGTTGAATTCACGGTACCATAGTGAATAACCCCCTATGGTCTCAAGGCAGCAACAACTACGGTGGTTGTGGTAGTAGAAACCACAGTGATGGCGGAATAACACTGGTCGAAAGTCTTAATTAAAATGGTATTAATAGACCCAAACATCTTTGGTATAGCCCATCTGATCGCCACGACCACCTTGGCGACAACAATACTATGTATCTCATTATCACTGGCACTCGACCTCTCGGGGTCGCTGGAGCCTGAACCTCGGGTAACCACCATAGTGATACACACAAGAAATCCATCAGAATCAGGCTAAAGTGCATACACACATCCATATCCTCGTATAAGCTCCTTAATTCCTTAAGATTCCTTCTTGAGCCGCATATGGATCCCGTGCTTTTAGTAGTACTGGCCCAATACTACCTTCCACACCAACATGTATTTATCTCATGTCGTCCTATTAAGACCCTAAGTCACACGGAATCTATTCCTCAAGATCAGCTATACACTCTCCCTGCTAGTTCCTCAGAACCACTACTTAGAATCTAGGCACTCGTTCTAGACTGCTCCCTAACACTGCTCCGCCTTATAATATCCCCAATGTCCTGGCCATTTACTTTGTGGATGCCAATCGTACACAATACGAGACTCGATAGACATTCAAATAAATGATTCTACCTCAACTCCACAACCAAACAAGTAACAAGAAGAAACGCTAAATCAGGCATTCTAAGGCCATATTATCCTAACTATGTTATTATATAACATACACCAAGCAAATAGCAATGACAATATCAATCTTATAAGAACAAACTCCTAGGCTAAATGCATCACAAATCACAAAACCATGTCACACCATTCATGCAGGATCCTTAGCCTACCACTAACTAGCATGCAATTCTGTCAGCTCATAAGATATCAGCTCTACATTAATCATAATATAAATTGAGATATTTTGGAAAACTACTGCTCGAGCTCTGGTTGATTGTACATACTGCTTCACGAGGTTTTTCTACTATAAAATTCTTAATTTCTTTGAAAAGTTTTTATAAAAATATTCAGATCCTTAGTTTGAGTTTGGAATTACCATAGAGTTCATCCAAATCACTCAAACTAGGGTTCTGATACCAAATTGTGACGCCTAAAATTTCAAACCAAATTTTTTCATTTTTAAGTTACCCAAGATATTGTTCTTAAACATAATCATTAGAAAATCAAAAGTATCAAATATAAATCATTATTATAAATATCAGAGTGCCATAAAATGCCCAGTAACAAAATCTCCCAGCGAGTGTGTACAATCAGATCTTCGCCTTCCTGCAATCCTCAGAAATACCTGAAAAACATATAATAAAAAACTGTAAGCATGAATCTTAGTAAGTTCCCCAAGATATCTCACACATCACAGCACATAAACATCTATGGGTTATAAGCAACCCTAGAGACTACACAAAGTCTCAGTGGGAAAACAACATTCCCTATCGGTTATCAGCAACCCTGGAGACTACCGAGTCTCAGTCACACATAAACAACATAACATAATAATGACAACTAGATCCAGTTGGTCATCATAGAATAAGTGAGGAGACTCACCTGATACTGATGACAGATAAATCTCACACTCGAACTACCAAAACTAGAATCCACCTAATAAAGACAACTAAACCCTAGTAAATTAAGTTCATTATCCCACAACTATGCTCCTTGAGGGAAAAATGACCATTTTGCCCCTACTATGGTCCAAAACCCTAAATCCTTGACCAAAGTCAAAAGTCAGCAAAAGTCAACAAGTCCACACTCTCGTCCGTACGCGGGGCGTACATCTTCCTATATCGTGCATACAAATGTAGTCAATGATCAAACAGACTTGGCTAGACGGGGCATAGCCAGGAGTACGTCCAACATATTATGCGTGTTCCATAATCCATAACTTTTAAATCCTAATCCTTTAAGACACATATCCCAATTTTATATCTGACCGTTATAGAATGTCTTTACTGATAAATTCACTGACTTTAAGCATTTTCATGGCTAGATAGGGCTCAATACACGAAACTATAACTTCTACAACACTCTAAGTCAGTTAAATATTGCATGGGCCAAGGTAAACGATCAAGAAACCTTTTTTATGAATCTAAACATCATAATACATCTAAAAGGATAACCAATATACTCTTGAGTACTCCAAACTCAGAAATGGCCACACATTGGGACAAAAAGCTCATAAAAACCCATCTAAGGAGATCTAGAAAGAACATTAGCAAGGCATAGACTTTATACTTTCAAAAGATGCACAAGATGAAGGAGTTTCAGGATCTACAAGCTTGCAAGCAACACTAGCTTCTTCCTTAACAATAATGCACAAAGTCACCAAAAAACTCCAAGATCCTCACTCTCAAGGCTAGGGTTTGATATCTAAGGTTTAGAGGGAAAGGAGGCTGATAGGAAACGTCTAAAGGAGGCATAAGTTGGATTAAATAGGGAGAAAATCCCTAAATTTAGGGTTTAGGAGCTGAGCTAGTACACCCTGCGTACCACATGTATGCCCAACGTATTAGCATGTGTCTTGCATTTCTATGGCTTGATCATGTATGCTACACGTACCTCACGTATGCCAAATGTATGGGCTGAAATGCAATGTTTTTAACATAAAGTGCCAAATATGTAAACTTTAGTTAAACCAAGGACTAAAATGGAAATACCTAAAAACTAGATGTTACACTAATGAGCAGCTACCAAGACATTGTGACGAACTTGCCACGACATGTTCAGGGTGGCAGTGAATCAGATGAGAAGTCTTGTCGTAAATGGAAGGCAACATACTTTCTTGTGACGTGGTAACATGGGGTACCACGATGTAGTAGGGGAAATAGGTTTCTATAGGAGATGGACACTACGAATCGACTAGAGGATGACGATAGCCAACTTATGGGCACCACAATGTGGTACGTAGATGACATCGGCATGATTTTGAGCTTAGAGAACAAAATTAATAGCTTTAAGAGCTTAGTCCAATCATTTCTTATGGGGAGTTGATTGGGGAGTTAGAGAAGGCGATTTTCATGCCAAAATAATTCCAAAAGAAGCTAGAGATTGTGGAGTGATTATATTATCATCATCTCCATATTAAGGTAAAAATTTCTCCATTTTATTTAGCTATGAGCTTTAGTGGTGAATCTGTTAGTTTGGTTAGAATGCTTGGTTTGAACAATCTAAAGTTTAAGTATGATGCCATTTAGAGTGCCTAGAAGCTTTAATCAAGACTTAGAAGTGATTTCCATGGTGAAATCAGTACACTAGGTGTTAGGGTTTGAAATCCTAACTACTGAGGATTATGATTGATACATTAGGGATTAGAGGGTAATTAATTAGGTAGTATGTGATGCTTAATTCATTGGTTGTAATTAGTTTAGAGGTAGAAATTAAGAAGGTAGAATTTTGATCCATTGAGTAGTCATTTTGGCAAAGAGATTCAATAAGCTCTTAATTGGCTAAGACATGTTCTAAGTGACTTGACATGTTGTACGAATTAGCCTTGGGAAAAGAAGATGGATCAAGATTCATCAATTGAAGATTGGAGGACAAAGGCTAGTGAATCTTCACTAACTAATCAAGTGAGTTATAGTTCTCATTCTCTCCTTAGATAATGTTTATATGCTTTATATTATTTGTATTAATATATTTATATGCATGTATACTTAGAAGTATTGGCAATAGACTGAATGCCTACATGTTAAGAAATTAAAATAGATTATGGTTATACATTTAAAATCATGTATCTAAGCATGTACGTATATCTAGAGTATATATGAGATTATACTTTTAAAAACATATATCTAAGCATGTACGTATAATTATATTATGTTGGTATATGTAGACGATAATGGTATTGTGTAAAATAAATATGTGTATGAGATGAAGATATATATTAAGCACTTAATGAGTTAACTACTAGAAGAGTAGGAAGAGGTCTCTTGATAATATAAAGAGATAGAATGTCCAAGAGGCAAAAATTATGTAAGACTATGGTGAGAACATATCATGTGTAAAGGATATTTTGAGAAGAGTAGAAACATGATTTCCTTCGAGAATAAGATTATGATTCCTTTGGTAATGGATATAGATGATTCCTACGAGGATGAGATTATGGTGTTTAGAAGTGGTGGATGAAGGGTTCCATGATTGGAACAAGATAAGAGTGTTCTTCAAAAGAACTTAGATATAATCCTTGACAAGTTAATTAAGACATCTGTGTGGGATTCAAGATAAGAAGAATTTGTAAGGATCTGTAAGGGATTAAAGAAAATAGATTAAGTCTAGATGAGTGTACCCGATAATGACATGGTGATGTCATTCCCCTATATAATAGATGAAGTTGCCATATAAGGTTGGGACCATTGAGTCTAGATGGGAATAGAATGCCAATATATGAGAAGTTGAGAGTAGACAAATAAATGTAAGAAAAGTACAAGAACTTATGTTAAGAGTAAAGGATATGAGACGAGTTGAGTAATGAGTATGAGATGAGTATGCATAAAGTATGAGAAGTGCAAAGAGATGAGATGAGATAAAAGTAAGGCATAAGAAAAGAGATGAAGCGAGAAGAATGTGTGGGAGGTAAAAGATGCGGATGAATAGAGTATAAGAATGATGCGGAATAAGATATTAAGAGGTGAGGATAAACTATGAATAGAGTATGAAACAAACCTAAGAAGAGGCTAAGAAAGAGTATGATATGAGAAAGCAAGATAGAATAGGAGAGTATGTGAAGAGAAAGAATAGTTGAGTACGCTTTGAGAAAAAAAAAAGATTAGATTTTACAGAGTGTGAGAAAGAAGAAAACAAATGTTAGAAAATGCAAAGAAAGAAAGGTATTAAGAAGAATATGATAACATGAAAGTAGATAAAATATAACTCATCATACATGTGGTATGATGTTATAGATATTTCTCATGTTTTGTAGGTTTAAGTAGCAGCCGTTGTGCGAGAGAATGTAGGAAAATAGAAATAAATAAAATTATATTAGAGTTAGGTTTTATTGTAAACTCGATTTTTCATGGGATGTTCAGTTTGTTTTTGGGTTATGGAATTCGGCAAATTTTTTATAGAGACTTTGATAATTGGTAGATAATTAGATGAGAATTTTTTTATGGTTACAAATATTATATGATAAAATCTTATCAACAAATTGTCATGTTAGTTAAAAGAACCAAGTGACCGATTTTTTTAAAAGAATATTATGTATGGTTCATAGTTAGAAATATGTAAGTTGTTGAATCTTTAATGGATATTTCCATAGGAATTGATGAGGAAGAAGAAAGTTAAGGGCCAAGGACAAGACGAGAATAAATTACATTTGGATCTTTTACTTGGGTATATGTAACAAATATTTGTTTACACCAAATGGTTTATTTATGAAAACAAATCAATGAGAATGTGTTGAAAATGTTTTCATGTAAAGCTATGTTTTCTTATATTTTGTAAAATAAGAATATTATGAACCATGACATAACATATTATATATGTGAGATGCATGCATTTGAACAAAACGTGCTTGTAATATGTTCATGGATCACATGTGCGTGAATGTGTTGGTAAAGATAGTATATGTAGAAACCCATCTCAATGAGGGATCATTTGAATTATGATGCCAACTGAATTACAACTTATGAAATAATAAGGTCATTGAGATTGATACATTCGTAGTAAGGAGTCGGGGGACATGAAACGAAAATGTGGACTCCCCAAAGCTTGGAAATCATGTATTACATTACATGCAATTGCATTATGCACGAAAGTATATTTGTGGAAAAATGCTTTGCGAATATGAGTTTAAATGTATTGAATGGGAAATAAAAATGGTTAAATGCTTTTATGCCTAACCTATGTAACACACTAGACGAAAATTGACGTATTTCTTTTACTTGTAAATAGTATGTCTCTAGGTACCAAAAGGAATTAGTAGTGACATTGACTACTAGCATTGATCTGTTGGATTAGATGAAGTGTTTTCAGGACTTAAAAGTGGAAAGCATTATAGTATATCTTTTGAAGATATTATAATGCTTTATATGGTTTTGTATATTAGTTTGTAAACCCATCTATTATCAAGTCAATTTTTGGCAAAAAGTTTAAATTTGGAAAAAAATTCTAAACCTATGAAACATTTTGAAAACCGAATATAAGCAAATATTGTTTTTAAAAACAGTATGAAAGTTTGGATGTTACAATAATAGAGGGCAATGACCAAAGAATGTAGTGACACACCACCGACAACACTAATAGAAGGTTGTTGGACGCATATAGATTATCCAAAGGTAAGCCATACGGTAAATACAATCTAACGAAACTAGTTTTGAAAAAAAAAATGTATTAGTTTATATGCTAACAAAACACAATAAATTTCTAAATTGTTTTTTTGCTGTTTAGAAATTTTATGTTATATATATAGCTGCAAAATGATATAGGTAACGTTGTAAAACTCGCCGAGTAGACCCATTACTCCTCCGACTACTCGCTATTCGATCCCTTACTGAGGCGAGTTACAAAATCCCGAATACTCATTGACCAGGCCTTACTGAACTGAGTAATGTTGTAAAATGCAGTCAACTTGGTGATTAATATGTATAATATATTTATTGATTTATTATTTAACACACATATGCGATTATTACTACATATATATCTTAAATTTTAAGTAATTATTCACGAAGTGAGATAATTATGTGTTTTTTAGCTTTTGTTTATTCATATGTATTTAATTTTGTTATATATTTCAATCGACTTATGATTTTAACTTATAATTTTGACAAGTATAATTTCCCTAAAAATATATCTACATGAATTACCGAATCCGAGTAGTCCCCGAGTACTTCTGGGTACTCGCTACTCGGTAGTCGGTCGAACATGTACCGAGTAATAAGTTCTACAACATTGGATATAGGTAACAACTGAATAATTTAATAAATATGTATTAGCTTCATGGAAAATGATAAAAAAAAGTGCGTTTTTAAGGTTAAAAAATTGATGTAAAAAATAAATTGTCTTCCTTCTTATAATGAACAGATTCAAATACTTTTAAAGTTATAATTTAAAAAAAAAAAAAAAAAAAAAAAAAAAAAAAAAAAACACTTATTTAAATAAATAAATACATTTTCATTTATACCATTCAAACAACAAAAATGTTTATTACATGTATAACCTCAATAAACAATCCCAAACACTCCAAATCCTAATTTCTAATGCCTGTCATTTAGCATATTCTTTTTGGAAAAGCATATTTAAGAAACCTTCGCACAACTAATTGTTAATATTAAAACCCAAGTCAACTATAAGAACGAGAAACCCACCAATAAACTTATATGTCTCATGCCGATTACTAGCCTCCGATTTTGACTAATTAGGTCGGCCCAAAAGTAATTACATATTTTTACTACGATATAACACAAGATCTTTTGTGTTAAATTACATTTCTATGTATTATTATTCTGTATTATATAATTTATATCGAACTTTTGTAATAAAAACTTTGCCTTTGGCTAAAGACGATAAGTTGGACTCCAGAAATTTAAGCAATATAAATCTAATAACGTTGTCATAAACTATTTATTTTGATTGACTGACACATTCATTTAATAGAAACCAAGTTTAAGATATGGTCCATTTCATAATTTTTCAAGTTTATCAACACCCATCTGTAAATGAGTCATAGACCTTAAACTCCGAGCAACATCCTCCTTTCATAGATAACATATGATATCAAAGATAATGCCATGACGGGCATATTATATTTTTACAATGATATATCATTTCTTTGTGGTTGTGAACGACATGGTAATTTAGAACAAGTTCAATTGATGTACTATATATATATATATATATATATATATATATATATATATATATATATATATATATATATATATATATATATATATATATATATATATATATATATATATATATATATATATATATATATATATATATATATATATATATATATATATATATATATATATATATATATATATATATATATAGGGTTAGGTTAATGTGAGACGGTCTAATTTTGTGAGACCGTGAGACGCATTTTTTTTTTTTTTTTTTTTTACTTAATTCAAGTTCCGAAAATAATATTTAAAAAAAGAATTTTTAGATTTTACCATTTATTTTGCATTTTAAAATTATTTTTTAGAATATGTCAGTGTAATATTCTATTTAGAATATTTCACGTATTTTTTTAAAAAAAAACGAGATTTTATTTTTATTTTTTTATTTTTTATTTTTGTTTTTTTTAGTTAATTCAAGTTCCGAAAATAATATTTAAAAACAGAATTTTTGGATTTTTTCCATTTATTTTGCATTTTAAAATTATTTTTAGATTTGGTCTCACGGTCTCACAAAATTAGAATGGTCTCAAATGAACCTGAACATATATATATATATATATATATATATATATATATATATATATATATATATATATATATATATATATATATAGTGAGAGAGAGGTAAGTTTAATTGAGAAAAAATAAAAATGTTGAGAATGAATGAATCATTCTCAGCCAATCATTTATTTTGCCGCAAAACGCTCTGTCGTGCAGATGCGACGGAGGATGAGTAATATTCATATATGAATATAAATGTAAGTATATTCATATATAAGTCTACCACATCCATTTTGCCACCAACCACCACCACCACCACAATCGCCACCGCCTCCGCCACCGCCACCTCCTTCACTAACCGCCGCCGCCATATTCATATATGAATAATCACTTGTTTATATATTTATTGATATATAAATATACGTATTCATATATAAATATACTTATGTTCGATTAAGGTGTCTAAGAGCTAAACTAAGTTTGTATAATTTTGATGAATATACGTAAAGTCCTTTTTAGATTGTCCTCATAACCAGTAAACTATTTAGATTGATTTTAGAGAGAGACCACTGATTTATTAATATATTATATGCCTAATATATTAATTAGAAATAGTTATAATTAACCTAGAATTAATCATAAATAATTTAGAATTAATTCTAGGTTAATTATAATTAATTAAAAGTTGAAGGATTGTAACTGTAATTGTTCAGAAGTTGGGCAGATGATAGGTTCTAGAACCCCCAACATGGGACAGTTTTGAGGCTCCTCTTGGTGTCTTTTGAAAGTCTTCATATGGATAATCAAGGAACTAGATAATTAGTTTATTTGAAATAATGTTATTTTATGTTAAAATTAGGATTTCTAAGTGTTTCTTAATCAGCTATAAATACAACCCTATGACTTTGAATTTTCGAAAACACTTTCCAATAGATCATAGCCGAAAATTCTTACCTCTCCCATCTCTCCTAAACCTTATAAAATTATTGTGTTGTGGGTGTGAACCATTAGAGGCTTGCACATGATTGAAACTAATTTTCAAGAGACTATTGGATTGATCATAAGGATTTGTTTACAATAACAAATTTGAGGTATGCTAATTATCTTTGTGAATTTCGATTTCAACTAGGGTTAAAGTTTTGTTGTTCAATAGTATGTTGCTTGAATAGGGTTATGACATAGATCCAATTAGGTTTCATGTACCCTTACGAGTTTAAGGTATTTTCGGTATTATTACATGTAAATAACATTAGTTGTATTAGAGCATTATGTTGTCTAACAATTGAATGTGCATAAATTGAACTTGAACAATTGGAGAAAAATAGAATCGTCATTTTGTTTCGTCGCAACATCGTGGGCTGTTCTGCCACGTCGTGGCCAACTATTTGATCCGCATATTTTTCTTCTGCCATGACATGGAGCTTATTTGCCACGTCGTTGGGGACCTCCTGTTCAACAAATTTTTTTTTTGAGATAATTAAAGATCTAGATTAGGATAATTAAATTTAAAGATATTATTTTAATAGGATAAAACCTAATATTTATATTGGACATTTGATCTCCTAAAATCTAGAATCTTTGAATTATCCTCATGATTTAATTAAGTTTAATTATTTGATTAATTAAAAAGATTAATTTCGAAATTATTAATATAAATTTATGAACATTATTTTAAATGTTTAAAACACATCTATATATATATATATATATATATATATATATATATATATATATATATATATATATATAATAAAAGTTTAATATTATATATATAACACGAGTCAACTGAATCACTAGTATGCCTCATTCACGAAGTCGCATTATAAAGAGGGTATAAGGAAGCGACCTATAAAATGGCCATTGAATGGGTCTCTATTCTTACCCACCGCTCTCATGTGTGGTGGAGGGTCATTAGCAGAACACGTTCAATATGACATAATCACATTAAAAGTATAATGCCACAAAGTAATAGAACGTTTTATAAAATTCTCACTCCAATTACTTTAAGGAAAATGTGAAAGTGTATGCAAATCCATGAAAACACACATCAATCATTATGATTTGTTAATGGAACTTGTGTGGTTAACCAACACACTAACTGGGGACTATAAAGTTGAATTGATTGCACAACTCAAAAAATTATCATTAATTAATGGAGCATGTGTGGTTTACCGACACATTAATTTGAGACGATAAATTACGTTGAGGGTGTCAAGCATATTTTTCATGGTTATTCACATCTTGTTTCTGATACTTTGCATCCTAATCACAAATTAAAGAGCATAATTGAGATTAAACATGCAATTGATATGATTCAATGAATCTCAAATGATCTAGTAATTTCATATAGACTGAAATTGGTAAAATGCATTACCTAACTTAAATGAATTCGAGATTAGATTACGTCATTCCTTTTCTTAATTTCGAATTGCATTATTAGATCCTAGCCTTGAATATTAATATGGGTTAAAATATCAAAGATTAAATCAACTAACTAAAATCTTCTCTATATTATCAGAAAAAATGTCTTCAGCTGGTGAACTTCTTCATCTTCCACTTCCTCTTTCAAGCCATAACTTCACCCTACTATCGGTCCTTGCTAAGATCAAGCATGTCAATCCAAACTACATGGATTGAATGAGGAATCTAAAGATGATGCTTTGCTATGAGAACAAAGAGTATACTCTCACTACTCCAATTCCAAAAATCAAAAGCGAAACTACCACTCCTGAGGAAATTACTGATTATGATCAGAACATGGATTATGCCACAAAGGTATCTTGCATTATAATTGAAACTATGACACATGAGCTCCAAAAGACTTATGAGGATTACTGTCCATATGAACTTAACACGACCTTGTCTCAAATGTTCCACAAGAAAGTAAGACAAGAGCTTTATGAAGTGGTCAAGTCCTTGAGGGCGTGCAAACTGAAAGTAGGGGAATCTGTGTGCGCTCATGTGTAGAAAATGCAGAGGCATGTTGAAAGATTGGAAAAGCTGAATGTGAACATTGATAAGGACTTTTTCATTAACATGGTCCTCAACTCTTTCCCCAGTAGTTATGAAAATTTCATCTTGACCTATCATTTGAACAATATAGAGACCACATTGATTGAGCTTCACAATCTTTTGCAAATGGCTGAAGCATGCATGAAGAACTCTCATTCCAACAGTTCTTATAGTGCCCCTATCATGTCTATCCAAGAAAGTAAAGGAAAGAAGAGAAAGTCCCTAACCAATCTGAATCGAAAGGGAAGATCCATCGTGGAGAGTCTAGTGGAACAAAAGTAAACCCTAACTTCGACACTCCTCCTGTTGTTGATCAAAATGAAGCCATGGATTTCATTATGGCTACAAGGGTCATTGGAGAAGAAGTTGCCCCAAGTACTTGCAGGAAGTGACAGATGCCAAGGCCAAAGTGGTTTAATCTTCTTCTGGTACGTATTATATTCAGATCAATAATACTTGTATCTCAAATTCTTGGGGTTCTTGATACAGGATGTGGTTTCTATATTTGTTTTGATATGCAGGGACTAAAGTAAAGCAAAGAGGTCGGGCATGGGAAGCTGAGCCTATTCATGGGGAACAAACGGAGATCGGCTGTTACCGGGATTTGGATTATTGTTGCTACTCGCCAGAAACGGCTCGAAACATAATTTATTTTCATACTTTGTTTAGAGAAGTATATCGTTATGGTTTTGATAATAATGATGGGACTATGTTAGTTTATTTTAATGGTGCATTTATATTCAAATCTTATACTTATGATGATGTGTATGAAACTATTGTTTGTGTGAATAAATTAGGCAACAATGTGTATAATATTGGTTCTTGTAATAGTTTACACAATTCATGCCTATGGCATTGTCGTCATGGATTATTGTTGCTACTCGCCAGAAACGACTCGAAACATAATTTCCTTTCATACTTTCTTTAGAGAAGTATATCATTATGGTTTTGATAATAATGATGGTACTATGTTAGTTTATTTTAGTGGTGCATTTATATTTAAATCTTATACTTATGATGATGTGTATGAAACTATTATTTGTGTGAATAAATTAGGCAACAATGTGTATAATATTGGTTCTTGTAATAGTTTAGACAAGTCATGCTTATGGCATTGTCATCTTTGGCACATCAACAATAAACACATTGCCTAACTCCAAAAGGATGGAGTGTTGGAATCATTTGACCAAAACCAGATGATGAATGAGATTCTTGTTTGTAGGGCAAGATGAATAAATCACCTTTCACTGGCTCACGTGAAAGATGTGAAGATTTTTTGGCCCTAATCCATACGGATGTGTGCGGACCATTTAGATATCCCACAAAGGATGCAAATCGCTACTACATTATATTTACTGACGATTATAGTAGATATGGTTATATTTACTTGATCAAACATAAATCGGAAGCTTTTGAAATGTTAAAAGAGTTTAAGAATGAACTAGAGAACCAATTACGCAAAAAGATAAAGATACTATGAACTGATAGAAGTGGTGACTATTTTCGTATCGAGTTTAATGACTATCTTAAGCAATGTGGAATTTTTTCAAAAATAAGACCTCCTAGGACACCAAAACTGAATGGTGTAGCTAAGAGATGTAATCGAATCGTACTTGATATGGTACATTCCATGATGTGTTGAGCTTCGCTTCCAATATCATTCTGGGGGTATGTCTTAGAAACAGCAGCCCATATCCACAATGTTACTCAAACTAAGAAAGTTGCTAATACACCTCATGAAATGTAGACAGGGAAACTTCCCACACTCAAACATATAAAGTTCTGGGGTTGTGAGATTCCCGTTAGGCGAAACCTCAAACAAACTTGAACCTAGAGCCGAGAAGTGTTTATTTATCGGTTATCCACAAAAATCCTTTGCATACTAGTTTTACAAACCTCGTGACAACATGGTCTTTGTAGCTCAAAGAGGAGTCTTTCATGAGAGAGAGAGAGAGAGAGAGAGAGAGAGCTCATTTCCAGAGAAGGTAGTGTAACGCCTGCAGATTCGGGCTAGATAATTTAGAGATAATAAGCATCAAAAATGAATTTTTGATAAAAGATTATTTAGAATAAATAATCTTAACCAAAGTTATAGTATTTGTCACTAGGATTTTGTACACATAAAGAACACTGAAATCCAACTTATAACGAAGAAGTTATGACCCGTCGGAGTTTTGCGACAAAACCGGCACAGCAACGCATAACGTAAAAAGTGAATTTTTGATAAACTAATTTTTAGATTTATAGAACTAAATGAAAGTCGTAGTATACATTAAAAAAATCGTGCATATTGAGAACGTCCAAATCTAACTTCGTACAAGGAAGTTATGATTTTTTTAAGATTTTGCATAGCAGTACACAACCCATAAATTGAATTTTAGATTGGTCAATTTTTAGCCGAGACAACCTAAATGATAATTGAAGATCTCATTAATAGGAGCTCAACGATATAAAGACAGTCGAAAACGGACATCGGATGACAAAGTTATAAAATTTTAACAGGCTTTAACTGTCTAAACCTGTTAAAATATAACTTTAAATATAAATTCAAAATTAGTCGATAGAGTCTAAACAAAAGTTGTATATCATGTCAGTACCTACGTGTAGATATAAAGAATGTAAAAAATGGAGCTTGTATGGAAAGGATACGGATTTTAGAAGATAGTTAGTTTTTGGAGTGACCAGCGAGTGATATGTGTGGTGATCTGAGCCACTACTTATTCCCCATGCCTTGCCACCAGATGGTGACACTTGGCACCCTAACACGACATGTTGGGGCCTAGAACACACCATGTTGGTCAGTTCCTAGCCTATAAATAGAGGCTCACCCCATTTCTTCACACCTTTCTAACTCTTCTCTCCTAAATCCCCCAAAGCCTCAAGGCTTTTCTCTAGACCTTCTTGTTGAATCATTAAAAGTGACCCTCTTGAACTTCTCCCTACCGCAGTCAGTACCGCATCCGCAACCAAGTTTTTCCTAATTCAATCATCCGCAACCGAAGTCCAAGGATCCGCAGTCTTAGTTTTATACTTAGTCTATTTTGTGTCATCTCATTTATCTCTATTGTCCAGTAGATCTTGCATGGCTACTCATAGAGAACTTATGTGCTGTAACTCTTGCGTCTCTATAAATAGAGACCATGTTCTTTGTATCAGTCACGCATCTTCACTTTCTAATACATTTTCTATGGATTTATCCTTTCTATCTCTTTCTTACTCAACCATACTACTTACTTTTACATAGCAGATTACAATCACTCTTCGGAGCAAGTCTTTGTGACTTAATCACTAATTTTGATCTCACTCACTAACATTGGCTTGAATGCACTCCATGTTATGAATCAACTTATGTGTATACTTGATATAAAAATTGTTGTCATTTTCTTTTCTTTACTTTCCGCATCTAACTATCTAACCTTCTAACAATCTAACATAATATTATTGTTGAGCTTATAGATCCTCTGAGATTAACTATTCCGCTAAATACTTGTTCTGACTTTTGTCCAAGTGTGTCTCAAAGTTTTTCTCTCAACAATTGGTATCAGAACCATAGTGGTTGTTTTTTGAATATCGGAACTCTGATTCTTCAAAAGGCATTCTATACCACTGAAGCTCTATTTAAAAAATGGCACAAGCTTTTTCTTTAAATGCCTCCAACAATGTTGGTGGTTCAAATCGAGCCCCAATACTGGTTGCAAATGAATATCATCATTGGTCACAAAGAATGGAAAGGTACTTAAGAAGACTTGGAAGAGACGTATGGCAATCTGTTGAAGAAGGACCACATGTTCCGGTTCTTACACCTACTCAAACCGACGGCGCTACAGTCAAACTAAAGGAGGTTAACCAGTCATGAACCATCCCACCAAGGATGATCTGGACAAAATGGAAAATGATGCAATAGCCTTTTATGAGATATCGTGTGAACTTGCCCCTGACAACTTCGATATCATCATAAATTGCAAATCTGCAAAAGAGATATGGGAAGTGCTCAAAAATCTGTATGAGGGTACTGAACAAGCTCAAGACAAAAAACTTACTACTGCACTCAATGAGTTCAACCATTTTAAAGCTCATGCGGGTGAAAGCTTAGAAGACTCGTTCAACAAATTCAACCTGATAGTGACCAAACTATCCAATGTGGGTACTGTAAGAAACAATCATGAAACAAACCTTTAATTCTTGAATGGCTTGGGGAGACATTGGACAACGGCCAACATGATTGTTCAAGGAGATAAGAAAATTCACTCTTTGTCCCTCTATAAGCTCTATGGAGAATTACAAGCTCAGGAGTCCACCATACTCAAGGACTGTTCAGACTTCGGGGGTCCACTTGCTCTATTAGCACAATCATCTCAAACACATCCCACCTCGTATGACTCTCTACTGCAGTCATATGAAGCAGACTCAGAGTATGACGATGAAGAAGAATTTCAGAATGTCATAGCCCATGTCAGTCAAAAATTCAATAGATTACCACCCTCATTCGGTAAAAACCAACAATACACCCGACCACCATTTAACCGCAACTTCCAAAACAATAACTCTCGTTTCACCAAGAATCTTCATCCTCCACCATAGTCTCATCAAAATCAACCTAAAGATGCACTACCGCAGCCTCACTCTCCTGACTTCAGTACACCTTTAGAAGACAAAAGTGATGTGATAATATGTCACAAGTGCAACAAAGAGAACCATTTTGCCAAAGACTGTAAGGAAAATGTTGTGAAAGATTGAGCCTTCTATCTCCGAATGGCTCAAGAATTGGAAGAAAAGGAAAATGGAAAAGCTTATGTTGATCAAGTGAAAAGAAATCATCAAGTATGGTCATCTGGGGATGAAGAAGAAGACAACCACAACAATGGGAAACACAAGATATGTATGGTAGCAACTGCTGATGAAGATGGATCTATTCAACTGAAGAAAAACCATTGATATATGGCAAAAGATGGAACCCTCAGCATCGTGGAACAGGTAAAGCTTATGATTCAATCTTTAAATTATAGCATGCATGATTGTCAACCTTTCATAGACACACTTAATGACACATGTGATGCTGTCCTTTCAGACCACAATAAAGCCTTAGATGAGAAGAACATTGCATCACAAGAGATGTTCCATGTTAGAGGATGTTTGGAAAACAAGAGACTCAAAATGGCTATGTTAGAAAAGGACTTGATGTTAGAGAAGGATGCTAGGATGTTAAGTGAAACACAACTAGAGATAGCTTTGAATCAGAGAGATTTAGCACATAGTGAAATTGTACGCTTAAATCTTTTAATTGAAAAACTTTTTAATGAAAGTGAAGCCATTGAGAATCTAGTTAATAATGGAAATATTGATAATACCTTCAACTGAGGTTGGTCAAATAAATATCCAACTGCAATGGATTCCTCACCTCGGTTCACCCCTGAACGTCCCTATGTCGCACCTGACCGCAATTTTCTGTTTCCGGTCAATGAAAAAACATTTCCTGAGGATGTTCAAACTCATTTTGGTAAACTCCATGATCTGAGTAATAACTGTGTTATCGAGGAAATTCTTCCTGAATTTCCTAATTCTGTCGATGATACAATTCATTCTGATTCTCAGACATCATCCGTAGTTGATGAGGAAATTGTTGTTGAAAATCCTGAAGTCTCATCGAACTTCCCATCCCTGCAGTCAAACCGCAGTATCTCTGACTGCAGTCATGATGCGCAATCAGTCCCACTATCTAGTGTCAAATGTCCCAAAAAAGTTCTCAATAAGACTTACTCTGCGGTTGTTCAAAGCAATACACCGTAGACCACAGTCAAAAGTTCAGTGACTCTTGAACCAATCAATCATGAATTACCAATTGAAAATTTTGAAGTAGGTCAATGTTCTCAAAAACCTGATTTTTTCCAGTTTGGATGAATCAAGTCCTCGTTTTTTCTAAACCTTCAAAAGATTTGAGGAAACCGCAATTAAATATCATTGACTGCAGTTCTCCTAAAACTGAAGCAAAATGAGTTTTCAAAGAAGAATTTCGTTCCCGCGGAAAGCAACGGGAAACTTATTCAAAACAAAAGAATTCTATTAAAATTCCGAAGTCCAAAAGTCCGGAAAAACTTTCCTCCTCAAATTATCATTTCAAATCAACCATTTCAAACAAAGCAAAAGGAAAGGATGTCATAGTTTCTAAATCTACTCAGAAATCATCTGACACAATTTCTAAAAAGGAAAAGTCTTTTCGAACCAATGGTTTTCAAGTCTATTCATCAGATGATCCAAAATCGAAGGGTATTTTGCCTACCCCAACCTGTTCAAAATCACTTTCAAAAGCTCAAAAATGGAAAGGCATTTTGCTAATTCCAACACTCAAAAGGTCACATCAAAAGCTTAAGAAATCACCTCACAACAGATCTGCACGTGTCAACACACCCGCTAGACCTGAAAAGTCCACTATTTCAAAACACACAAACAGAGCTGTTAGATCTTACAAACCTCGGACTGAACAAAAGCATAACTTTTCTTCAAAAACACAGACCAAGCGTAATGTCAGGGAAAATGTCAAAAAATATGCATGTCAATGTCAGTGTCAAAAGTCTAATCCTCATGACAAATCTTATTTTCCTCAAAAAAACTCGCCACTACTCTCAATCTCACAACACTCCAAAAAATCTCAAACACCCAGGACTAGGTTTAAAAGTTGACCTGAAACCTATCCTTGTAACCTCGTATCCTGCATCGATTAAAAACAAGCACATTACTCCGGGCTCCAAACTCGCTTGGGTGCCCAAATTAACCACTTAATTTTGCAGGACTTGTGCAAGGAGGATCAGGAAGAAGAATGGTTAATCGATAGTGCCTACTCCTTGCACATGACCGGAAGGATGGAATACCTTCGGGACTTCAGGCCAGTTTGCAATGGGGGTATGGTCACGTTTGGAAACAATGCAAGTGGTATTATCCGAGGTTATGGTGTTCTTACTACTGTAAAGTTCTCAATTCAAAAGGTTGCTTATGTAGAAAGTTTGGAGCACAATATTATAAGTGCAGGACAACTATGTAAGACAGGCCATCGAGTTGAATTTGATGATCAATTATGTTACATAATGACGAATGATAGAAGTACTTGCTTGATCAAGTCCAGATCCGAAGGTACTATGTACCCCCTGGACGTCTCTTTGATCATTGGCAAACTGCAACTTTGCTTTCTATCAAAAGCAGTATCCGAAGTGAGCTAGCTCTGGCAGCGCAAGCTTGCTCATCTCAACTTTTGGTACATCAACAACTTGGTCATAGGGGAACTAGTCTGTGGTCTCCCCATTCTGAAGTATCACAATGACACACTCTGTCCAGCGTGTGAGTGTGGTAAGAAGTCAAAGGCAAGTCATCCATCCGTGATCGATTCTTCTATTTTTGAACTACTTCACATCAATCTCTGCGGTCCATCTACCGTAGCCATTCTTCACCACAAGAAATATATACTGGTTATTGTGGATGATTTCACACGTTTTACATGGGTATTCTTCCTTCGACTCAAGTCAGAAACACCATAGGTATTTATCAGTTTCATCAAGGAGATCGAGCTTCAAATCAAGCTGCCAGTGCGATGCATCCGCAGTGACAATGGCACAGAATTCACCAATTATCTTCTAAATGATTTCTTAGTGTCCAAGGGTATAAGTCACAACTTCTCAGCTCCCTATACCCCGCAATAGAATGGTGTTGTTTAAAGAAGAAATATAACTCTAGTAGAGGCAGCCAAATCTATGCTCAAATTCGCCAATCTACCTTTGTACTTCTTGGCCGAAGCCGTGGCCACAACTTTTTTTGTACAGAATCGCAACATAGTTGGCAAATGTCTTGGAAAAACTCCTTATGAAGGTCTCAACAACCGAAAACCAAATATCTGTTTCTTCCACATTTTTGGCGGCAGATGCTTCTTGATCAACAACCAAAGTCATTTCAACAAGTTTGCGCCTAAATCCGATGAAGGCATCTTTCTAGGCTATTCAACCAATAAGATCGTATATCGCGTTCTGATCAAACGTACTAGGTTAATAGTTGAAAGCTTTGACGTGAAGTTTGATGATTCCTATATCTGCAGCGATGCTCCCTCCTCGGAAACAAAATCAATTCTTGAATATGATATTTCTGATACTTCGAGTCCTCTAAATATAGTTGAGTTAACTATGATGATCTTTGTGATCCAATAGAGACTACCAAGTTATCCGAGGTTCTGGTCTCTCCAAGAGCTTAATTACAACATACTGAAGTATCTGGTCCTATGCCTTCTGATGGTGTGTAGTTAGGTACTTCCACCTTCCCGGTTGAGGGGGAAAACTCCACTCTGGATCATACTACAACATCGAGGTTCCAGTACTAACTGAAGCAGCTCCATCCATCCGTAGAGTATCTCAACCACCAAATGTCTTGTCTGAATTGGATGATGAAAACATAGAAACTATTGATACCATGTCTGATCCAAGAATTGTTCCTCTCCCATCAATTCGGGGGGAACATCCTTCAATCCGGGACGGAATCCTATCCGCAGCCCAGGGGGAACCACTTCATTCTACCACAACACCAACAATTCAAGACAACTCCGCAGGCTCAGCAGGTTGTTCTCAAGTTCAGGGGGAACTGTCGTTCCCTATTTCCGAATCCTCGGACATTGAAGATATTCTGTCTACCGCAGCTGCTGATCATCTTCAACCACGCCTTCACATTTGGACGAAAGACCATCCACCTGGTCAGATCATTGGCAATCCATCTGCAAGCGTTCAAACCAGATCTTCACAAGGCTTATCTGATCACTGCCACTTTTCAGCATTCCTGTCCTCGGTTGAACCCCAATCAATCAATGAAGCCTTACTAGAACCCGACTGGATTTCTGCGATGCAGGAAGGACTAGCAGAATTTGAACGAAACTGTGTGTGGGAACTTATTCCAAAGCTGCAAGGTCACACCATTGTTGGCACCCGATGGGTGTACAGGAACAATCTCGATGAATTTGGATCCGTAGTCAGAAACAAGGCAAGACTAGTTGCAAAAGGCTATAGTCAACTCGAACGTGTTGACTATGATCAAATGTATGCTCCGGTAGCTCGAATGGAGGCTATTTGAATCTTTCTTGCATACGCAGATCACAAAAACATCAAAGTTCATCAAATGGATGTTAAGAATTCATTTCTTAATGGGGAACTAAAGGAAGAGGTTTATCTTCAGCAACCTCTAGGTTTTGAAAATATAGAATTTCCTGATTACTGCTACAAACTCAAAAAGGCAGTCTACGGCTTAAAGCAAGCCCCAAGAGCGTGGTACGAGACTCTTTCTGAATTCCTTGTCTCGTCCGGATTTAAAAGAGGAGTAATTGATCCCATTTTATTTAGAAGATAAAAGGGTGAACACCTGATGCTTGTATAAATATATGTGGATGATATCATCTTCGGATCCACTGATCAGAGGATGGTGGATGGTTTTGCTAGGCTCATGAACAACAAATTTCAGATGAGCATGAATAGAGAGATTAAATTCTTTCTAGGACTCCAAGTTAAACAAAGTCCTCAAGGAATCTTCATCCATCAAGAAAAATATACCTCTGAGCTGCTGAAGAAATACTCAATGGATAACTACTCTTCAGCTAAGGTACCCATGGCATTCAGCTATAAGATCTCTGCTGACCTCTCTAGACTACCTGTTGATCACAAGACCTATAGAGGCCTCATTGGGTCTCTCATGTATCTCACTGCTAGTCAACCGGATATAGTGTTTGCAACGGGTGTATGCGCAAGGTATTAGGCTGATCCAAAAGTGTCTCACATGACCGCAACCAAAGAAATTCTTCGATACCTAAAAGGAAGCAAGTCTCTTGGCCTATGGTATCCTGCAGGCAATGACTTTAGTCTTCAAGCATTTACTGATGTTGATCATGTTAGTTGCAAGCTGGATCGGAAAAGCACCTCTGGTGGATGTCAATTCTTAGGTGGAAGATTAGTCAGCTGCTCCTCGATATAACAAAGTTGTGTGTCATTATCTACCGCAGAAGCTGAATATGTGGCCGCAACCAGCTGTTGCTCACAAGTGTTATGGATGAAAACACAACTGCTGGACTATGGGTACAGAATGCTGCAGATACCAATCTATTGCGACTCTGAGAGTGCCATAGCAATTTCTCACAATCCTATCCATCAATCAAAGACCAAACATATTGAACTACAGTATCAGTTCATCAAAGACCACATTCTGAAAGGTAACAGTTAACTCATCTTTGTCCCTTTACATGAAGAGATTGCTGATATTTTTACAAAAGCACTTGACTCTACCAAACTCAATGCATTCTTACAAATGTTAGGAATGATGAATCCGGACCCTCAATTCTTCAAGAATTGATAGCCACCGCAGACCATTCATGATCTCCATTGCGGTTCTAAATGAAAGATATTGATAATAAATGGTTTTGGGATATCATGTGTACTGTAGTCATATACTGCAACCATATATTATAATTACCTCTCATTGGTCTTTTTGTTTGTTATTACTAATCTCTTTTACAAGTGCTCTTCTCAGTTTCTTCTATCGTGATCATTCGCAATGGCAAAGGATCGATCCGTAATGATGAGTCCATCTGCAATCTCTTTTTTTTTTAAAAAATAATAAAAAAACTTTTCAAAAAAATTTAAACCATAGTGTGCTATTTAATGATTCTGCATTAAATAGAACATTAAATACATAAAAAAAAAAAAACATTCCTTGAGAAACTGTCATCTTTTTTTTCTTAAAAACTATTGTGTCAGACCTATTTTAGGTGTGATGACAAAAAAGATTGGTTTTCCATAAACACATTCCTAACCTGTCCTTTCCTATACCCAGAACGTCCCATCAGTTACAACATCCACTCCCTCTCCACACATTTGCGATATGTGATGTCGCACGTTTGACTTTTCATTAAATGCTAGCCCTTTTAGAAAATCCTCAAAATCTTTTAGAAACCGTTTCGCTTTTATGTGGCTAAGATTAAATCCTAATCTAAAAGATTCCCCCCAAAACGACCCTTAGTCTTATCCTTTTTTTACCTAGGGAAAATTCCTTTTATAGTTCATCATCTCCCCTATATAAACCTTTCATCTTCTCCATTGACACTTTACGCTTTCAGAACTCTCAAATCCTCAAAACTCATTGCAATCAGAGCTTCTCTAATCCTCATACCTTCTCGATCCTCTACAATGGTGAAATCAGGTGTGTCAAAGAAACCAGCTAGGCCCTCCTGGATCACAAAGCTCCAACCCCACAGACTCTCCCACGATTGCTTCCAGTAATGTCAGAGCAATCTTCGATGATTATTCCTCATACAATGCCCCACTCAAGTTGATGATCAAGTTCTTAAAGAATCATCCGTTATATGGTCCATTTGATGCTTTCACAGATGTGGTTCCAGTATCTACACTCTTCAAATGCGCTTTTTTTGTCATATCGACCACTCAACAACCTCCAAGAAGTTCATCTCAACCTAGTCGACGATTCCCTGGTTATACTGTCAAAAGAGAAGTTTCTTACCGCCATCAATCTCTTGATTCACCCGTCCATCAAGTTTTTCACCCCTTCAATGGCCGACATCACATCTGATCTCTATCATATGGGATACCAAAAGAAGATTAAGGGCATTGGTGAATTCAAGAAGAACCAACTACCCGCGGTGTGGCAATACGTGTGCCACCATGTCATCCGCAGTCTCTCCGGCAGAACCGGAGGCATCGATAATATGGGTCTCAAACTGCTGGAACTTGTATGGAGTATTTTCACCGGCCACGACGTTAACTACGGCCAAATCCTTTGGGATGATTTCCTTCAGTACATTCCCAAGGAAAGTCCTAAGGAGAAACCAACCGAGCTCCCTTTTTCTAGGTATTGGTCTTTATGCATCTTGGATCTTCATTCAGATGCAGGTATCAGTATGGGAGACGACATCAACTTCTTCATCACCAAGGATCTTAAAAGGTACTCTCCCTAATCTGATCAAACTCCCTTTGGACCTATCCGTAGACTCCCAACCTACATTCTTACAACCCTTGGTATTGAGAGTGCTGATGTCTCTGCCCACATAGAGGCTACGGAGGGTAGTGACCCATACCCACCTACCCCGCCTCTTCCATCTGCAATTGTTGTTCCTGAAGGTACTGTAGTCCCTTCTTCTACCACTCTTTCCAATGTCTCTCAGAGAAGAAAATAGTTGGCATCGAAGAAAACACCTCCAACTCCCAAGAAGAATGCTCCCAAGGCAACCGCACCCACAAAGAAGCGTAAGTTAAAAACTGCCACCGTATCTGACAGTGATTCAGGTGAGGATGCGAAACCTATCGCCATTCTCAAAAAGAGAAAAACCACTACCACAAGCCAAATGCATGACCGGACTGATACCTCAGCCTCTCAACAAGCTCCGGTAGTCTTTGGGTTGTCGCAGACCCATTCAATACAACCATCGAATTCCACTCAAGCTCATCAAGTGAGCATGTTTCATCACACCGTGGAGACACCCCACCAATACCATCCCAAAGGGATGATACTGGTTCTCGCCCTAAGGTCTCCAGGGCTTCCCGAATGCACTTCTTTTCCCCTGAGGAGTGGAACTCCATCATTTTATCTGTCAACCAAACACTGCGAACACATTCTCATCCGCATGACACTTTTTCTGCCCATGCCAAAACTAAGTTGAGGCCAGACTTGACCACGGGTCATGGAGACCAAGGACGCTTAGGAAATCCTACTATGCTTACCTCTAATACAGGTGTTTTAGGCATGGTGAGCACTAATGTCCAAGGATCTGTGAAGCCAAGGGACACCTTGGTGTGAAATCAAGGAATTGATGGTGGTGACCCTAGTGATTCTTGGAGACGGTATCAACCATCTACCTAAGCTAAAATCAAGAAGTATGAAGCTTTCAGAAGGGCCTTCTCGCCAAATGGGATGTTCCCATCTCGCCCGGATGGCTATTGAGATGTTCCTATCTCACCCAATGCCAGATACTTCACTGTATTTGAGCAGTTTGACCAAAGCCTTCCCGATGCTAAGAGACTGCCTATGGAGTTTGAGAGACTTACGCAATTCTATGCTAAGCATGCCTCTCCCATAGAGCACATATGGTCCAATGACCGGCCATCCACAGTCGTGATTTACAAGGCTCGGAAATTTATGAAGGCAGAATTCTTCCAGTACACCCTCACCCGAATGGGACACGACTACATTCGCACCCAAGCAGACTTTCCCCACATGAACCCGGAGGAAGTGTTTCTCATAGCCAAAGTGTTTCAGAACAAGGCTGAGAAACATCCAAAAATGTAGACTGCACTCGATCGATCCAACAACTTCTTGATGGAAACTGTGTACAACTTTGCCAAAATTGATGCGGACATCTATCCCATCATTTCCTAGAAGGTTGGTCTCCACCTCTCGACCCCGCACCGATGCGCAGTGATGGATTTGCTGACAGATCTTTAGGTGCAACTAACTTCACAGAGCTTGGCATCATTTTCAAGAGGAAGACTGACAACGTCAAATATGTTATGCCTATGAGTGCCATGCATCGGCTCACCAGGAAGGAAGTAGCTTGACATCTGCCGCATTGCAGTAGAGAAATCCAAGTTCACTATCGTAGAGGTCAATTTTGAGATCCTGAGGAGAATCACCTGGTTAGAGAATATCAGGAAGTTCTAGTGGATCTTGATCAAATATCTTCTTCTTGATAAATGATCAGAAGTTAAAGAGGTCACTTAGGGGGAAATTGTTGAATCATTAAAAATGATCCTCTTGAACTTCTCCCTACCGCAGTCAGCACCGCAGTCGCAACCAAGTTTTTCCTACTTCAGCCATCCGCAACCGAAGTCCAAGGATCCGCAGTCTTAGTTTTGTACTTAGTCTATTTTGTCTCATCTCATTTATCTCTATTGTCCAATAGACCATGCATGGCTACTCATAGAGAACTTTTGTGTTGTAACTCTTGCGTCTCTATAAATAGAGACCATGCTCTTTGTATCAGACACACATCTTCACTTTCTAATACATTTTCTCTAGATTTATCCTTTCTATTTGTTTCTTACTCAACCATCCTACTTACTCTTACATAGCAGATTACAATCACTCTTCGGAGCAAGTCTTTGTGACTTAATCACTAATTTTGAACTCACTCACTAACATTGGCTTGAATGCATTCCATGTTATGAATCAACTTATGTGTATACTTGATATAACAATTTTTGTCATTTTCTTTGCTTTACTTTCCGCATCTAACTATCTAACCTTCTAACAATCTAACATAATATTATTGTTGAGCTCATAGATCCTCTGAGATTAACTATTCCGCTAAATACTTGTTCTAAATTTTATCCAAGTGTATCTCAAAGTTTTTCTATCGACACTTCTTAGGGTTTAGTAGCGAGTCCTGGAGTGCCAGAAGACTCCAAGAAGAAGAGTTTTCAGCTCATTAGTCCTACCCGAGCAGAGCCCGGTTCCTCGCTAAACCTCCTTGTAAGTGATTTATGCTTACCCTAATTTAAGTATAACTTATGCTTATCTTCATTATCGTTATTATGAACCTATTAACAAGATTTATTAGTGATTTAATGTCGTTATATTGATTGAACTACTTATAGTAGAGGTTTCTAGAACGGTCATGTTGGGCTTGGTTGTTGGATTTCAGAAAAGCTATATGTCGAAATGGTCTGCCTGGCAGATCATTACTTAATAGATCATGAAGTAGACTTTGAGTTAATTATGAATCTAGACAAATAAGTAGTCGCAATAAATATTAGACTAAAATCTAGTAATAACGATACCAGGTTTCGTCGGAGGAAAATAAAATTGTTAGAAGCCAAGCATTGCCAGAATTTCGAGTCATCACTTTAACAAGTGAGTGCATACTTACTTTCATCTTACATATAGATATGAAGTACTTAATATAAGCTATATGTGCTTATTGTCCGTGTTCCTGCTATCTATGCTAGATGAATGATTTATACATGTTTTACGTGATTTAAAATGTATATGTATTTTATACCTATAAAAATATTGGGTAATGATGGGTAGATGAATGATGAGAGATGAAATATGATAGAGATGACATTGGCAGCTATGGAGTTATTGCCCTATAGATGAACATTGGTAGCTGCACCACAACCTGTAGGTTTTTTTTAACTATGTATTGGTAGTTGTACTTAATAGAGAACATCATAATCGTGGTAGCTACGTCTAAAAGAAAATATTGGCAGTTGTTCCTAATGGATGACATCATAATATTGGTAGCTGCGCCTAAAGGATAATATATGCAGGTGTGCGTAATAGACGACCTCATAATCCTGGCATCTGCACCTGAAGGATAACATTGGCCATTGTGACTAATAGATAACATCGACAACTATGGACTTAGTGTCTGGTAGATAAACCCTGGCAGCGATGGACTTTTTGCCTTTTCCATAGGACAATCCTTAGGAATGAATGAAGGAAGGTTTATATAAGGACATTTATATCCTCCATTGCAGCTCCTCGTCTGCTTACCTTCACTGATAGAAACCCTCATCACCCCCTTGTCCTTTAGAAAGAGTATTGAGCTACTTTTGAGAACTTTTGGTGCATTTTTGAAAAAGAAGTGGAGGATCACAAGCAAGGAACGAGAGGAGGTTGATAGATCTGTTGCTAATCATCAAGAACCTTTTTTTAAGGTATAAAGTTTGTACATTTCCCATTATTTTGAGTAGGTCTCTTGGTATTAGAGTTTAGGGCTTCTTTTTATCGCATTTTGGGACCTTGAAGGTATTGAACATGCTTAGAGATTTGGAAATCAAATATGGACCTTGTGAGGTCCCTATAGTCTAAAGTTCCCTGCTTTATTCAGCCATAATAGATCCTTGAACGAGAAACCCCAAATAAAGCATGTTTTTGGAATTTCAAGCCCAAAGTGTCATGCATTAATGTAATGGTCGGAGCTTTACGTGATAATCGAGTCTTGGAAACCTAGATCTAGGGTTTAGAGTGGTGGATCTACGTGTGAATGAGAAATTAGATCGAAGAGACTCGCCGAGTCCATGAGCGGACGCAACGAGTCTGTTAGGGTTTGTCTCGATGAGCTGGACTCTACGATGACTCATCGAGTTGGGGTTAACTCGACGAGTTGGACCTTCACGAGATTTTTGAGGACTGAGTGGACTGGACGAGTTACATGAGTGCACTCGGCGAGTCAGGTCAAACTTGGACTGTTCACTCGAGTTTGACTTCTGTTGACTTTTAGGGTGTGGTCAACATGAGTAATGGGAACCATGGAAGGGTAAAATGGTCTCTTACCCATTCCAAGAGTTAAAGAGAAAGAGAAAACAACCTTTGGTGTAATTGAGGATGAGTAGAGTATTAATTAGATATCATTATCTTATGCATTTGGCGGAGGCTAGTTCGAGATTCCCGAGTACAAGACTTTTACTTGCTAGCTTACGAGGTTAGTTTTCTCACTATACTTATCATGAGTGGTATCTATGAGTGACTGGAGGGTCTTATGTGTTTACTTGAGTTATGCATCTTGTCTGTGTGATATATGTATGCTATATTATGTGTTACTGAGACCGGACCGGAGGGTCTAACGAGCCTGAGACCGGAGGGTCCACATTGAGACCGGACCAGAGTGTCCAATGAGCCCAGAGACCGAAGGGTCCACATTGAGACCAGACCGGAGGGTCCAACGAGCTATAGCTATTAGAGGCTTATTATCTGTGTATCTGGTATTTTGGGGAACTCACTAAACTTCATGCTTACCGTGTTATGTGTTATGTGTTTCAGGTACTTCTCAGGATCACGGGAAGGCGCCGACATGATTGTACACACACACAAACATCAGAGTTTGAGTGATTACTAAGATGATCCTGGAGTTATATATATATATATATATATATATATATATATATATATATATATATATATATATATATATATATATATATATATAAAGTTTTTGATTATGGGATTTGATGTTTTGACATTGTGACATTTGGGATTTTGTTACTGTGATAATTATCTTTTTAAATTGAAAAATTTTGTTCGAAAATTTACGTCGTCACAATTTGGTATCAAACCCTTGGTTTGAGGGATTCAGATGTACCTTTGGGTCTGTTCGGACTAAAACTAAGGATTTGAGAAATGTTTTTAAAAAGAAATGATTTTTAAAAAAAAATGAGAAAGAGTTCAAGAGAAAACGAGTTGGAGCAATGTGTATAATCAGCCAGAGCTTGAATGGTGATTTCCCAAAATACCCTTACTTTTGTGTTATGATATTTACATGATATATTTTATGAGATATTATGTATGCTAGAGAGTAGGCTAGGTATTTCATATGTTAGGACTAGAGTGGCCTGATTTGTGATGCCTTAGCCTAGGAGTTACTACTATATGTGAGGTGCTTTGAGTATGAGTATTTAGCAAGGATCACCTAGATGAGCTTGTGCGAGGTCTACTGCGAGAGTAGTTTTCGCTTTGTGAGATATAGAGTACTTGTGAATCGGGATCCTAGGAGGAGGACTTGGGGAGAATACTGATGCGGTGTGGAAGGTAGTATTGGACCCGTACTACTGAGAGCATCGGATCTGTAAGCAATCCAAGTAAGAATCCTTAGGATGCTAAGGAGTAAGCAGGGGTGAGTGATCGAGTGTGAGTATTCTTGAGCGAGTCTCTAATTATTTTGTGATATGTTTCAGAGACATCATGGTGGGTATGAACCACAACCCTGAGAGTAGTAGAGTTAGAGATGATGAGATTCGCAGGATGATTCATGACGAGTTGGCCGCAGCCATCCGAGAGGCTATTCTGGAGATGTTTGGGTCTATTAAAACCACCTTGATCGAGACGTTTGATGAACGATATGTTGCTGTTTCCGAGGCGGCAACTGTTGTAGCCACCGTAGTTGTCGCTGCTGCCAGGCCACAGGGGGGTGACTTGTTGTTGTACCGTAAGTTCAACAACATGAAGACACCAGAGTTTTATGGTACCCAGGATCTGATTGCTACGATAAGATGGATCTCTGATATCGAGGGGTGTTTCTACACCTATTCATGTCTGGAGCACTTGAGGGTACGGTTTGCACTGAACCAGCTTCGCTTGGGGGCGAAGGACTGGTGGAAGTTTCTGACAACTAGTTACACTCCTGCAGAGCACACTGCAGTAACATGGGAAAGGTTTACTATGATGTTTCGAAATGAGTATGTTCCCCCAGTGGAGAGGGAACGGTTGGCCCAGGAGTTTCTGTCCCTCAAGCAGAGGATAGAGTTAGTGATAGTGATTATGAGGATGTTCCATGAGAGGGAGATGTTCTTCCCTGAACATGTGTCTACTGAGCAAGCACATATGAATCGATATTTGAGCATTCTGAGGAGGGATAATTGCGAGTTCGTGGTGAAATCGTCTTATCGGTCATTTGCTAAGCTTCAGGAAAATGCCCGAAAGTGGGAGATCTAACTGGAGACTCAAGCCAGGGAGGAGGTGGAGTCTCACGGGAGGGATCAGCGACCGGTGCAGTGTCAGTCGGTAGCCAAGCGGGATAAGCTCGCAGATGCGAGATCTGGAGGCCAAAAGGGTCGCACTTGTGTTAAGTTCGGCAATAGTCATGAGGGGACATGTCGAGCAGGTGTTTGCTACAAGTCTGACAAGGAGGGGCATATCATAAGGGATTGCTCCAAAAGGTTTGAAGTCTGCTTTCACTACAACCAAACCAGCCATCGGAAGGCCGAGTGCCCCCAAGTCCTATAGGGATCAACACAGGGATCTGCACCCACTAATATTCAAGCTACCGAGAGTCAGCCCGTGAAGGCCAAGGCACTAAGGGTTCGTGGGAGAGCCTTTTAGCTGACAACAGAGGAGGTCCGCGCAAAACCTGATTTCTTGGCCGGTATGTGTTCCTTTATTTATTCTATTTTGAGTTATTTTTGCTTATATTGTGATATGCCTAGGTAACTTTCTTGTGAGTTTTGTACCCGCCTTGGTGTTATTTTACTCGGGTGCGAGTCGATCCTTCATATCATTATCGTTTAGTCGCCACATCAGAATACGACGTGAGGCATTGAGTCGACCTCTGAGAGTTTCCATATATGATGAGCATGCGGTGTTTGCTGCTCATGTGATTCGAGAATGTGTGCTCGAGATTTTTGGTGTTGAGTTTCCGATAGATCAGGTACCTATCGCGATGGGAGATATTTGTGTCATTGTGGCCATGAACTGGTTGAGTCGATTCGGAGCTATGATCAACTGTGAGCATTAGTTGGTGACCATTCAAGACCCTAGTGGGGGAGTGCTTATAGTGTATGGTGATGGTACCTGATCTGGGTCAGCCTTTTTCTCGGCTGCTAGAGCGAGACAGAGTCTACAGCAGGGATACAGTGGTTTTGTAGTGTATGTGATGGATACACGGGTTGCTACCAGGAGACCAAGTTCTATTGTTGAGATTCTGATAGTGAGTAAGTTTCCGGATTCTTTCCCCGAGGAGTTACCGGGTGTGCCTCTTAAGAGGCAGGTGGTGTTCCGGATTGATTTGGTTCGGAGAGTGGCGCCAATCGCCAAGGCACCTTATGGCCTTGCGCCACCAGAGATGCAGGATTTATCCTCACAGCTTCAGGAGCTGCTGGGGAAGGGATTTATCAGACCGAGTAGCTCGCCATGGGGAGTGCCAATCCTTTTTGTCAAGAAAAAGGAATCTTTTTTTTCAACAAAAAGGATGGTTCATACCGGATGTGTAGTGATTACCGGGAGTTGAACAAGCTAATGGTCAAGAACCTTTATCCACTTCCGAGGATCGATGATTTGTTCGATCAATTGCAGGGTGTGTCTTGGTTTTCCATGATCGATTTGAGGTATAGATATCATCAAATGAGATTTCACAAGGAGGATATCTAGAAGACGGCCTTTAGGACTCGTTATGGGCACTATGAGTTCGTGGTGATGCCTTTTGGGCTCTCCAACGCATCAACAGCATTCATGGATCTCATGAACCGAGTGTGCAGGCCTATGTTGGATAAATCAGTGATCGTGTTCATCGACGATATCTTGGTGTATTTGGGATCTAGAGAGTAACATGAGGAGCATCTGAGAGAGATTCTTAGAGTAATGAGATCATATATACTTTATGCCAAATTCTCCAAGTGTGATTTCTGGTTGCGAGAGGTCCAGTTCCTGGGGCACCTCGTTAATTAGAATGGGATTTTGGTTGATCCGGCCAAAATTGAGGCAGTTATGATTTGGGAGGTACCGACATCTGCCACCGAGATCAGGAGTTTTTTGGGATTGGCCGGCTATTATCAGAGATTTAACAAAGATATCTCCAAGATTGTCGTCCCCCTCAGCAGTGGACCCGGAAGGGAATTACTTTTACTTGGGGTCCCAAGAAGCAGACCTCATATGACACTCTTCGCAAAAGATTGTGCGAAGCCCCGGTGTCATCCCTTCCTGAGGGAATGGAGGAGTTTGTGGTTTTCTATGATGCATCTATTTCCGGGTTAGGTACGGTGCTGATGCAGAGAGGACACGTGATAACAAACGCATCGAGGTAGTTGAAGCCTCATTAGACGAGATATCCCACCCATGATCTAGAGCTGGGGGTGGTGGTGTTCGCCCTCAAGATCTGGCGCCAGTATTTGTACGAGGTTCGGTGTACCATATACACGGACCACAAGGACCTGAATTATCTCATGGTCCAACCCAACCTAAATATTTGTTAGATGAGATGGTTGGATGTGGTGAAAGACTATGACTGTGATATCATGCATCATCCGGGCAAGGCTAACGTGGTAGTCGATGCCCTAAGCGGTGATGATTCCAGTCTTAGATACCATTCGAGAGGCCCAGGCGGAGGCCGTAAGACCGGAGAAATGCAAGGGGGAGCAGGTGATTGGATAGGTATCCGAGTTTGTGACTGATATTCGAGGGCTCATGACTTTCTGATGGTGGATTTAGGTGCCCTATACAGTCAGGGCTCAACATATCCTGATGGAGGAGTCACATATATTGAGATTCTTGATCCATCTCGGGGCCACTAAGATGTGTTTGGACCTAAAAAGAGACTATTGGTGGCCCAGTATAAAGAGGGATGTTGCTTGGGTAGTTGAGAGGTGCTTGACTTGCCGTCGGGTCAAGTCAGAGCACCAGTGTCCACATGGTCTATTGTATCCTATGGAGATTCCCCAGTGAAAATCAGAACAGATCTCTATGGACTTTGTCACCAAGTTCCCAAGGACTATTTGTGGGGTTGACGTGATTTGGGTGATTGTGGACCGACTTACGAAGAGTGCTCACTTCCTTGCTATTAGTGAGAGCTCTTTTATAGAGAGATTATGTGAGAGAGGTGGTAAATCGGCATGGAGTGCCAATCTCGATAGTGTCGGATCGAGAGATGCGATTCACTTCTAGGTTTTGGAAGAAATTTCATGAGGAGTAGGGGATGTTCTTGCATATCAGTACTGCGTACCACCCACAGACGGACGGGCAGAGCGAGCGGACGATTCAACCACTTGAGGACATGTTGCATGCCTGTGTCATGGACTTCATAGGAAGTTGGGACACTTACTTACCCCTGGCTGAGTTTTCCTACAATAACAGCCACCATTCGAGTATTGGTATGCCTCCCTTTGAGCTTTTGTATGGGAGGAAGTGTCGGAATCTTATTTGTTGGGAAGAGGTCGGACAGAGAGTGATAGGTGGCACTGAGATAGTGCTAAAGATGATTTAGCAGATTCAGCAGGTCAGATAGAGGCTACTGACAGCGTAGAGTCATCAAAAACATCTGGCTGATCCATGTAAACATCCTCAACTAACTTCCCATTAAGGAAATCGATTTAAACATCCATTTGACATATCTCATAGTCATGAAATGCAACAATACTTTATCTTTGCAACTGGTGAGAATTTCTCATCATAGTCAACTTTGGGAGTTTGAGTGAAACCATTCACAACCAATTATGCCTTATATGTGTGTACATTCCCATCCATGCCAGTTTTCTTCTTGAAGATCCACTTGCACCCGGTCGTCTTACGACCTGGTACATTGTCAACCAAATTTCAAACTTGGTTGTCATACATGGACTGAATCTCGATGTCTATAGCCTCTTTCTATTTTGCAGACTTCAGGCCCGCCATGGCTTCCTTGTAGCTGTTAGGTTCATCCAAATTCAGTAGTGTACTATCACTAATGAATGTATCCCCTTCTGTAGTAATATGAGAAACATAAAACTGGGGTTGCACCCTAACTATTTCGAAACATCTAAGAGGTAAGGACTCGTCAATCGGTTCAATCGGAGTTTCCTCCTCGGGTTGAGGGCTAAAGTTAGAGGCTCATTCATCGTTTGACTCTTGAAGCTCTTCAAGAACGATTTTCATCCCACTGTCCCATTGGCTTATGAATTCATGCTCTCAGAAAACCCCTCTCCTCGCAACGAAGATAACATTATCACTCGGCTTATAGAAGAGATATCCAAAGGATTTATGCGGGTAGCCAATGAAAATACCTCACTTACTATGAGGCTCGAGCTTGTCGTGACTCTCTCTTATTACGAAATCCTCGTAACCCCAAACCTTGATATGTGCCAATGAGGGAGCTTTCCCTGTCCACATTTCGTGAGGTGTTTTGGCAACCTTCTTCGTAGGGACTAAGTTAAGGATATGTGTGACAGTCTCTAAGACATACCCCCTGAATGAGATAGGTAGCGAAACACGACTCATCATGGAACGAACCATGTCTAGAAAAGTTTGATTATGCCTCTCATCCACATCATTCAACTGTGGTATCCTATGTGGCGTCAATTGCGAAACGGTTCTTTGTTCCTTGTGATAGTCGTGGAATTGAAGACTTAGGTACTCTCAACCTCGATCTGTTCAAAGCATCTTGATTTTCCTGCCCAACTGATTCTCCACTTCTTGTTTAAACTCTTTGAGCTTTTCAAAGGTTTCTAACTTCTGCTTGATTAAGTAGATATACTCTGTTATAATCATTGGTAAAAGTCACATAGAAACGGCTCGCATCGCTTGTGGTGGATCTAAAGAGCCCCCACACATCGATGTTTATGAAATCCAATAAACCCTCACCCCTCGCACAAGTGCCAGTGAAGGGTGACTTGGTCATCTTTCCAAGAAAACAAGACTCGCACACGTTATTGTCCTTAAGGTCGAATGACCCCAACATTCCATCCTTTTGGAGTTGGGCTATACGTTTCTTATTGACATGTCCAAGACGACAATGCCTCAAGCATGCTTTATCCAAACCATTGGAAGAATCAATACACAACACATCATTTCCTAAATTGTCTACAACCATCATAGTTTCATATATTTCATTACAAGGCATTGCTTCAAAATAGAAAACACAATTAACATAAGAATTAATAGAACCCTTTTCATTATCAAATGAATATCTAAAACCATTTCTATACAAACCATGAAAAGAAATGATGTTTCTTGCCATATGTGGCGAATAGCAACAATTATTTAAATCTAATCCTAATTCGTTACTTAGCACTAAAAGTAAACTCCGATCTTGGTGATAGGAGACAATCTTTTGATCCCCATGATAAAGTTTATATTCCCATGCTCCACATCCTTATCTCTTCTTAGGCCCTGCAAATCAGAACAAATGTGAAACCACATCCTGTATCAAGTACCAAAGAAATAACATGTAATGAATCATTATATTTAATAGTGTAAATACCTGCGTATGATGGCTTGATCTTTCCATCCTTGATATCTTGCAGATATTTTGGGAAACTTTGTTTCCAATGCCCTCTTTCGTGGCAGTGGTGGAACCCTGCCTCCTTGGGGTTGGAGTTGGGTTTAGCAGAACCAGACTTGGTTCCACTAGATGAGGAGCCATTTTGGGACTTTCCCCGATGGTAACTCTTTGAGGGAGCCTTCCTCTTCTTACCCTTCCCTTTCCTAATTGCCAAGACTGGGCAATCAGTAGGAGATGGAGTTGATGCAACATATTTATCTTTGAGGTTGCTCTTAGCAGTCCTCAACAAGCCTTGAAGCTTCCTCAAAGTGACCTCCTTCTTATTCATGTGGTAGGTCATGTGGAACTAGTTGTAGCAGGGAGGCAAGCAGTGAAGGATGATGTCAATTGTTAGCTCTTCATCAAATTTCACATTCAACTTTAGCAGGCGATTGACATATCTTTGCATGTTT
This sequence comes from Lactuca saligna, assembly GCF_052625555.1. Classification (NCBI taxonomy): domain Eukaryota; kingdom Viridiplantae; phylum Streptophyta; class Magnoliopsida; order Asterales; family Asteraceae; genus Lactuca; species Lactuca saligna. Next base: position 56,027,555 of record NC_136417.1, read on the forward strand.
TGTAGATGAGCAGTAAGGGACTCTCCATTACCCATTTTGGCAGTGATCACCAAAGTGATGATCTTGTACCTTTCTTGCCTAGCGCTCTGGTGGTACCGGTCCAACAAATCTTGATGCATCTCATAGGGATAAATGTCCTCATAGGACTTCTGGAGTTCTGTAGTCATAGTCACCAACATGATGGAGTGGACTTTCGTAGCATCACGCTCACGGGCCTCAAAGGCTGCTATCTGTTCAGCAGAGGCAGTGTTGATATTGATTTCCTTCAGCTTCTCATCAAGGACATACTCCTTGTCCTCGTAAAGAGTGACCATTCAGATGTTACGGATGCAATCATTGAAATTGGACCTGTCAAAGATAACTCTCCCACACAAGTTCATGAGTGAGAACGAGCTTGAGGAATTAGAGCTGGAAGCATTGTTGTTGACGTTCACATCAGAAATAGAAAAGAGACAAAGTTTGATTAGAAATGAATACCCAATTAAACACCCAAATGATAAATTAGGGCTAGGACCCAACAACATTATTATTTACAAATTAGAAGAGGGATGTCGTAATCTAACATGCAACTAATTTGAAGGTAAGTGAATGACGATTCACTAATTTTCCACCATAAAAAAAGAAAAAGAGATTAAGTTTTAAATGTATTGAAAATCCTAGATCCTTTTGAGATTCATTGAACTTTTCAATGGCATGTTTAAATCTCGATATGCCCCTCAAGTTTGTGACTGGGATGCCGAGGATAACAAAGCGGGTGTGACTGAGTTTTAGATGTATACAGAGGGAATGTAAATGGTGCCCTCACTGTTACATTCACCTATTCGATGTGCCGGTTAACCACACACGCTCCATCGAACTATGAAAAACATTAAGTCACCCTTTGCCACCTTTGCTTAGAGCCCAATTAGTGTGCCGGTTAACCAGACACGCTCCACTAACGTCTTAGCAATGGTACAAAGTGTAATTTCATGGAATTGCATCAATTCACTTTTACCTAAACTAACTAAGATTGTGAAATTTGTAAAACATTTAGTTACTTTTATAAATTCATTATACTTTTAGTGAGGAAAGGGTTGCCCTATCCTACCCGTTCGGCTAACGATCCTCCACCAATCAAGGAAGCGGTGGGTGAGAGTGGACACCCATTAAACGGTCATTTTATAGGCCATAACCTTATACCATCCTTATAGATCGGCTTCGTGAATGAGGCCTACTAATGGTAAGACTACCATTTAAGTTATATATATATATATATATATATATATATATATATATATATATATATATATATATAGTATAAGGTTGAATTTTAAACTTGTAAAATTCTAGGGATTGAAATTTAAATAGTTCAAATTAAACTTTTAATTAAAATAAATATTTTCAAAACTTGAGGGCAAGTTTTGAACTTTTCAAAACACATAGAATCAAATAGAAAATAATTTAAATTAAATATTTAATTTAATGGTGATCTAGATTTGAGATATATTTTATTTTAATCACAAGACAATTCATCAAATAAATAAAATAATCAAATTTTATCACATAAGGAATTTATTATTCAATTAAATGGTAATTATCTTTTGTTTTGTTAAGGATAATCATATAATAACGATAAAAATTGGATTTTATTAGTTAAAAACAGTTTTTGTAATTATCCATTAGCAAAATAGCAAGGAATCCCGAGATATCCTCTGTCTGACAACTAAACTCGCCGAGTTCCCAGTGTGGACTCATTGAGTTTATCCAAATCGTTGAGTTCACATTTGGACTCGATGAGTTCTTTAGTCAGAGGGCTAAAAAACGAATTTTCAAAGCATGAATGATATACTAGGCATCGAATACAATAGAAACCAACTTGGATCTGATAGTACTGTTAGGTTTGAGCCAAAAGAACATCATATATGCTCAAGAAAACCCTAATGCTTGGATGAAGGTTTCTCTATTGTACAAGCAATTCATCCAAGACATATAAGCCCTAGCTCTAGCATACATATTTCAAAATTATGATTAGAAATCAGATCTATATGGTTACCTCTTCAACAATGGATTGAATTTTCTTTCTTGGAGCTTAGAGTCACAAATGTCACTCCTCTAATGGCATACAAACACCAGAAGCAAGATGATGCTAATTGAGAGAGAGGGGAGAGGCACAATTTTGGCTATGAAGACTCCTAGGGTTTCCAGTGGCCGAAATCTAATGCCCTAGGTTTTCTATTTATACTTTTGTTGTTAGGGTTTCAGTCAAAACCCTAATGGACAACTTAGGCCTTAAGCAATTCAAGGAAGCTTCTGGAATAGGGCCCTCATGGCTGAAATTAGGATGGACAAATCCCTAATTTCGTCCATGCCTAGTCCATAAGACTTCTCAACCCAATATTCAACTATCACACATTTGACAGTTTAAGTCACCTTTATTTAATTAATGTCTTTTAGCCACAAAATTAGTTCTTAATTAATTCTTGTCTAATATTAATTAAACTATATGATTTCTCCTTTAATATATTACTCATATAATATATTAATAAACCATAATAACCTCTCTATCTTCATAAATCATCCTATCATGTTGCTTTGGTGAAGGCAACCCAAAAGGACCATGGGTCAATTACATACCAAATTTAGTTACAGGCTTAGACACTAATACAACACGCACCTGGGTTTGTACAATCTCTTGCATGGGCTCATCACAAGGTCTTCATAGAAGGGTGAATTCTCCCTTACTCCTATGTTGAAGGCCTCTACAGCAGTCGCCATGTCGATGTTGGGGATGCTTCGATCTTCCCTACCAAACCTATTAAAAAATACCTAAGTCGTTCCTTAGGATCCTGAACCACTCGATAGAGATCACTAGTGATCTTCTAGAAGGTTCTACTGCAAGAATACTGGATATTGAAAATATTGACTAAATGTGCAAATGCAGTACTAGAGTATGGAGGAATGTTTAGCAGCCATTTGAGAGCCAATCTCGTAAGGGTTGAACTAAAGCCTTTGCATATGAAATTTTCCTTCAAGTGAACTGGGAAGAGAATGATCTCCATCCTTTCTCGGTATTGTGCTACGTGCTCTTCAGGATTAGTAGTTCCATCGTAACGCTTGATTCTAGGAGTTTGGAGCACTTAGGACCTTTAGTAATCACTATCGCGGGAGCAAATCTCGAGATTCTGTGACTTGTTGGAGATGCTTCTAGTATGGGTTGGACTACCCCGGGTACTGTTGAGATCATCTTCTCAACTGTTCAAGCTCGCTAGACATTTATTCTTTCATCAAAATTATTAGAGTTAGTATTGATAGTATTGTTGTTTAAGAAATTACTAGAGTCAAGGTTTCTAGGAGTATTGAAAGGCTCGTTGAGATCATTGATTGTAGATGCTTGATTGTCCATACCCCCCCAGGGGGACACAACAGTAGCAGGAGTTGTGTTCTCCTGGTGATTTCCTGAGGATCCTACATTATCAAAGTTCAGGATCCATGGTTATATAACTATGAGCGTTGTTTCCCGGGATCTCTGAAATTTTGCCTTCATTCTCTCTACTTCTCTAAGAAGTTTTAGATTCTCCTCTTGTTGTTGGTTCATTTGTTGTGTCATTTTCCTCATCATAGCGAAGAGTTATGTAGTAGTGACCGTAGCAGTCGGATCCTGGAGTCCTGAAGATCCCAGACATCGTTGGTTGTTGACTGAAGGGGTGTTTTTCTTGGAAGTGTCGGGAACATTCCTCTTACTAAGGGGTCCACTTAAAGGAGGTGGTGGATTTTTGGTTGGAATGGAAGGAGCGGAACATGAAGAAAGGATCGGTTATGTAGACATGATCTTTCGAGGAATATGAACACCACGGCCTCACAGTGGGCGCCATATTGTTTTGGTCAAAAAGTACACAAGTATTAATCAACCAAATTGAATGAGAGGTTGTGATGTTCAAATTTTACAATAGTAAATTGTAAAGAGAACTAGAGAGTGATTTACAAGAAAATCCCTTGATCCTTGCAAGGATCTCCGTCACAAAACCTTGGGATGTGATAATGAACACCTGCCTTCATGATTTATCAATGAAATATAGTGATTACATAGAATAATTCAGTAAGAACAAGTGAATAAGTTCAAATAGTAAGCTCAGAGTGAAAACAATGTGTTGTGTGTGAGATACAATTGTCAATTTGTAGTCTAAACTGGCTAACAAGATGTCTGATATCTTCGGGATCCTCCGTGGCCAACTTCATAAACGTTATTTAACTTGGTATTCCGTGTCTTTAGCATAGTTGAGACGAAACTCCGTTGAGAATAAGTATTCTCTTGACTATTTCTACACATGTGTTAATTACGAACAAAATATGACTGTTATAAATATTAGTAAATAATAATAACGATAATGTCGGGATCCTGAGATAGTTGAGGATCCTGAATATTTGATGAGGGCTAAGGATCCTACATGCTTTGAGGATCCTGGCCCAAATAATGGATACGTTTTATCCATCTCGAGGTAATCGAGAAACAGTCAAATCTTCTTTCTTATATCTTTTTTTCTATAAATATGGGCTTCCGGAAATTTCTGCTTTACTCTCTTAAGTCGTCATCGTCTTATTGCGAAGGTAAATTTTCCTCTTATTCGTTTTCTTTTTTTTTTCCTCCGATTTTCTTCGTCGTGGTTAAGAAAACTAGTCGTTCTCGAGCTAGTGTTGTTACTTCTCCTGAGAATGACTTCAGTGATCAAACAATCTTATCGTATGATGAAGTTTGCTCCTTCAACGATGAGGCTATGGAATCATTGAAATCCATTCGGGCTTTTCCTTCCTATGTAGTTTTTCGACATTTAGAGGCCACCGTTCAACCGGATTTTGTTTCTCTAATGTGGGTTTGCTTTCCCGAATACCAATTTACTCTAGGTTTAACTTATCCTTTTATTAGTATCATTCGTGATTTCTTTTCGACTACCTAAATTTCATATATCCAATCTATGCATGTAGTTTAGAGGATCCTGTTTTGGATTGATCGCTTGAATTAGTCCAAGAATATGGACATCGGGTTACCTGAGCTTGCTATTGTATATGATCTTTCTACTTTTGGTTCTTCCCATTTCCTGTTAAGAGAAGCAAACCCTACCTCATTCTGAAATCTAAACAAAATGTTGGTGCTTGGAAGGAAAATATACTTCTTTGTGAGACGTGATTTGATTCCCGATGGTGATTCCCTGCCAAAAACATGGATTAAAAAGGGTGGGATGTGAATTTAGATTTTAGGGATCTCAAAATTTACTTCCCTTATATTGTTTGTTTTGATGCAGCATTCAGATTTGAGGAGCTTGTTCCTGCTATTGGTGAATCCGAGGACAAGGTTTCCAAATTTCTTTCACTTCTTGCACTTGAAAGGTTGTTCAGGTTTGAACATTCTAATCTCCAAGAGGGTTCTTCTACTACTACTTCTATGGCTTAACATTATTTAGCTTGGATACTTCTTTCAGATTGATAAGGATCCTTAGTTGATAGGGATCTTTGGCAGGTTCCAGGACTACTCGATCCAAGGCTTGTTTTGGTTTAGTAGATCTTGAAGATGATATGACCAACGGTTTGATCAAGGTTAATCAAGAAAAAGGTGTCACTCTTTTTCCTCCCAAGAGATCTCACATAGACCCTACAGTTAAGGCTTTAAGATCCCGAAAACAGAAGCCTTTTGTTGTCGTTGTTTTTGGTTTAGAGAATCTCGGTATTGAGGATACTCTCAGGAAGTTGACTACTTTTACTCAATTTGTAAGTTTTCCTTTCATTCTTTGTTATTTTTCTATTTCTTATTGTCATTTGATTTTTTTTCATGTTTTCAACCACATTTACGCCCATTTGAGGCTCCAGTCTAAGAGAGCTGAGCAGATTCTTCAATAACAGGAGAAGATGTGGAAGGCGATCAATGAGGATCTTCTAAAGCGAGTGGAACTTTTGAGTAAGGAGAAGGCTGAGAAAGAGGATGAGCATGCTGCATAGATTGAGAAGGTGATTGTTGAGGTGAAGACTTGCGGTGCGATAGCTATTTGGGAAGCTAAGAATCAAGCTTGCTGAAGTCTTAAAAATTCGGGATCCTGGAATGTGTTGGCTTGGCGTGGAGCATTAGATTAGCTGACTGACAAGCCTACTCCTGTCAATAAGAATCCTGTATCATAGCCGTTGGAGGGAGGAGAGAGAGATGGGGCCAATGATGATCAGACTAAGGTATAGGCTTGTAAGAAAATAAATTAAGTAGTTTTTGCTTTATGTAAGAAATTTTAGCTTTTCCTTAGTAGGTTGGTTTGAAACTTTTTAAATTGCATGGTAGCATTTTCCTTTTATCTGTCTTTATTTCATTCTCCTGTTTAATTTGTGTGTAAAATATAGTACTTGGATTTTTAAGTAGTTAGGATCTAGAAAAGTTTAAGATCCTTAATTTTACTTAAAAATTTCAAAGTTAAGAGCAAGGAAAGATGGAACATGATTGTCTTCATGTTTTTCCTTAAGCTTCATAAGCTTTTCAATGTTAGAATTTACTGAGGATAAATCTCAACTTTGGAAAGAAGTTAGGATCGTAGTTAACTTCTGATGATAAGGTTCTTACTGATGAGGATCCATACCGATTAGGATCCCTAATGAATAGGATCCTTAATGGCGAGGATCCTTAATCATTAGATCATATGGGGGAATTCCCTTATTAGGATAATCTATTTAGGTTATGGACTTTGACTAAATTCTTGGGTAACACCATAAGTTCAATCGATAACATGTTAATGTTATATATTGGGGAGGATCCCAACTTGTGATGTATTTCATGGGAAAGATCCCTACTTATGATAACATCAAAATGTTATGATTGGTGTGTATTTTCTTGGGAAAGATCCCAACATGTGCTAATATGAAGATGTTATAATCCTTATATAATTTCTGGGGTAAGATCCACATTTTAGATAACATGAAGATGTTATAAACCTTAAGGATCTTATCTTATGTTTAATGATAAGAGGGTTTCCAAGCCACTGCATCATGAAATGGTCCCCTTATTCTTATCGCATAGTTAGATATCATGCGTTCAAGAGAGGTGTATATACCTTAGTTCGTGTGAAAGAGGTAATTAGCTCTTTAAACCTTAGAGGGGATCAAGTACCCTTAAGAATAGAAGAGATGATCAGTCTCTCGATTGTGTATATGATACTTTAAAGAGCATACCGTCGATATAATGGAATTGTTTAAGTGTTAAGATGTTGAGATATTTGTGTTTCAAGATCCTTAGGTTTTAGGATCTTCAACCTTGAGGATCCTCATGTTTTAGGATCATCACTTATGGAGATCCTTAGTTGTATTTGTACATTGTTTTGCATAACAAACTTTAGCTAGGGGTGTGCGTTAGTCTAGCTAACACCCCTCCGTTGCTTAAGTTAGTGATGAATTCAATGAGAAATAAGTGATGATGTAAAGAGCATGTGCACCATGGTTTTGTTGAAGATCAATCGATCTACTTTACATATAGTATGCTTTGAAATGTATAGCATTCCAGGATCTTGGCAAAATGTGTCCTTCGAGTGTTGCTAGCCAATATGCTCTTTTCCCACTTCAACATCTGTGAGATATGGTCCTTCCTAATTAAGAGCTAATTTACCTGCAATAGGATCCTTGGTGTTTTGGAATGTTTTACTTAATATGAAGTCTCCTATTTAGGATCTTCTGACTTTTATGTTATTGTTGTAATCCTTGGTGGTCCTTTGTTGATGAGCAGCAATGCGTATCTTGGCAAGATTTCTGAGTTCGTCAACAGTATCAAGATCCTGGGCTAGGATTCTGTCATTGTTTTCCTAATTTTTGAGAATGTATCTTGCTGTCGGGATCACTACTTTGGTAGGGATCATTGCTTCTGTCCTAAACACCAAGGAGTAGGAGGTCTGTCCTAAACACGAAAGGAAGCACTTCTGCACATCTTCCCTTCTTTTTATATAGCCTTTTCTTCAAGCTGTTTACCATGATCTTTTTTCTATATTCTGCTTGACCATTTGCTTAGGGATGAACAGGATTGGACATTATCATTTTGATTCCCCAATTCGTGCAAATGTCTCTTGTCCTCTTTCTTATGAATTGGGATCCATTGTCGCATATGATTTCACCTGGGATCCCGAACCTGGTCAACATATTACATTTCATAAATGAGACTATCTCTTTGTCTCTAACCTGAACGAAGGCTTCAACTGCAATCCACTTTGAGAAGTAATCAGTCGTAACCAACATGAAGACTTTTCCTCCTGGAGCTATTGGTAATTTTCCTACCATATCCATTCCCCAATTCATGAATGGCCATGGAGTGATAATATGATGTAGAGGTTTTGTCGGTTGGTGTAGGATGTAGCTGTGTCTTTGTCAAGCACCACACTTTTGAACATGTAGAAAAGAATCTCTCTTCATGGTTGGACAGTAGTATCCTATTCTCAATACCTTGCAGCATAAGGATCTGCCCCCGATGTGATTGTCATAATATCCTTCATGTATGTCCTTCAAGACTTCTGCAGCTTCAGGATCTTCTAAGCATCTGAGATGTGGACCTGCCATATACCTTTTATAGAGTTTACCTTGGATTATAACGAATCTTGAGACTCTTGTTCTGAATGCTCGTTCGTTTTTTCTTCTGTTGGGATCGTGCCATTTTATAGATACTCTATAATGGTTTGGATCCATGACCGTGGACTTCTTCGAGGATCCTGTTCATCGAGATCCCTTTAAGGAGGGATCTGAGTGTCAGGATCTCTAATGGATGCTACACTTATTGGTTGTTCAGGATCGTCGGGTTTGTTGGAAAGGGCTTCTACAGATGGAGTTATTATGTAGATTATATGGATCTTCATTTCTGGTGGGATCCTTAAGGAGTATCCTAAGTTGGCTAATGTCACTACTTCTGTGTTTTCTTCCATGGGAACAAGGGTTAGGCTAAATTTTTCAAAATCGAAGGCTAATTTTTGAGGATCTAGAGGTATAATGCTAATCATTCACCTTTTACTTCATAAGATCCATTGAAGTGATTACTTAATAATAAAGAACCTACAAATACCTAAATATCCTTGATTTGAAGATCCTTAGCCAATTGTAGTCCCATGATGAGGGCTTCACATTCCACTTCGTTGTTGGTTGTGTTGAATTCGCAACTAACTGCCTAGGGTAGGATGTCCCCCTGTGGTGACCTTAGTATGATCCCTAGCCCTATTCTTTTTGTTTTGAAGCTCCATACGTGAATAGTGTCCATTTTTCCAAGAATTCATCTTCTAGGAGTTGTTTAGCTTCAATGTCTACTTCGTTTTATAGATCATCACTAAAGTCAACCACAAAGTCTGGTAATGCTTGTGACGTTATGGCGGATCTTGGCTCATATTTGATGTCAAACGTGCTTAACTTCACTGAGTATTTTTCCATCCTTCCTGACATCTCTGGTTTTCTCATCACATTCTTAATAGGATAATTAGTTCTCACATGTATAATATGTGTCTCAAAATAATGTCTTAATTTAGTAGAAGCAGTTAGTAATGCAAGAATTAATTTTTTGGGATGAGAATAATTGGTTTCACGATCCAGAAGACTTTTACTTATTTAGTAGATAAGATGTTGGTCTCCGTTAAGATCTTTGGCTAGGATAGCACTTAGCGCACTTGAGGATATCGAGAGGTAGATGAGAAGTGGTTCTCCATTTATAAGCTTCCCTAGCAGTGACGTGGAACTTAACTATATTTTGAGTTCCTAAAAAGCTTCTTCGTGTTCTTCAGTCCATTCAAACTTCTTGTTCTTCTTCAAAATATCATAGAAGGATATACATCTTTCTGAGGATCTTGAAATGAACTTGTTGAGTGCTACTACTCTTCCAGTTATCATTTGGATGTATTTTGTTGAAGATGGATATTTCAGCTCGATGATTGCTTTGATATGCTCTGGGCTTGTTTCTATTCCTCTCTTGGTTACCATATACCCAAGGAACTTCATGTTGTATCCTAAATTGGCATTTATACAGATTCAACTTCATGTTGTATTCGTCTAGAATGTCTAAGGCTTCTTTGATATCCTTGAGGTGATCTTTAGCTTTCATGGAATTCACCACCATGTCGTTAATGTATACCTCCATGGTGTCCCCCAACTTATCTTTAAACATCCGGATCACCAGTTGTTGTTATGTTGCACATGCATTTTTAAGACCAAAAGGCATTGCAGTGTAACAATATATACATGTTGGTGTTATAAATGTTGTATTTTCTTGATCAGATGCTTCCATCTGAATTTGTTGGAATCCTGCTGAAGCATCCATTAAGGTTAAGAGTTCGTGGCCAGCTGTTGCATCTATCATGGAGTTAATGTGTGGTAAAGGGAAAGGATCCTTAGGAAAATTCTTGTTATCCATGTAGTCTACACGTACTCGCCACTTGTCATTCTTCTTTTTGTACGACAACTACATTAGCTATCCGTCTCAGGAACTTCACATCTTTGATCATCCCTATCTTTAGGAACTTTTCCATTTCTTCTTGGATGATCTGATTCCTTTCAGGTGCAAACTTCCTTCTCTCTTAATGTATCCGTCTGAACGAAGGATCAATATTATGTTTGTGAGTGATAATACTCTTGTCTATACCTGTCATATTTTCGTGTTTCCATGCAAATTTGCTTCTAGTTCAAACAAAGTTTAATAGGTCTTGCTATATTTTCTCAGGTTTTGAGGATCCTATGAGGACTTTGGCTTCAGGATCCTCATTGCCCAGGGGCACTTCGTTCACGTCTTTCTCCCTAGTTTCTAGAACATGTCGTTCCCCTGCCTTAATTGCTATGCTTGTTGGGGTTTCATCGTAGGTTTCATAGATGTTTTATAACATTCCTTTGACTCTTGTTGATCTCCAATGATCTTCATTGTTTCCCACAGAGTAAGCATCTTTACACACTAATGATATGTTGATGGAACCGCTTTCATCTCGTGGATCCATGATCTACCTAATATCACATTTATAAGAAGATAACGTGTCAATAACACAAAAATTTTGTATAGAGTTTACCCCCTCTATGTATATTGGTAGCTTTATCTCCCCAATGGTGTGTTTCATTTCTCCGCTAAATCCTATGAGAGGCGAGGATCTTTTGATTATCTCCGATTTTAGGATGCTCATCCACTTTAGTGCGCCCAAGAGTATGATGTTGACCAAGGATCCTCCGTTAACAAGGATCCTTTTGACAAAGTGGTTGGCAATGTACACTGTTATCACAAGTCCATCATGGTGAGGATCCTGGATCCCTTCCCTGTCTATATCGTCAAACATGATTACCTTTTCATTTCTAACTGAGGTATTCTTCCGTGGTCTATCCTCATTTTATGGTTTAGAGACCTTGGTGTGTCTTTTAGCCTGAGAATAAGAAGTAACACAAATGTTAGATCTGCCTAAGATAATGTGAATTATCTTGGCATTTAGGGGTAGAGATCCTGGTTTTTCGGGATCTTGTGACCATCCTGATTGTTCTCCTTGGATGTTTCTTCCTTTATTCTGAGGATTTCTATAAGATGCTCTTTGCTAAGGAGATAACTAATCTCCTTTCTTAGGGCTATGCAATTCTCCGTTATGTGACTGAAATCTTCGTGGTAAGCACACCGTTTGGACTTCTCTTTCCAAATGGTGGAGTTCTTATCCTTCTTTGGCCATCTTGCTTTGTCTTCGAGATCCTATATAGCATAGATTAAACCTAGAACATCCACAGAAAAATAATAGTCAATGATCTTACGAGGATCCTCTTTCTCTTCTTCATCTTCGAGGGCATTAACCCTGTGATGATATGATTTGGAATAGGGCTTCGATTAGTGTGATCTTGGAGCCGAGGATTCAGCTTTCTTATTGGGATTCTCATATTGACTTCAAGGGTTGATCCTCTTATGGACTTCTTTATCCTCTTTAAGCCTTATGAATCTCAACATGAGATCTTCTTAGAAGGGTGAATTCTTATTTAGACTCATCTTGAAGGCCTCTACAACAGTCACCATGTCAATGTTAGGGATGCTCAGAGCCTCCCAGCTAAACCTATTGAAAAAACCCCTAAGTCATTCCATAGGATCCTGAACCACCCAATAGAGATCACTAGTGATCTTCTCGAAGGTTCCGCTACAAGAAAACTAGTTATTAAAAATAACGACTATGTGTGAAGATGAAGTAATAGAATAGGGAGGAACATCTAGCAGCACTTTAAGAGCTTATCCTGTGATGGTTGAACTAACGCCCTTACATATGCAATCTTCCTTCAAGTGCACTGGGATAGGAATGATCTCTCTCCTTTCTCGGTATTAAGCTACGTGCTCTTTAGGATCTGCAGTTTCATCGTAAGGCTTCCTGCTAGGAGTCTGGAGGCGTTTAGGAACTTCGATATCAGCTATTGTAGGAAAAAATATCGAGATCTTGTGACTTATTAGAGATGCTTCTGGTATGGCTTGAACTACCCTGGGTACGCTTGAGATCATTTGTCTCAACTGCTGAAGTTCCCTGGCCATGTTTGGACTTATTCCTGTATCAACATTCATAGAGTTAGTACTGATAGTATTGTTGTTTAAGAAGTTACTAGAATCAAGCTTTCTAGGAGTATTGAAAGGCTCATTGAGATCATTGATCATAGATGCTCGATTGTTCATAGTCGTCCCCCAGGGTGATGCAGCAGTAGTAGAAGCTGTGTTCCCCTGTTGATTTCCTGATGATCCTGCATTGTCAAAGTTCAGGATCCTTGGTTGTACAACTGTGGGCATCGTTTCTTGGGATTTCTGAAATTCTAATTTCATCCTCTCCACTTCTCTAACTAGTGTTCTATTGTTATCTTGCTGCTAAGTCATCTGTTGCGTCATTTTCCTCATCATAGCCAAGAGTTCGGTAGTAGTGACCACAACAGTCGAATCCCAGAGTGCTGAAGATCCCAAACTTCCTTGGTTAGTGACCGGAGGAGTGTAATTCTTGAAAGTTTCAGGCGCTTTCCTTTGACTAGGGGGTCCACTCGGAGGAGGTCGTAGGTTTATGGTGGGAATGGAAGGAGCGGACGATGAAGAAAGGATCGGTTGTCTAGACATGATCTTTCGAGGATTTTGAATACCACGGCCCCACGGTGGGCACAAAATTGTTTTGGTCAATAATTACACAAGTATAAATCAACTAGATTGAATGAGAGGCTGTGATATTCGAATTATGCAATAGAGAAAGGTAAAGAGAATGAAACAATTGATTACAAGGAAAGCTCTTGATCCTTGTTAGGATCTCCGACACAAAACCATGGGAGGTGACAATGATTACTTGGATTAATGATTTTATTACTATAAAATGATGATTACAGAGAGTATTTTAGTAAGAACAAGTGAAAAAGTTCCTAGAGTTAGCTAAGAGTCAGTAGTGTGTCGTATGCGATATACATATATCAATTTATAGTCTAAACTAGCTACAAGATGTTAGATATTCCCGGGATCCTCTATGACTAGCTTTGTAAATGTTGGTTGACTTGGTATTTCGGGTCTTTAGCATAGTTGAGATGAAACTCTGTCGTAAATAAGTCTTCTTTTGACTATTTCTGCACATGTGTTAAGTAAGAATGAAGTATAAACATTATAAATGTTAGTAAATAATTATAAGTCTGGATCCTGATATAGTTGAGGATCCTGGCCCTAACAATATATATATATATATATATATATATATATATATATATATATAATCTTTTAACAACCTTGAGAAACCAAGAACTCAATCTAGACCACTTGATCAAAAAATCTAAAGGCTAGGAATTTCGAAGTCAAGTTTATAATTAATAAGGATATATAATGGCATAAGTGGCTTTTCGTTTATAATCATAGGGGTAATTTTGCTAAGAGAAATAAGGAATCCCTGAAAATGAGCCTACCAAGGATTTGAGATGTACCTTTGGGTCTGTTCGGACTAAAACTAAGGATTTGAGAAATGTTTTTAAAAAGAAATGATTTTTAAAAAAAAATGAGAAAGAGTTCAAGAGAAAACGAGTTGGAGCAATGTGTATAATCAGCCAGAGCTTGAATGGTGATTTCCCAAAATACCCTTACTTTTGTGTTATGATATTTACATGATATATTTTATGAGATATTATGTATGCTAGAGAGTAGGCTAGGTATTTCATATGTTAGGACTAGAGTGGCCTGATTTGTGATGCCTTAGCCTAGGAGTTACTACTATATGTGAGGTGCTTTGAGTATGAGTATTTAGCAAGGATCACCTAGATGAGCTTGTGCGAGGTCTACTGCGAGAGTAGTTTTCGCTTTGTGAGATATAGAGTACTTGTGAATCGGGATCCTAGGAGGAGGACTTGGGGAGAATACTGATGCGGTGTGGAAGGTAGTATTGGACCCGTACTACTGAGAGCATCGGATCTGTAAGCAATCCAAGTAAGAATCCTTAGGATGCTAAGGAGTAAGCAGGGGTGAGTGATCGAGTGTGAGTATTCTTGAGCGAGTCTCTAATTATTTTGTGATATGTTTCAGAGACATCATGGTGGGTATGAACCACAACCCTGAGAGTAGTAGAGTTAGAGATGATGAGATTCGCAGGATGATTCATGACGAGTTGGCCGCAGCCATCCGAGAGGCTATTCTGGAGATGTTTGGGTCTATTAAAACCACCTTGATCGAGACGTTTGATGAACGATATGTTGCTGTTTCCGAGGCGGCAACTGTTGTAGCCACCGTAGTTGTCGCTGCTGCCAGGCCACAGGGGGGTGACTTGTTGTTGTACCGTAAGTTCAACAACATGAAGACACCAGAGTTTTATGGTACCCAGGATCTGATTGCTACGATAAGATGGATCTCTGATATCGAGGGGTGTTTCTACACCTATTCATGTCTGGAGCACTTGAGGGTACGGTTTGCACTGAACCAGCTTCGCTTGGGGGCGAAGGACTGGTGGAAGTTTCTGACAACTAGTTACACTCCTGCAGAGCACACTGCAGTAACATGGGAAAGGTTTACTATGATGTTTCGAAATGAGTATGTTCCCCCAGTGGAGAGGGAACGGTTGGCCCAGGAGTTTCTGTCCCTCAAGCAGAGGATAGAGTTAGTGATAGTGATTATGAGGATGTTCCATGAGAGGGAGATGTTCTTCCCTGAACATGTGTCTACTGAGCAAGCACATATGAATCGATATTTGAGCATTCTGAGGAGGGATAATTGCGAGTTCGTGGTGAAATCGTCTTATCGGTCATTTGCTAAGCTTCAGGAAAATGCCCGAAAGTGGGAGATCTAACTGGAGACTCAAGCCAGGGAGGAGGTGGAGTCTCACGGGAGGGATCAGCGACCGGTGCAGTGTCAGTCGGTAGCCAAGCGGGATAAGCTCGCAGATGCGAGATCTGGAGGCCAAAAGGGTCGCACTTGTGTTAAGTTCGGCAATAGTCATGAGGGGACATGTCGAGCAGGTGTTTGCTACAAGTCTGACAAGGAGGGGCATATCATAAGGGATTGCTCCAAAAGGTTTGAAGTCTGCTTTCACTACAACCAAACCAGCCATCGGAAGGCCGAGTGCCCCCAAGTCCTATAGGGATCAACACAGGGATCTGCACCCACTAATATTCAAGCTACCGAGAGTCAGCCCGTGAAGGCCAAGGCACTAAGGGTTCGTGGGAGAGCCTTTTAGCTGACAACAGAGGAGGTCCGCGCAAAACCTGATTTCTTGGCCGGTATGTGTTCCTTTATTTATTCTATTTTGAGTTATTTTTGCTTATATTGTGATATGCCTAGGTAACTTTCTTGTGAGTTTTGTACCCGCCTTGGTGTTATTTTACTCGGGTGCGAGTCGATCCTTCATATCATTATCGTTTAGTCGCCACATCAGAATACGACGTGAGGCATTGAGTCGACCTCTGAGAGTTTCCATATATGATGAGCATGCGGTGTTTGCTGCTCATGTGATTCGAGAATGTGTGCTCGAGATTTTTGGT
This sequence comes from Lactuca saligna, assembly GCF_052625555.1. Lineage (NCBI taxonomy): Eukaryota > Viridiplantae > Streptophyta > Magnoliopsida > Asterales > Asteraceae > Lactuca > Lactuca saligna. The sequence continues at coordinate 56,043,488 of NC_136417.1, forward strand.
GTTGAGTTTCCGATAGATCAGGTACCTATCGCGATGGGAGATATTTGTGTCATTGTGGCCATGAACTGGTTGAGTCGATTCGGAGCTATGATCAACTGTGAGCATTAGTTGGTGACCATTCAAGACCCTAGTGGGGGAGTGCTTATAGTGTATGGTGATGGTACCTGATCTGGGTCAGCCTTTTTCTCGGCTGCTAGAGCGAGACAGAGTCTACAGCAGGGATACAGTGGTTTTGTAGTGTATGTGATGGATACACGGGTTGCTACCAGGAGACCAAGTTCTATTGTTGAGATTCTGATAGTGAGTAAGTTTCCGGATTCTTTCCCCGAGGAGTTACCGGGTGTGCCTCTTAAGAGGCAGGTGGTGTTCCGGATTGATTTGGTTCGGAGAGTGGCGCCAATCGCCAAGGCACCTTATGGCCTTGCGCCACCAGAGATGCAGGATTTATCCTCACAGCTTCAGGAGCTGCTGGGGAAGGGATTTATCAGACCGAGTAGCTCGCCATGGGGAGTGCCAATCCTTTTTGTCAAGAAAAAGGAATCTTTTTTTTCAACAAAAAGGATGGTTCATACCGGATGTGTAGTGATTACCGGGAGTTGAACAAGCTAATGGTCAAGAACCTTTATCCACTTCCGAGGATCGATGATTTGTTCGATCAATTGCAGGGTGTGTCTTGGTTTTCCATGATCGATTTGAGGTATAGATATCATCAAATGAGATTTCACAAGGAGGATATCTAGAAGACGGCCTTTAGGACTCGTTATGGGCACTATGAGTTCGTGGTGATGCCTTTTGGGCTCTCCAACGCATCAACAGCATTCATGGATCTCATGAACCGAGTGTGCAGGCCTATGTTGGATAAATCAGTGATCGTGTTCATCGACGATATCTTGGTGTATTTGGGATCTAGAGAGTAACATGAGGAGCATCTGAGAGAGATTCTTAGAGTAATGAGATCATATATACTTTATGCCAAATTCTCCAAGTGTGATTTCTGGTTGCGAGAGGTCCAGTTCCTGGGGCACCTCGTTAATTAGAATGGGATTTTGGTTGATCCGGCCAAAATTGAGGCAGTTATGATTTGGGAGGTACCGACATCTGCCACCGAGATCAGGAGTTTTTTGGGATTGGCCGGCTATTATCAGAGATTTAACAAAGATATCTCCAAGATTGTCGTCCCCCTCAGCAGTGGACCCGGAAGGGAATTACTTTTACTTGGGGTCCCAAGAAGCAGACCTCATATGACACTCTTCGCAAAAGATTGTGCGAAGCCCCGGTGTCATCCCTTCCTGAGGGAATGGAGGAGTTTGTGGTTTTCTATGATGCATCTATTTCCGGGTTAGGTACGGTGCTGATGCAGAGAGGACACGTGATAACAAACGCATCGAGGTAGTTGAAGCCTCATTAGACGAGATATCCCACCCATGATCTAGAGCTGGGGGTGGTGGTGTTCGCCCTCAAGATCTGGCGCCAGTATTTGTACGAGGTTCGGTGTACCATATACACGGACCACAAGGACCTGAATTATCTCATGGTCCAACCCAACCTAAATATTTGTTAGATGAGATGGTTGGATGTGGTGAAAGACTATGACTGTGATATCATGCATCATCCGGGCAAGGCTAACGTGGTAGTCGATGCCCTAAGCGGTGATGATTCCAGTCTTAGATACCATTCGAGAGGCCCAGGCGGAGGCCGTAAGACCGGAGAAATGCAAGGGGGAGCAGGTGATTGGATAGGTATCCGAGTTTGTGACTGATATTCGAGGGCTCATGACTTTCTGATGGTGGATTTAGGTGCCCTATACAGTCAGGGCTCAACATATCCTGATGGAGGAGTCACATATATTGAGATTCTTGATCCATCTCGGGGCCACTAAGATGTGTTTGGACCTAAAAAGAGACTATTGGTGGCCCAGTATAAAGAGGGATGTTGCTTGGGTAGTTGAGAGGTGCTTGACTTGCCGTCGGGTCAAGTCAGAGCACCAGTGTCCACATGGTCTATTGTATCCTATGGAGATTCCCCAGTGAAAATCAGAACAGATCTCTATGGACTTTGTCACCAAGTTCCCAAGGACTATTTGTGGGGTTGACGTGATTTGGGTGATTGTGGACCGACTTACGAAGAGTGCTCACTTCCTTGCTATTAGTGAGAGCTCTTTTATAGAGAGATTATGTGAGAGAGGTGGTAAATCGGCATGGAGTGCCAATCTCGATAGTGTCGGATCGAGAGATGCGATTCACTTCTAGGTTTTGGAAGAAATTTCATGAGGAGTAGGGGATGTTCTTGCATATCAGTACTGCGTACCACCCACAGACGGACGGGCAGAGCGAGCGGACGATTCAACCACTTGAGGACATGTTGCATGCCTGTGTCATGGACTTCATAGGAAGTTGGGACACTTACTTACCCCTGGCTGAGTTTTCCTACAATAACAGCCACCATTCGAGTATTGGTATGCCTCCCTTTGAGCTTTTGTATGGGAGGAAGTGTCGGAATCTTATTTGTTGGGAAGAGGTCGGACAGAGAGTGATAGGTGGCACTGAGATAGTGCTAAAGATGATTTAGCAGATTCAGCAGGTCAGATAGAGGCTACTGACAGCGTAGAGTCATCAAAAACATCTGGCTGATCCATGTAAACATCCTCAACTAACTTCCCATTAAGGAAATCGATTTAAACATCCATTTGACATATCTCATAGTCATGAAATGCAACAATACTTTATCTTTGCAACTGGTGAGAATTTCTCATCATAGTCAACTTTGGGAGTTTGAGTGAAACCATTCACAACCAATTATGCCTTATATGTGTGTACATTCCCATCCATGCCAGTTTTCTTCTTGAAGATCCACTTGCACCCGGTCGTCTTACGACCTGGTACATTGTCAACCAAATTTCAAACTTGGTTGTCATACATGGACTGAATCTCGATGTCTATAGCCTCTTTCTATTTTGCAGACTTCAGGCCCGCCATGGCTTCCTTGTAGCTGTTAGGTTCATCCAAATTCAGTAGTGTACTATCACTAATGAATGTATCCCCTTCTGTAGTAATATGAGAAACATAAAACTGGGGTTGCACCCTAACTATTTCGAAACATCTAAGAGGTAAGGACTCGTCAATCGGTTCAATCGGAGTTTCCTCCTCGGGTTGAGGGCTAAAGTTAGAGGCTCATTCATCGTTTGACTCTTGAAGCTCTTCAAGAACGATTTTCATCCCACTGTCCCATTGGCTTATGAATTCATGCTCTCAGAAAACCCCTCTCCTCGCAACGAAGATAACATTATCACTCGGCTTATAGAAGAGATATCCAAAGGATTTATGCGGGTAGCCAATGAAAATACCTCACTTACTATGAGGCTCGAGCTTGTCGTGACTCTCTCTTATTACGAAATCCTCGTAACCCCAAACCTTGATATGTGCCAATGAGGGAGCTTTCCCTGTCCACATTTCGTGAGGTGTTTTGGCAACCTTCTTCGTAGGGACTAAGTTAAGGATATGTGTGACAGTCTCTAAGACATACCCCCTGAATGAGATAGGTAGCGAAACACGACTCATCATGGAACGAACCATGTCTAGAAAAGTTTGATTATGCCTCTCATCCACATCATTCAACTGTGGTATCCTATGTGGCGTCAATTGCGAAACGGTTCTTTGTTCCTTGTGATAGTCGTGGAATTGAAGACTTAGGTACTCTCAACCTCGATCTGTTCAAAGCATCTTGATTTTCCTGCCCAACTGATTCTCCACTTCTTGTTTAAACTCTTTGAGCTTTTCAAAGGTTTCTAACTTCTGCTTGATTAAGTAGATATACTCTGTTATAATCATTGGTAAAAGTCACATAGAAACGGCTCGCATCGCTTGTGGTGGATCTAAAGAGCCCCCACACATCGATGTTTATGAAATCCAATAAACCCTCACCCCTCGCACAAGTGCCAGTGAAGGGTGACTTGGTCATCTTTCCAAGAAAACAAGACTCGCACACGTTATTGTCCTTAAGGTCGAATGACCCCAACATTCCATCCTTTTGGAGTTGGGCTATACGTTTCTTATTGACATGTCCAAGACGACAATGCCTCAAGCATGCTTTATCCAAACCATTGGAAGAATCAATACACAACACATCATTTCCTAAATTGTCTACAACCATCATAGTTTCATATATTTCATTACAAGGCATTGCTTCAAAATAGAAAACACAATTAACATAAGAATTAATAGAACCCTTTTCATTATCAAATGAATATCTAAAACCATTTCTATACAAACCATGAAAAGAAATGATGTTTCTTGCCATATGTGGCGAATAGCAACAATTATTTAAATCTAATCCTAATTCGTTACTTAGCACTAAAAGTAAACTCCGATCTTGGTGATAGGAGACAATCTTTTGATCCCCATGATAAAGTTTATATTCCCATGCTCCACATCCTTATCTCTTCTTAGGCCCTGCAAATCAGAACAAATGTGAAACCACATCCTGTATCAAGTACCAAAGAAATAACATGTAATGAATCATTATATTTAATAGTGTAAATACCTGCGTATGATGGCTTGATCTTTCCATCCTTGATATCTTGCAGATATTTTGGGAAACTTTGTTTCCAATGCCCTCTTTCGTGGCAGTGGTGGAACCCTGCCTCCTTGGGGTTGGAGTTGGGTTTAGCAGAACCAGACTTGGTTCCACTAGATGAGGAGCCATTTTGGGACTTTCCCCGATGGTAACTCTTTGAGGGAGCCTTCCTCTTCTTACCCTTCCCTTTCCTAATTGCCAAGACTGGGCAATCAGTAGGAGATGGAGTTGATGCAACATATTTATCTTTGAGGTTGCTCTTAGCAGTCCTCAACAAGCCTTGAAGCTTCCTCAAAGTGACCTCCTTCTTATTCATGTGGTAGGTCATGTGGAACTAGTTGTAGCAGGGAGGCAAGCAGTGAAGGATGATGTCAATTGTTAGCTCTTCATCAAATTTCACATTCAACTTTAGCAGGCGATTGACATATCTTTGCATGTTTTGTAGATGAGCAGTAAGGGACTCTCCATTACCCATTTTGGCAGTGATCACCAAAGTGATGATCTTGTACCTTTCTTGCCTAGCGCTCTGGTGGTACCGGTCCAACAAATCTTGATGCATCTCATAGGGATAAATGTCCTCATAGGACTTCTGGAGTTCTGTAGTCATAGTCACCAACATGATGGAGTGGACTTTCGTAGCATCACGCTCACGGGCCTCAAAGGCTGCTATCTGTTCAGCAGAGGCAGTGTTGATATTGATTTCCTTCAGCTTCTCATCAAGGACATACTCCTTGTCCTCGTAAAGAGTGACCATTCAGATGTTACGGATGCAATCATTGAAATTGGACCTGTCAAAGATAACTCTCCCACACAAGTTCATGAGTGAGAACGAGCTTGAGGAATTAGAGCTGGAAGCATTGTTGTTGACGTTCACATCAGAAATAGAAAAGAGACAAAGTTTGATTAGAAATGAATACCCAATTAAACACCCAAATGATAAATTAGGGCTAGGACCCAACAACATTATTATTTACAAATTAGAAGAGGGATGTCGTAATCTAACATGCAACTAATTTGAAGGTAAGTGAATGACGATTCACTAATTTTCCACCATAAAAAAAGAAAAAGAGATTAAGTTTTAAATGTATTGAAAATCCTAGATCCTTTTGAGATTCATTGAACTTTTCAATGGCATGTTTAAATCTCGATATGCCCCTCAAGTTTGTGACTGGGATGCCGAGGATAACAAAGCGGGTGTGACTGAGTTTTAGATGTATACAGAGGGAATGTAAATGGTGCCCTCACTGTTACATTCACCTATTCGATGTGCCGGTTAACCACACACGCTCCATCGAACTATGAAAAACATTAAGTCACCCTTTGCCACCTTTGCTTAGAGCCCAATTAGTGTGCCGGTTAACCAGACACGCTCCACTAACGTCTTAGCAATGGTACAAAGTGTAATTTCATGGAATTGCATCAATTCACTTTTACCTAAACTAACTAAGATTGTGAAATTTGTAAAACATTTAGTTACTTTTATAAATTCATTATACTTTTAGTGAGGAAAGGGTTGCCCTATCCTACCCGTTCGGCTAACGATCCTCCACCAATCAAGGAAGCGGTGGGTGAGAGTGGACACCCATTAAACGGTCATTTTATAGGCCATAACCTTATACCATCCTTATAGATCGGCTTCGTGAATGAGGCCTACTAATGGTAAGACTACCATTTAAGTTATATATATATATATATATATATATATATATATATATATATATATATATATATATATATATAGTATAAGGTTGAATTTTAAACTTGTAAAATTCTAGGGATTGAAATTTAAATAGTTCAAATTAAACTTTTAATTAAAATAAATATTTTCAAAACTTGAGGGCAAGTTTTGAACTTTTCAAAACACATAGAATCAAATAGAAAATAATTTAAATTAAATATTTAATTTAATGGTGATCTAGATTTGAGATATATTTTATTTTAATCACAAGACAATTCATCAAATAAATAAAATAATCAAATTTTATCACATAAGGAATTTATTATTCAATTAAATGGTAATTATCTTTTGTTTTGTTAAGGATAATCATATAATAACGATAAAAATTGGATTTTATTAGTTAAAAACAGTTTTTGTAATTATCCATTAGCAAAATAGCAAGGAATCCCGAGATATCCTCTGTCTGACAACTAAACTCGCCGAGTTCCCAGTGTGGACTCATTGAGTTTATCCAAATCGTTGAGTTCACATTTGGACTCGATGAGTTCTTTAGTCAGAGGGCTAAAAAACGAATTTTCAAAGCATGAATGATATACTAGGCATCGAATACAATAGAAACCAACTTGGATCTGATAGTACTGTTAGGTTTGAGCCAAAAGAACATCATATATGCTCAAGAAAACCCTAATGCTTGGATGAAGGTTTCTCTATTGTACAAGCAATTCATCCAAGACATATAAGCCCTAGCTCTAGCATACATATTTCAAAATTATGATTAGAAATCAGATCTATATGGTTACCTCTTCAACAATGGATTGAATTTTCTTTCTTGGAGCTTAGAGTCACAAATGTCACTCCTCTAATGGCATACAAACACCAGAAGCAAGATGATGCTAATTGAGAGAGAGGGGAGAGGCACAATTTTGGCTATGAAGACTCCTAGGGTTTCCAGTGGCCGAAATCTAATGCCCTAGGTTTTCTATTTATACTTTTGTTGTTAGGGTTTCAGTCAAAACCCTAATGGACAACTTAGGCCTTAAGCAATTCAAGGAAGCTTCTGGAATAGGGCCCTCATGGCTGAAATTAGGATGGACAAATCCCTAATTTCGTCCATGCCTAGTCCATAAGACTTCTCAACCCAATATTCAACTATCACACATTTGACAGTTTAAGTCACCTTTATTTAATTAATGTCTTTTAGCCACAAAATTAGTTCTTAATTAATTCTTGTCTAATATTAATTAAACTATATGATTTCTCCTTTAATATATTACTCATATAATATATTAATAAACCATAATAACCTCTCTATCTTCATAAATCATCCTATCATGTTGCTTTGGTGAAGGCAACCCAAAAGGACCATGGGTCAATTACATACCAAATTTAGTTACAGGCTTAGACACTAATACAACACGCACCTGGGTTTGTACAATCTCTTGCATGGGCTCATCACAAGGTCTTCATAGAAGGGTGAATTCTCCCTTACTCCTATGTTGAAGGCCTCTACAGCAGTCGCCATGTCGATGTTGGGGATGCTTCGATCTTCCCTACCAAACCTATTAAAAAATACCTAAGTCGTTCCTTAGGATCCTGAACCACTCGATAGAGATCACTAGTGATCTTCTAGAAGGTTCTACTGCAAGAATACTGGATATTGAAAATATTGACTAAATGTGCAAATGCAGTACTAGAGTATGGAGGAATGTTTAGCAGCCATTTGAGAGCCAATCTCGTAAGGGTTGAACTAAAGCCTTTGCATATGAAATTTTCCTTCAAGTGAACTGGGAAGAGAATGATCTCCATCCTTTCTCGGTATTGTGCTACGTGCTCTTCAGGATTAGTAGTTCCATCGTAACGCTTGATTCTAGGAGTTTGGAGCACTTAGGACCTTTAGTAATCACTATCGCGGGAGCAAATCTCGAGATTCTGTGACTTGTTGGAGATGCTTCTAGTATGGGTTGGACTACCCCGGGTACTGTTGAGATCATCTTCTCAACTGTTCAAGCTCGCTAGACATTTATTCTTTCATCAAAATTATTAGAGTTAGTATTGATAGTATTGTTGTTTAAGAAATTACTAGAGTCAAGGTTTCTAGGAGTATTGAAAGGCTCGTTGAGATCATTGATTGTAGATGCTTGATTGTCCATACCCCCCCAGGGGGACACAACAGTAGCAGGAGTTGTGTTCTCCTGGTGATTTCCTGAGGATCCTACATTATCAAAGTTCAGGATCCATGGTTATATAACTATGAGCGTTGTTTCCCGGGATCTCTGAAATTTTGCCTTCATTCTCTCTACTTCTCTAAGAAGTTTTAGATTCTCCTCTTGTTGTTGGTTCATTTGTTGTGTCATTTTCCTCATCATAGCGAAGAGTTATGTAGTAGTGACCGTAGCAGTCGGATCCTGGAGTCCTGAAGATCCCAGACATCGTTGGTTGTTGACTGAAGGGGTGTTTTTCTTGGAAGTGTCGGGAACATTCCTCTTACTAAGGGGTCCACTTAAAGGAGGTGGTGGATTTTTGGTTGGAATGGAAGGAGCGGAACATGAAGAAAGGATCGGTTATGTAGACATGATCTTTCGAGGAATATGAACACCACGGCCTCACAGTGGGCGCCATATTGTTTTGGTCAAAAAGTACACAAGTATTAATCAACCAAATTGAATGAGAGGTTGTGATGTTCAAATTTTACAATAGTAAATTGTAAAGAGAACTAGAGAGTGATTTACAAGAAAATCCCTTGATCCTTGCAAGGATCTCCGTCACAAAACCTTGGGATGTGATAATGAACACCTGCCTTCATGATTTATCAATGAAATATAGTGATTACATAGAATAATTCAGTAAGAACAAGTGAATAAGTTCAAATAGTAAGCTCAGAGTGAAAACAATGTGTTGTGTGTGAGATACAATTGTCAATTTGTAGTCTAAACTGGCTAACAAGATGTCTGATATCTTCGGGATCCTCCGTGGCCAACTTCATAAACGTTATTTAACTTGGTATTCCGTGTCTTTAGCATAGTTGAGACGAAACTCCGTTGAGAATAAGTATTCTCTTGACTATTTCTACACATGTGTTAATTACGAACAAAATATGACTGTTATAAATATTAGTAAATAATAATAACGATAATGTCGGGATCCTGAGATAGTTGAGGATCCTGAATATTTGATGAGGGCTAAGGATCCTACATGCTTTGAGGATCCTGGCCCAAATAATGGATACGTTTTATCCATCTCGAGGTAATCGAGAAACAGTCAAATCTTCTTTCTTATATCTTTTTTTCTATAAATATGGGCTTCCGGAAATTTCTGCTTTACTCTCTTAAGTCGTCATCGTCTTATTGCGAAGGTAAATTTTCCTCTTATTCGTTTTCTTTTTTTTTTCCTCCGATTTTCTTCGTCGTGGTTAAGAAAACTAGTCGTTCTCGAGCTAGTGTTGTTACTTCTCCTGAGAATGACTTCAGTGATCAAACAATCTTATCGTATGATGAAGTTTGCTCCTTCAACGATGAGGCTATGGAATCATTGAAATCCATTCGGGCTTTTCCTTCCTATGTAGTTTTTCGACATTTAGAGGCCACCGTTCAACCGGATTTTGTTTCTCTAATGTGGGTTTGCTTTCCCGAATACCAATTTACTCTAGGTTTAACTTATCCTTTTATTAGTATCATTCGTGATTTCTTTTCGACTACCTAAATTTCATATATCCAATCTATGCATGTAGTTTAGAGGATCCTGTTTTGGATTGATCGCTTGAATTAGTCCAAGAATATGGACATCGGGTTACCTGAGCTTGCTATTGTATATGATCTTTCTACTTTTGGTTCTTCCCATTTCCTGTTAAGAGAAGCAAACCCTACCTCATTCTGAAATCTAAACAAAATGTTGGTGCTTGGAAGGAAAATATACTTCTTTGTGAGACGTGATTTGATTCCCGATGGTGATTCCCTGCCAAAAACATGGATTAAAAAGGGTGGGATGTGAATTTAGATTTTAGGGATCTCAAAATTTACTTCCCTTATATTGTTTGTTTTGATGCAGCATTCAGATTTGAGGAGCTTGTTCCTGCTATTGGTGAATCCGAGGACAAGGTTTCCAAATTTCTTTCACTTCTTGCACTTGAAAGGTTGTTCAGGTTTGAACATTCTAATCTCCAAGAGGGTTCTTCTACTACTACTTCTATGGCTTAACATTATTTAGCTTGGATACTTCTTTCAGATTGATAAGGATCCTTAGTTGATAGGGATCTTTGGCAGGTTCCAGGACTACTCGATCCAAGGCTTGTTTTGGTTTAGTAGATCTTGAAGATGATATGACCAACGGTTTGATCAAGGTTAATCAAGAAAAAGGTGTCACTCTTTTTCCTCCCAAGAGATCTCACATAGACCCTACAGTTAAGGCTTTAAGATCCCGAAAACAGAAGCCTTTTGTTGTCGTTGTTTTTGGTTTAGAGAATCTCGGTATTGAGGATACTCTCAGGAAGTTGACTACTTTTACTCAATTTGTAAGTTTTCCTTTCATTCTTTGTTATTTTTCTATTTCTTATTGTCATTTGATTTTTTTTCATGTTTTCAACCACATTTACGCCCATTTGAGGCTCCAGTCTAAGAGAGCTGAGCAGATTCTTCAATAACAGGAGAAGATGTGGAAGGCGATCAATGAGGATCTTCTAAAGCGAGTGGAACTTTTGAGTAAGGAGAAGGCTGAGAAAGAGGATGAGCATGCTGCATAGATTGAGAAGGTGATTGTTGAGGTGAAGACTTGCGGTGCGATAGCTATTTGGGAAGCTAAGAATCAAGCTTGCTGAAGTCTTAAAAATTCGGGATCCTGGAATGTGTTGGCTTGGCGTGGAGCATTAGATTAGCTGACTGACAAGCCTACTCCTGTCAATAAGAATCCTGTATCATAGCCGTTGGAGGGAGGAGAGAGAGATGGGGCCAATGATGATCAGACTAAGGTATAGGCTTGTAAGAAAATAAATTAAGTAGTTTTTGCTTTATGTAAGAAATTTTAGCTTTTCCTTAGTAGGTTGGTTTGAAACTTTTTAAATTGCATGGTAGCATTTTCCTTTTATCTGTCTTTATTTCATTCTCCTGTTTAATTTGTGTGTAAAATATAGTACTTGGATTTTTAAGTAGTTAGGATCTAGAAAAGTTTAAGATCCTTAATTTTACTTAAAAATTTCAAAGTTAAGAGCAAGGAAAGATGGAACATGATTGTCTTCATGTTTTTCCTTAAGCTTCATAAGCTTTTCAATGTTAGAATTTACTGAGGATAAATCTCAACTTTGGAAAGAAGTTAGGATCGTAGTTAACTTCTGATGATAAGGTTCTTACTGATGAGGATCCATACCGATTAGGATCCCTAATGAATAGGATCCTTAATGGCGAGGATCCTTAATCATTAGATCATATGGGGGAATTCCCTTATTAGGATAATCTATTTAGGTTATGGACTTTGACTAAATTCTTGGGTAACACCATAAGTTCAATCGATAACATGTTAATGTTATATATTGGGGAGGATCCCAACTTGTGATGTATTTCATGGGAAAGATCCCTACTTATGATAACATCAAAATGTTATGATTGGTGTGTATTTTCTTGGGAAAGATCCCAACATGTGCTAATATGAAGATGTTATAATCCTTATATAATTTCTGGGGTAAGATCCACATTTTAGATAACATGAAGATGTTATAAACCTTAAGGATCTTATCTTATGTTTAATGATAAGAGGGTTTCCAAGCCACTGCATCATGAAATGGTCCCCTTATTCTTATCGCATAGTTAGATATCATGCGTTCAAGAGAGGTGTATATACCTTAGTTCGTGTGAAAGAGGTAATTAGCTCTTTAAACCTTAGAGGGGATCAAGTACCCTTAAGAATAGAAGAGATGATCAGTCTCTCGATTGTGTATATGATACTTTAAAGAGCATACCGTCGATATAATGGAATTGTTTAAGTGTTAAGATGTTGAGATATTTGTGTTTCAAGATCCTTAGGTTTTAGGATCTTCAACCTTGAGGATCCTCATGTTTTAGGATCATCACTTATGGAGATCCTTAGTTGTATTTGTACATTGTTTTGCATAACAAACTTTAGCTAGGGGTGTGCGTTAGTCTAGCTAACACCCCTCCGTTGCTTAAGTTAGTGATGAATTCAATGAGAAATAAGTGATGATGTAAAGAGCATGTGCACCATGGTTTTGTTGAAGATCAATCGATCTACTTTACATATAGTATGCTTTGAAATGTATAGCATTCCAGGATCTTGGCAAAATGTGTCCTTCGAGTGTTGCTAGCCAATATGCTCTTTTCCCACTTCAACATCTGTGAGATATGGTCCTTCCTAATTAAGAGCTAATTTACCTGCAATAGGATCCTTGGTGTTTTGGAATGTTTTACTTAATATGAAGTCTCCTATTTAGGATCTTCTGACTTTTATGTTATTGTTGTAATCCTTGGTGGTCCTTTGTTGATGAGCAGCAATGCGTATCTTGGCAAGATTTCTGAGTTCGTCAACAGTATCAAGATCCTGGGCTAGGATTCTGTCATTGTTTTCCTAATTTTTGAGAATGTATCTTGCTGTCGGGATCACTACTTTGGTAGGGATCATTGCTTCTGTCCTAAACACCAAGGAGTAGGAGGTCTGTCCTAAACACGAAAGGAAGCACTTCTGCACATCTTCCCTTCTTTTTATATAGCCTTTTCTTCAAGCTGTTTACCATGATCTTTTTTCTATATTCTGCTTGACCATTTGCTTAGGGATGAACAGGATTGGACATTATCATTTTGATTCCCCAATTCGTGCAAATGTCTCTTGTCCTCTTTCTTATGAATTGGGATCCATTGTCGCATATGATTTCACCTGGGATCCCGAACCTGGTCAACATATTACATTTCATAAATGAGACTATCTCTTTGTCTCTAACCTGAACGAAGGCTTCAACTGCAATCCACTTTGAGAAGTAATCAGTCGTAACCAACATGAAGACTTTTCCTCCTGGAGCTATTGGTAATTTTCCTACCATATCCATTCCCCAATTCATGAATGGCCATGGAGTGATAATATGATGTAGAGGTTTTGTCGGTTGGTGTAGGATGTAGCTGTGTCTTTGTCAAGCACCACACTTTTGAACATGTAGAAAAGAATCTCTCTTCATGGTTGGACAGTAGTATCCTATTCTCAATACCTTGCAGCATAAGGATCTGCCCCCGATGTGATTGTCATAATATCCTTCATGTATGTCCTTCAAGACTTCTGCAGCTTCAGGATCTTCTAAGCATCTGAGATGTGGACCTGCCATATACCTTTTATAGAGTTTACCTTGGATTATAACGAATCTTGAGACTCTTGTTCTGAATGCTCGTTCGTTTTTTTCTTCTGTTGGGATCGTGCCATTTTATAGATACTCTATAATGGTTTGGATCCATGACCGTGGACTTCTTCGAGGATCCTGTTCATCGAGATCCCTTTAAGGAGGGATCTGAGTGTCAGGATCTCTAATGGATGCTACACTTATTGGTTGTTCAGGATCGTCGGGTTTGTTGGAAAGGGCTTCTACAGATGGAGTTATTATGTAGATTATATGGATCTTCATTTCTGGTGGGATCCTTAAGGAGTATCCTAAGTTGGCTAATGTCACTACTTCTGTGTTTTCTTCCATGGGAACAAGGGTTAGGCTAAATTTTTCAAAATCGAAGGCTAATTTTTGAGGATCTAGAGGTATAATGCTAATCATTCACCTTTTACTTCATAAGATCCATTGAAGTGATTACTTAATAATAAAGAACCTACAAATACCTAAATATCCTTGATTTGAAGATCCTTAGCCAATTGTAGTCCCATGATGAGGGCTTCACATTCCACTTCGTTGTTGGTTGTGTTGAATTCGCAACTAACTGCCTAGGGTAGGATGTCCCCCTGTGGTGACCTTAGTATGATCCCTAGCCCTATTCTTTTTGTTTTGAAGCTCCATACGTGAATAGTGTCCATTTTTCCAAGAATTCATCTTCTAGGAGTTGTTTAGCTTCAATGTCTACTTCGTTTTATAGATCATCACTAAAGTCAACCACAAAGTCTGGTAATGCTTGTGACGTTATGGCGGATCTTGGCTCATATTTGATGTCAAACGTGCTTAACTTCACTGAGTATTTTTCCATCCTTCCTGACATCTCTGGTTTTCTCATCACATTCTTAATAGGATAATTAGTTCTCACATGTATAATATGTGTCTCAAAATAATGTCTTAATTTAGTAGAAGCAGTTAGTAATGCAAGAATTAATTTTTTGGGATGAGAATAATTGGTTTCACGATCCAGAAGACTTTTACTTATTTAGTAGATAAGATGTTGGTCTCCGTTAAGATCTTTGGCTAGGATAGCACTTAGCGCACTTGAGGATATCGAGAGGTAGATGAGAAGTGGTTCTCCATTTATAAGCTTCCCTAGCAGTGACGTGGAACTTAACTATATTTTGAGTTCCTAAAAAGCTTCTTCGTGTTCTTCAGTCCATTCAAACTTCTTGTTCTTCTTCAAAATATCATAGAAGGATATACATCTTTCTGAGGATCTTGAAATGAACTTGTTGAGTGCTACTACTCTTCCAGTTATCATTTGGATGTATTTTGTTGAAGATGGATATTTCAGCTCGATGATTGCTTTGATATGCTCTGGGCTTGTTTCTATTCCTCTCTTGGTTACCATATACCCAAGGAACTTCATGTTGTATCCTAAATTGGCATTTATACAGATTCAACTTCATGTTGTATTCGTCTAGAATGTCTAAGGCTTCTTTGATATCCTTGAGGTGATCTTTAGCTTTCATGGAATTCACCACCATGTCGTTAATGTATACCTCCATGGTGTCCCCCAACTTATCTTTAAACATCCGGATCACCAGTTGTTGTTATGTTGCACATGCATTTTTAAGACCAAAAGGCATTGCAGTGTAACAATATATACATGTTGGTGTTATAAATGTTGTATTTTCTTGATCAGATGCTTCCATCTGAATTTGTTGGAATCCTGCTGAAGCATCCATTAAGGTTAAGAGTTCGTGGCCAGCTGTTGCATCTATCATGGAGTTAATGTGTGGTAAAGGGAAAGGATCCTTAGGAAAATTCTTGTTATCCATGTAGTCTACACGTACTCGCCACTTGTCATTCTTCTTTTTGTACGACAACTACATTAGCTATCCGTCTCAGGAACTTCACATCTTTGATCATCCCTATCTTTAGGAACTTTTCCATTTCTTCTTGGATGATCTGATTCCTTTCAGGTGCAAACTTCCTTCTCTCTTAATGTATCCGTCTGAACGAAGGATCAATATTATGTTTGTGAGTGATAATACTCTTGTCTATACCTGTCATATTTTCGTGTTTCCATGCAAATTTGCTTCTAGTTCAAACAAAGTTTAATAGGTCTTGCTATATTTTCTCAGGTTTTGAGGATCCTATGAGGACTTTGGCTTCAGGATCCTCATTGCCCAGGGGCACTTCGTTCACGTCTTTCTCCCTAGTTTCTAGAACATGTCGTTCCCCTGCCTTAATTGCTATGCTTGTTGGGGTTTCATCGTAGGTTTCATAGATGTTTTATAACATTCCTTTGACTCTTGTTGATCTCCAATGATCTTCATTGTTTCCCACAGAGTAAGCATCTTTACACACTAATGATATGTTGATGGAACCGCTTTCATCTCGTGGATCCATGATCTACCTAATATCACATTTATAAGAAGATAACGTGTCAATAACACAAAAATTTTGTATAGAGTTTACCCCCTCTATGTATATTGGTAGCTTTATCTCCCCAATGGTGTGTTTCATTTCTCCGCTAAATCCTATGAGAGGCGAGGATCTTTTGATTATCTCCGATTTTAGGATG
>NC_136417.1:56774627-57074627 GCF_052625555.1 Lactuca saligna
ATGAAAACAATCTCACCTGTTTGATGTGTGGTCACCTAGGTCTCCGTACAGAATAGATCAAGTACTAATAACTATATAATGTTTAAATCATATAAATTAAAGAGTTTTCTATAAGGCTAGAGGGATGATTATTTATCATTATTTTTATAAATAAAATGGATCGAGGTAAAAAAAATAAATCAATCACGTTGTTTGAAGGAGTGCTTCATTTGAAGGACGTAGTAAAAAAAATAAATCAATCATGTTGTTTGAAGGAGTGCTTCCTTTGAAGGAGTGCTTCATTTGAAGGACGTAGTAAAAAAAATAAATCAATCATGTTGTTTGAAGGAGTGCTTCCTTTGAAGGACGTACTGCACTTTGTACCGCACCCAAAAGACGGTGTTTGTGCTTATGCGGCAACGGGATGCACTCCAGGCTGCATCCACTCCCTCTGGTCTAAGTACCTTCCGTCTTTCTCAATTTCATCCCTTAATTTGATTTTTTGTTTTTGTTTTTGTTTTTGTTTTTGTTTTTTTTTTTTTTTTTTTTTTGTTTTTTCGTGTTTTGTTTTTTTGGCTTGTAATTTATTATTATTATTATTATATTTTAATATTATTATTATTGTTATAAATTTCGTACAAAATTTTAACATTCGGACAATATTATAAATTAGAACGGCTATATAAAATCGGTTTTTAAATATTTTCTATATTGTAATATTAATATTATTATTGTTATTATTATTATAAATTTCGAACCATATTTTTTAAATCGGACATTATAATACTAATCATTCGGTCCCTTATCTAAGTTAAATATACAAATATATATATATATATATATATATATATATATATATATATATATATATATATATATATATATATATATATATATATATAATTTTTGTAAAAAAGAATGATATCAAATCATATGTTAAATTTTGATTTGATTGATTTTAAGCGGGCATAAACATAATTAAGAGATAGTTATAGCACAACCCTAAATTATGTGGGGATAAATATAGTGAAAAGTCAAATTTGTAAACAAAATTTTATTGATTTGCCATCAGTTCTTGTAAAAAAACAAGATATTTGTCAAACATGTTTTGATTTAATTGTGTTGAAATTATATATATATATATATATATATATATATATATATATATATATATATATATATATATATACACACACTTGTGTGCAAGGGAAAATGGAGATGAACTAGTGAACTTTAATTAACGCATTCCATTTGAAACATATCAATATCACTAATTACATTGCCAAAAATTAGCTTTAAATGTTGTATGATTAAATCTGCTAAGTTGGTTCTGTATTTAAAAAACAAATCATGTGTATATTATTGTTTAAAGCATAAAAATAATAAATATAGTATACATACTCATGCTAACAAAAATATCCTGAAAAGTTTTTTTTTTTTTTTTTAAATATTCAATTATTGATGAAAATTATGCATTCATGTGTATGTACCTAACATACAAGTACTGATGATCATCTTTTTTTTTTGTTTACTTCAGTGTTATGAGACTTGTCTTTACCATATTCAAGGACGGACGTAAGAATATATAGCAGGTATTGTCGGGATGAATTGATGTTGGCGATACATGAAAAATAAGTAAAAAAGTTGAAAAAATGAAAAATTTTCAACTGTAGCAAAAAAAATTACTAGGTGTATTATTGCATTACAGAATATATATATATATATATATATATATATATATATATATATATATATATATATATATATATATATATATATATATATATATATATTGCTTATCTACCTAAATGCGATATCTTTCATTTTCTTGTTTCTTGGAAACCTTTTATCCATTGTCCAAACAGGAATCTTGAAACCAACAAATTCCAATCAGAAGAACGTGATACAGATGAATACAGCATCTTAAGTCATCAAAACTCTAGAGACATGACATGAGTGATAAGACTCGAAGAAAACATATCTTGTTAGATTGATAATTTAGCATGGAAATATTTGCCAGCAAAGGAGTAGCTGTTCGCGACTTTGATCAACATTTCACATTGCTTGCTGCCATTGTTGGAGTTGCTTTTAACATTTCTGTGTGGGGTGCATGCTCCTATTGAGTGCTTGTAGTACTGCTGACATCACTCTGACTCACACTGGAGAAAACACACAATAATCATCAAATTTATCAGTTCCACAATAATGCAACCCAAAAGGGTTTCACAGACTTTTCTTTATTTCTCTTCCAATCTTGATGTCATTTTGCTGTTCAAATAAGTTTGCTTCATTGGTTAGAACTTATTTATATTATGCAATAAAAAGACGTTGAGCATGTGTATTTAATAGATGTTTTTTCCGATGATTAATAAATAAATATTAACAAACAAATGATAACATTTACTTACAAACTTGATGGTTTTTGTGTGTACATGTTTTTTTTTTTTTTTTTTTTTTTTTTTTTTTTTTTTTTTTTTTTTTTTTTGTACAACAATATATCAAAAAGAACTAGCAACTACCAAGCTAAGCAAACCCGTGGTTATATAGTGGACAAAGCCAAAAAGAGGTGCGTTTAAAACGATAGCTAACCGACTTAAAGAGAGGGAAGCTATAACAACTAATCTTTACATGATTTTTTAACTTAAAAATATGCCGTGATACACTATAAGAAATCAGAGCATTAGTGGCAACGCACACATTTAGCGGTAACAAACAACTTTCGCATTACTTGTTGCCGATAAAAGTGTGTTTCGTCGCTAATGCTCACACGTCATTGACCCGTGTCAATAGCTAAGATGAAATCATACCGGAAAAAATACCGCCAAACATTCCCTCCAATGTCGTCGTTGCTATTACGCCTCTCGTCGCCGCAATTGGTAGTCGTCGCCGCTAATGCTTCACAGATAATACTCTTTCTTCTTTCCTAGTTCTGTCTTGCGTTCCATTTTCCTTTCGAGCTCAAAGTGTTGCGATTGCAATGATCTTTAACCAATTCCGAAGCTTCCATCGGCGTTCCAGATAACACACCGGCGACCCAAACAACATCACTGAAGAGGCAACAACGGCGGCATGTCGTCGCAAAAGGATTTAGCGGCGACATGCCTAGCTTTTATCGGCGATGTCAACCGCCACTAATGCTCGTGTTTTTTGTAGTGATAGTTCCATAACATCAAAAAAGTAGTAGAATTACCACGGCAAAGCAAGACATTTGGTACACTTTGAGCTCCGACTAGCATGATATCAAAGATGAAATTGCAAGGGAGAGAGGGGGGGGGGGGACTACTAGAAACATGAGTTTTAGAGATGGACGAATCCGTCGCCATTCTGTCGCGACAGCGACGGATCAACCATAGACTTACTCCATAGCCAATTAAAGCAGAGCTAACGACTTAGTGAAGGATTTAGAAACAAATTATTTTTCTCTTGCGACGATCTTAACGACAAAATATCCATTACAAGTTGGCACTTAATAGTGTATTTTAAGAAATTTGCAACAAAACCTAATAATAATATTCAATCGCTAATCCCTTGCAACCCCCTTTATCTGTTATTTAATTTTGTTACTAATCTCTTACAAATTTAAGATGTGATTTTTTTTCCATGTCACTAACCCCTTGCAAATTTAAGATGTGAATTTTTTTCCATTCTGAAGCTAATCCCTCGCTAATTCATAATATCCTATTTTTTTGTTTGTTACGAATCTAAAACAAATAATGCAAAAAAACATCAAATAATTATTATATAATCCAAAACAAATATTAACATTTAAATACCAAAAATATCCAATAATTATACAATCCAAAACCAAACTTTAACATTAAAATACAAAAAGAATCTAACCATCAATGTTTACCAAAATATCCATAAACATCAAATATCAAAGTTTAACATTGATTGATATTTGATTTCAAAGTATAATGTACCATAATCCTAAATTTCCTTTCATATTTTGCATTTTTCCATACACCTCTATTGCTTGATTTCTTACATCTAAAAGAAGGATTAGAATGGAATTCTGATTCACGTTCAATCCCATGGAATTAAGAGAGCCAATTTCGCCTTAGTTTTTCCTACAATGGAAGGAGACTTGGTTGTTTGATGGCTTCCTGCTTTTTGCTGGATTCAGGGTCTTTTATGGAAGCAATGCTTTTCTATTGATGAAAATGATATTAGTGTCTACTCATTTGAAACCAAATGTGGGACTAGAATGGAATTAAATTCTGATTCTGACCAAAGTGTAAATGATAACACATGTTGGTGAAAGAATATTACCATGTTTGCAGATTGGTCTTCTCGAGCTGTCTTCTCGTAAGGAGCATCTACCACACCAAAATTAACAGCATATATAACATTTATAAAACAAGATGTAATATATTTAATTGGGAAGGAAGTTAAAGACTAACCTTCATGATCTTTAGGTCTTGTTATGGGCCCTTCTATGATTGCATTCAATCACCTTTATAAGCAAAACACATTTGCAAGGTACCACCCAAGAACTTTGAATTACATCAACCCCTTTTATGATTCCTTCATACCAAAAACTACTTAAGAGAAAAGAAATTAAGTAAATCCGAATACAATTTAACTGAATTATGTATCAAAATGGTCGATAAAGAAATCACTTGTCCTATTTGTCAGTAGCGTTCTCCCTAACAACCTAAATTTAATTTCTTTATGATTAACATAAGACTTCAACCTAGTTGTTTCTTTTATAACTTCTCTTGCTTAAAAATGTGAAAATATGTATTATTAGCAAGTTAATATACATATTACATATCCATAGCACATTATTAAATACAATTTTATATTTTTTTAAGATAACTAAACATATACCTCCTTTTGTTGTTTTTTTTTTTTCATTCATCAAATGCCATTTTTCTTCCTTAGTAACTCCTAACTTTACTGTTAGTACACTAGTCTTCCTTTTCTTACTTGCATTATTACCCTTTGTTTTACCTTTTAGAGTAATGTTTTTACTTGTTGAATTCTCGATATCATCTTCGTCTACAAAATAAATAGTGACCTGACTACCACTTCAAATAATTAATAAATTATAAACCTTTTAGACTAGAAAAATAATGTTTATAAATACATAAAAAGAGAACAAGATAATAAATTTCAAGAAGAAAGTAGCAGAGGTAGTTCATCTTCTAACATATATAGGGAATCAGAGCTATATATATATATATATATATATATATATATATATGTGTGTGTGTGTGTGTGTGTGTGTGTTTGTGTGTGTGTTAGGGGCGAGATCCTAAATCCTCTAAGGATCCCAGATCTCAAAGAGCACATAAGATCGTAAGCCACTTCATGATCATGACTATTATTATAATCATTATTTACTAATCATGTTGATTGTTCCAAAAAAATCCGATATTTTCGTATATAACAGAAAAGTAGTTTTAATACTATATACCAAACTGTATAAGTGTTGTTGTACTATAATGTAGTGTAACATAGTTTTAATTTAATAAAACTATAAAAGGATGTTTTCTGAATTGTTCAGGTTTCCCAAATTCTGTAACTGTACTCTTTGAAAACCCTGTAAATGTGAGTGTGCCTGACTCCACCAGCTGTAATTATAAGCTATAATGTAATACTGTAAATCGTATCATTGTAAACTCAGTACTTTATATTTGTACACTTTGGTTTAAATAATTATAAACTAATCGTATATGTTCATATCTTTTTGTGAGTCATTATAACCATGTTATGACTAGATGGCCTGATATGACGCTTTGTAGGCATCGGAGCTGTTAACGACATTTGTCACTCATAGGCATACCAGAGTGCTTGATTTTCAATCCCGTATAGATCTATACACATTTGGCTCGCTATCTATCGAGAGATTCTGGTTATAATATCAGGACTTTAATAGTATTGCCTATATAAATAAGCAACTGAATATTATCTCAGAAAAAACCATATTGATGCTTGCGTGTATAATAATAAAATCCTAGTCATTATGAAATAAATTACTAATAGTATGTTCCTTGTTTAGTATACTTAAAATGTAAAGTAAATTTTACATACATGTTTAGCTTTGAATTGTATCCTTGTCTTAGTAAAATAGTGTAACCTGTATAGTTGACTAGTAAAATAGAGTTCTTGTATCATAAATTATATCCACGATAAAAATTGAATCCTAATTTATATCAACATTATTTTAAATATAAATTAAATAATCTAATGAAGTTTAAGGTGTTAAACATCACTTAATTATTGTAAAAATACTTACAAAAACCCTTAGAATAACGTGTATGTGTTTTTCATGTTCTTATGTTCTTCGTGTTCTTCTTGTTCTTCGTGAAAACTAATATAAGTTAGTGTCTTTGGCCCAATATATGTTGATTGGAAGGTGTTTTTGAATTGATAATAAGATTAAGGAATGATACTTGCAAGATTCTAGGAAGAATCAAGTGATTTTCGCATGGTATTCATGAGAAGGAGTGATTTCGCATGTTCTTGAGGGGAGAAGGGAGGTTTTCGGTTAAAGATCTTGAGAGAAAAGGTTGAGATTTTGGCTGGTATGTGTAAGAATGAGCTTCATTTTCAGATATATATATATATATATATATATATATATATATATATATATATATATATATATATATATATATATATATATATATATATGGAAGTATAAAGCATGTTGGTTTAGGGTTTCTCGGTCGAGAACACAAACCGAGGCATAGGTTTTCGGCTGGGAACCAAACCGAGGAAGATAAGACACTCAACCCAAGAAGATCAAGCTGCTAGGTCGGTCCAAAGTGGATAAGGTGCGAGGGTTTTCAGCCGAGAGTCGTTTACCGCCGAAAGTCGTTTGATGTCTTCGGCGTTTGTGATCCGAAGTGTCTGACCGAGAATAGTTTTCGATCCGAAGATTTGAAGGTTTGCGAGGGTTTGCAGTTGATGCGAGAATCCTTGGATTTTTGTGTGATTTAACTTCTAAAATCACCAACACTTTTAGCAAGTGTTTTATGTATCAAATATATTAATTTAACATTATTAAATCAACAAATCAATAAGTTTGTCTTTAATTTGATATGTTTGACTTGAGATGACTTTTGTTGACTTTTATAAAGTAGAAAATAACAGGTTGTCACACTATCCCCCCGTTAAAGGGAATTTCGTCCCGAAATTAAGACTATAGAGATACAGAAAGACTAAGGAAAAAGATGTGGATACTTTTGTTTCATTTGATCCTCCCGCTTCCAAGTAAATTCAGGTTACCGCTTTGCGTTCTAGTGAACCTTCACTATCGGGATACGACTTTGTTTTGTTCTCCTAACTTCCCTATCTAGGATTTCTACTGGTCCTTCCATGAAGTTGAGGCTCTCATTTATCTCGATTTCATCGAGTGGGATAACAAGAATCTCGTCGGATAAGCACTTCTTTAGGTTAGACACGTGGAAGGTAGGATGTATGTTACCGAGTTCTTGAGGTAGTTTGAGTTTCTAAGCTACTGGACCAATTCTAACAAGAATCTCGAATGGTATGATGTACCTTGGATTTAAGTTTCCATGTTTTCCAAAGCGTATCATGCCCTTCCAAGGTGAGACTTTCAACATGACACGGTCACCAACCTAGAATTTCAAGGGTTTTCTTCACTTGTCAACGTAGCTTTTCTGTCTGACTCTGGAAACTTTAAGTCGTTCTCTGATTTGTACTACCTTTTTAGTAGTTTCTTGAATGATCTCTGGACCAGTTAGAGTAATATCAAGTACTTGGTTCTTTTCCAGTTGTGTATCGCCCACTTCAGCCCAACACGAGGGGAGATCTGCACTTACGGCCATAGAGAACTTCAAAGGGTGCAACTTTGATGCTATTATGATAGTTATTGTTGTAGTTGAATTCAACAAGTGGTAAATGGGTATCCCAAGATTTACCAAAATCTATCACACAAGGTCTTAACATGTCTTCCATCATTTGTATGGTTCTCTCGCTTGGACCATCATTTTGAGGATGGTATGCTGTACTCATGTCAAGATTTGTTCCTAGAGATTTTTATAGTGACTGCCAGAATCGTGAGGTGAATCTACTATCTCAGTTTGAGATAATAGATATTGGTATACCGTGCAGTCTAACTATCTCTCTGATGTATGTTCGTATTAACTTCTATATTTTATCAGTTTCCTTTATTGGTAGGAAGTGTGTGGATTTAGTTAATTTTTCGATGATTACCCAAATGGTATCATGACCACTCATTGTCCTGGGTAACTTGGTTATGAAATCCATTATAATCCGCTTCCACTTCCAATCGGGAATTTCTGGTTGTTGTAGTACACCCGAAGGCTTTTAGTATTCTACCTTGACTTTGGCACAAGTAAGACATTTGCCCACAAAGTTAGGAATCTTAGCTTTCATGTTAGGCCACCAATAAAGTTTCTTAAGGTCCAGATACATCTTGTCTAAACCTGGGTGAACAGAGTATCGTGTCTTATGCGCTTCATTCATGAAAACCTCTTTGTAACCATTAAACTTTGGTGTCCAGATCGGGTTCATGAGATATCGGGCTCCATCACCTTTGATTTCTAAGTTTTTGTCCATTCCTCTTAAAGATTCACCTGCCACATTTTTAGGTTTCAAGGCCTCAAGTTGAGCCTCTACAATCTGTATGGATAGGTGTGAAAGGATAGTCATAGTCAATGACTTTACTTGACATCCCGAGTATTCTTTTCTACTTTGGGCATCAGCTACCACATTGGCTTTACCAAGATGATAATGAATTTTGCATTCGTAATCGTTTAGTAACTCCACCCAACGTCGTTGTCTCATGTTTAGATCTTTCTGGTTGAAGATATGCTAAAGACTTTTATGGTTCGTGAATATTGGGCATTTTGTGCCATACAAGTAATATCTCCAGATCTTCAGAGCAAATATCACTACTCCCAATTCAAGGTTGCAAGTCGTATAGTGACCTCATGTGCCTTAAGTTGTCTCGAGGCATAAGATATGACCTTTCCTCGTTGCATAAGAACACAACCTAGCCCTTGTTTAGACGCATCACAATATACTACGAAGTCTTCTATCCCTTCTAATAGAGACAAAATAGGCGCGCTGCACAGGGCTTGCTTTAGCGTTTGTAACATTTTTTCTTGCTTGTCTCCCCAACTAAAACTTACACCCTTTTGTGTCAGGGTGGTAAGTGGCTTAGCAACTCGGTAGAAATTCTGAATGAATCTGCGTTAGTAGCCAACAAGGCCTAACAATTGGCGAATTTCTATAGGCGTTTTGGGTGCTGACCAGTTCTCAATTGCCTTTATTTTGGATGGGTCCACGTGTATTCCCTCTTCATTGACCACATGACCTACAAAACCAACTTTCCTAATCCAAAATTCGCACTTTGAGTACTTCACATATAGCTTCACTGATCTTAATGTTTGCAAGACTTGTCAGAGATTTTAGCTATGCTCCTCCTCACTTCACGAGTAGATAAGGATATCACCTATGAAGACTATTACAAATTTTTGTCCAAAAATGGACGACACTGGGAGTCCAGATCTGTATTTGAGCCAAGGTCTTAACTAATGAAGACCATAAGTGAGATAAGAGCGAAACTGGGACGTACGTTGAGCGTAAATCCCAGTAGGCAGGGCATGAGGGTCAAGCAGCCCGATAGATGTGTAGCGGTCGAGTACGCCCAACGTAAGGAGCTGGTACGCACAACGTACTCACAAGCGTTAACTTTGTTGACTTTTAGGGTTCGGTCAACAAGTTGACTTTTGGACTCATGGAGGGGTAAAATGGTCTTTTACCCTTCTGTGAGAGCATAGGAAGGGAATAGTCTAGCCTTTGAGAACCATTATTAATTAGAGGTAATTTTTGTATGTGATTTTGCGGAGGCTAGATCAGTGTTTCGAGTTCGAGATCATCCGAGTTTACCCGAGGTGAGTCTTCTCACTATACATTACCTAGGGTGGTATCTATATGTGGACCGGAAGGTCATATGTGTTTGTTTGAGATTATGTGTATTGTGATTATATATATGCTATGTGCCATTCTGACCGGACCAGATGGTCCAACGATTTATGAGGCCGGAAGGCTCAACCAGACCGGACCAGAGGGTCCAACGAGCTAGTCCAGACTAGAGGGTCCAACAAGCTACGGGATTAGAGGGTCCCGCTGAGACACACCGACCAGAGGGTCGTACAGAGTACAGCCTCGAGTGGCGAATTGTTGTATGTGGTATTTTGGGGAACATACTAAGCTTCGTGCTTACCGTGTTATGTGTTTCAGATTCTTATCAGTATCGCGGGAAGGCAACGACTCGATTATACACGCAAGAGAAAAGACTTATGAATGAGGATCCTGGATTTTGATAATGTTTTGAAAACTTTGTTGACTATTAAATGGTGTTTATTTAAAATGACATGTGTTTTATGAAATTAAAAATGAAAATTTTGGTTTGAAAATTTACGATGTTACATTACCCATTTAAGATAATTTTGTCATCAGAATTAGAAGGTAGAATCAAAGATCACAACCCTTTAACTTGAGCCATTTATATCTTCTTTCCATGATCAATTTTAATCTACCACTGAATATTCGCCCCACATATATGAGATCAACCCTTCTAACTCATATCCCGGTTATAATTCAAAGACTTTAGACTTACAATTTGATAAAGAAAAGGTTATCCTCAAGAGTAACTTATGTATTGTAATGTTACTATATTTCCCATAATATATTTAATTTCACTCTTTCATGGAGTACATCATAAATTTTAATACCATTTTGGTTCGTAGCTTAACATAATTTCCCATTTTGTCTCCATGGCTTGTAAAAAAAGAACGTCATAACCTTCACTCCAAAAGATCATCAATCATGGGTAGGGATATTTGTTCATGATCTCTTTCCGCTCCAAACTTTGAAAGCATTCCTTTATCCAACTTGTTAGTCTTATAATACGCATGCATGCTTAGTCATTCTTTTATATAACTTCCTTTCTACGGGAATTTCCTATCCCACGGATAGTTATCCATCCCTTTAAGATATTATTAGGTTTAGTATAAAATCACCTTATGTGGTATACTCTTAATTTCAGACAAGGCCTATTAACCTTGTATCATCATATCACTATATGACATTTCTTATATTTATGTATCCATCAAAGCTATAAGGTTCCCTGTACCTTTTTCATCTAAGTGTCACTTGGGGATGTGTACTCATACTTTAGATAATTAAAGCACCTAACCCATGAGGACCATTGGTTATCTATTTTCCTTGTCCTCACACTCTTGTGTATCACATGCTTCTTTTTTCATGAATTTTCTTCAGTTCCTAACTCGTTTCCTTGTATCAACAGTTTTTCGTTACTTCTCCACCCAAATACGATCTCCTATTCTTTGCTTCTTTTTCTTGGAGATGCTATTAGGACCTACATAAAAGTTCGAATTTATTTCGAATTTATGCAAGAAAATTTTTAAAACCTACCTTGAAAAAAAATTTAGACTACCTATGAAGGCGTCCCACATGGATACAACAATGAAACAATTCTTTGTATAGCTTCAACGGACTTGTTGTTTTAAATCATGAGTTGTTAAGCAGAAAATGATATACAACCAATATAGATAAATTTAGTTTTCCAACTTTGAGTCCATTGGGTTTGTTAGCAATATCGACCCTCCCCATTTGAGTTTAAAGAAGAATACATTTCTTAAAAACCATTTTTTTACCATTTAACTTCTCTGGTTCAACAAATCACTAAACCAGGAGGTAGGTTTTTTCTGATTTAATTGCAGCCAATTTTTTAAAATCTATAAATCGGTAACCTGATTGGTTTCTAGTTGAATTGTCCGGTTTGGTTTTTAAGGTATATGGCCCCATCCACCATAAATATTGTTGATTATTTCAATTTTATAGATAATCATATGGCTTTTTTATGTTCTAGATTTAATAGTAAAACTTATAAGTGAGTTGATACCGATTAATTATATGGTTTTACATTTTAGATTTACTAGTAGATATTAATGGTTGGATGGTGATTTAAATAAATAAAAGTTAAGGAATAAACTTTGTAGACGTGTTCACACGGCACTTTCCAACCAAAGACTTTAAGTAATATGGCATAAATTAATTGAGTTCCGGATTGAGTGGAATATTTTTATAATGTTTTAAACAAGTGTTGTACCAC
This sequence comes from Lactuca saligna, assembly GCF_052625555.1. Lineage (NCBI taxonomy): Eukaryota > Viridiplantae > Streptophyta > Magnoliopsida > Asterales > Asteraceae > Lactuca > Lactuca saligna. The sequence goes on from NC_136417.1 coordinate 56,786,749, forward strand.
CCCCACATGCAAATATACTAATCTAGGATTGAACAAAAGATTCTCATCCCTCCCCAAATATTATTAAATCATCAAAAATGAGAACATCAACAACAACGGGAGCTTATTTTTGTATTAAAACTCCATAACGCTTACATCGATTAAATCCGAATCGAACTCGAACTTGAATTTTTTTTATAATGGTTCAATTCGTTTTCAGTTGTATCGACTAAAATGGGCAATTAAGCTCGTTTTTGGTTTGTTGTTCTTGTATCTTATTTACATATCGAGATGTTTCAATAGTAAGAAAAAAATTGGTAACAGCAAAAAAATCTATTTATTATTTATAATTAGATGAATATTATTTTTCAGAAATTATATATATATATATATATATATATATATATATATATATATATATATATATATAGAGAGAGAGAGAGAGAGAGAGAGAGAGAGTGTGAGTGATCTTTTGAAAACCTATAGTTTCCCGAGAACTAAAAAGGGACCATTAGATCAAAAAAAATAGAAGGTTGAGATGCATTATGGCAGTTTTGTAAATAATTAAAAGAATAAGACGTGGGGCGTATCTGATTCAAATAAACCAAAGGGTGTTTTAGGGAAAATAAATTTCACATCCCACATTGAATCGTCAGTCTCTCTCTCTATCTCAAATCCACCATTTGTCCCCTCCCCCAACGACATTCTTCTCCGACGCTTCTCAAATCAACATTCTTCTCTGGCACCGATGGCGATGATTCTCTCGTTGTAACTGTCGGTTTACCCCAAAATCAACTCCATGGTCGATTTCATCTCGTTACCGCCTACAAATTTGTATCCTAATCAATCAAATATAAGGTCATTATCACGCACCCTCAAACCTGGGTTTATTTGTTTGTCTTCAATGTACGAAATCAAATGAATCTAATTGAAGATGTTTGTGTGATTGATTGATTAACAAAGCAGAGCGAAGATGTTGGCGAATTTCAAATCCAAAAGCAAGAGTGAAAGGGTTGAGTTTCCACAGCAAGAGACCATGGATTTTGGCTAGTCTTCACAGCATTGGGAGATCATATGAACTTATTGGCACAGATCAACATGTTTACATAACGCACACCACATCACCAATGGCTCTAAGCTTACACCAGGTATCTGTTTACACTTTCGTAACAATTATGGGTTCACATTTACCCCAATGTTAACGAAACCGGATGAGCTCTTTACTCTTAAGGATTTATTGAAAAGTATGACAAATAAGTAGTTATCATCTGATTCTGATTTTGATTCTTTTTTGTTGGCTACTTTCATATATAAATCACCACTGAATATTAGACAATTTGTACGTGATATACTCGGCTCATACATTTAGTGTACTCCTTCCAAAGCCAGGACGCACATCGTACCAGCTGGGTACGCCCAACGTACTCCATAGATTACCAACCCAACCCATTAAGCACTTAATTGGTTAAGCCAACATGCTAAACTCTCAGATCCAATTCTAAATGGCGACTTAATATGTAAAATTGAAACCTTTACACTCATGCATGACTTAATGTGGCTCAACACTAAAAAAAAAAAAAAAGATTAATAAGAGTCTTAACACTTGCATTGACCAATATCTTGCATAAAGTTTGCATTTTTCTTGACAATGGACCTTAAATGAGCAAAGATCTAACATTCATAGCTTCTGGAGTAGACCAAAACTTCATATATGACTTAAAGGACCCATAAATGCATAAATAACACCATAAATCGGATCTAGCATAAAGGACCATCAAGATGAGAGCTTTTTACCTCAAAAGGCTTGCTAAGGTGAAGATTGTTGGATTAATGTCTAAGTCCATAACTATAATTGGTAAGACTTGACCCGACCCGGCATGGTCCATTTGGGTTGCATACCATCATGCACTTGGATAGACTAAATGAGAGAAATAAGACACTTACGGTTATTAATATATTATAAGTTCTAATATATTAATAATAAGAATAATAAGATTATTTAATTAGTATTGATCAAGAATTAATCTAGGATTAATTAAGTGATCAAAAGAAGACTAATTAAATATGTGGGTTGATTGTGTAAATCATCCATACTTGTATAGTGGGCTAATGCTCCATGGATTATCTAGTTGGGCCAAAACCCATATGATACTCCATGGATGCTCCATGGTGTATTTGAACCCATGGATCCAAGGAAATGGAAAGTCATGACAATTAGAGTTTACCCTAATTGTAACACTATATATAGATATTATTCTTGACCAAAATCGGCCACTAGTGAGAATAAGAGAGGGCTAGCCGATTTCATGAAGTGTAGAATTCTCTCTAAGTTATTCTAAGTGTTTTGATGATTGTGAACCATTTGAGGTGTCACACTTGGGGCACTAGGCACTCAAACTTCATGAAGACATTCTACATCAAAGAGGTATGTATTCTATCTTGGTATATTGATAGTATTTGTATGCTAGATTAGGATAATACCTTGGATGTTCATATTTGCATGTATAATAGAGAAAACATAGATCCAATGTATTTAGGGTTGCATGTACACTTAGGAGTGTTAGAATGCTCATAACCCAACAGTGGTATCAGAGCCTAGGCTTGTTTTCTTGTTATACCTGCAATAGAAGCTGAAAAATCGAGTTTTGATGCTGTCAGCCCAGCAGACTCGCCGAGTCCATGAAGGGACTCGACGAGTCCAAGGCAAAATGCATCCAACTCGCCGAGTTGTGTTCATGCACTCGACGAGTTGGACCCCAGACAGCATATCCTCGAGGTTTTTGGCTAGAAATGGACTAGGAACATTACCCTAAGTTGTTTTTGAACTTATAAACTTGTTTTTAATGTGGTAATGTTCATGCTAATCCATTTTCAAAGATAATTGTCAATAGATTCATGTTTCGTATTAGTTTAAAGGTTAGACTAATTACATGAAAAATTTTGATTTGAATTATCTTGTTCTTATGAGTTGCTTAGATTAATAGAAAAGTTAATTGAAATAGTTGTTTTCAATCCATTTTAATCTAAGAGTTGAGTATAAAATGTGTTTGTGTAACTTGTCCACAAGTTACATGAAGAGTCACATTAAAGACTCATAAAACTCATAAAATTGGCAAAGGTTACAAAAATGAAGAGTCTAGTTCTAATTAATTGGAGTTATGACTCCATAATTTGTCCTCAAGTTATGGAGGACCAAGAGTCTCTTCATTAAATTAAATAAATAAATAAAAATGTAACCTTAATTAATTCCATAAGTTATAAAAATAAAGAAAAGTTAATTCTTTTATTAGTTTAAAGTCTTCCATAAGTTATGGAACTTGAAGAGTTTTTGGAGTAAAACTACTTTAAACACATAAGTTATGGAATTAATTAGTTTTGAATAGTTTCAAAACTTGCCCTCAAGTTTTGGAATTTGTAAAGTTTTCTCTTATGAATACTTTAATTCCAAGTTAGCCCTTAGAATTTTAAAAGTTAAAATTCAACCCTTATACTTTATAATATTATAAGTTAATAATATATATATATATATATATATATATATATATATATATATATATATATATATATATATATATATATATATATATATATATATATATGTATAAGAGTAAAGTCGGTCTTACCGCTAGTACGCCTCATTCACGAAGCCGGTCTAAAAGGTGGGTATAAGGTTATTGCCTATAAAATGGCAGCTTAATGGGTGTCCACTCTCACCCACCGCTTGCTTGACCGGTGGAGGGTCGTTAGCCGAACGGGTTTGACAGGACTATAATTCTCCCTTCATTAAAAGTATTAATGATAAATACTAAGTAACTAAACTCTTAATAATTCCCAATCTTAGTTACTTAGGAAAATGTGAATAAGGTGCTAATCCATGAAATTACACTTTACACTTTGTCTAAGTCGTTAGTGGAGCGTGTGTGGTTAACCGGCACACTAACTTGGACTTAACAAGGTAGGTAAAGGGTGACTTAATATTTATCATAGTATCGATGGAGCGTGTGTGGTTAACCGGCACATCGATTGAGGGGTAATTTATTAAGGGTACCAAGTAATTTGCATGGTTACTTCACACCTTGTTTTGTGATCCTCGGCATCCCAGTCACAAAACCTGAAGGGCACACTCGAGATTGAAACATGTCATTGAACAGTTCAATGAATCTCAAAGATCTAGGAGTTTCAAATCCAATTAAAACCTAATAATACATTTCGTTTATCTTGGTGGAAATTGGTGAATCGTCATTCACCTACCTTCAAATGTTTTATAGCTTGGATTACGGCATACCTCTTCTAAGTTATAAAATGGTTTGTTGGGTCCTAGCCTTAATATTTCATATTGGGTGTCATATTAAGGACTTTAAATCAACTATCTTGAATATCTCCCAAAATATGTCTAGTTTAGACATTTATGATCTTCCCAAATCTCTTGAAACAAGCTTTCCTAATGAAGATGATGTCCCTTGGAAATCATACTTCTTTCACATCCTCCAATTATTCTCCCAAACCCACAAGTTCTTGAAAAGTTTAAGATCACTCAAGCCCTATTGGAAAGGCAAGGTCTATGTGTGGTCACATCTTGGAGATGTAGTCACATATTGACAAGACGGGAGAGTTGGGTGTCAAAGTCTTGAGAAAGTTAGTGGCTCAACTACTTTCTAAGTCACATAGTGAGTTCCTTCGGGACATCTATGAAACAGACTATGACAAGACCCTTAATGATCTTATCTATTTGCTAAGATCAACTTCCTAAAACTTTATGGACATTGACAATAGTGACACAGGAAATCCAGAAAAACATTCTCTTCCCAATGGAAAGGGATCGACCATAGTCAACTCGGTTGAACAAATGGTAAAGAGAAAAGCTAAGTCTGTGATAATCCTGTGTACCATTATCAAAGGGTCCATATGTTTATATTGCCAAAGGAAGGGTCATTAGTTGCGAAGCTGCCAAATTTACCTAAGGATGTTAAAGTCAATAAGTTTGACTCTACTTCAGGTAAAGTCCACTAATCTAACTCTGTTAAGTTTCTATTCTGAGATTCCTGATACATGATGTGACTGGGTCACATGGTAATGTTTTAAGAATCAAATAAAAGTAAAGGAACTTAAAGAAAGAATATGCTGAATCTGATCGCATAGATGGATTTCTATCGCGTAGTTTGAAAATCGGATTCTTGAGCTACTTCTTAGGAGTTATGAGATATTGCTAAGGAATAGATAACAACAAGTTTTCATATGGATTGTAAGGATAAGTTTTTCTGCATAGTTTTAAAATAAAAAGAAAAAATTTTGATTTTATTTATTTTAAAATATCCTTACAATGGCATTTGAGGAAAAATTGTTGCTTATATGATTCCATTAATAGCAAGAGTGGAAATATGAAATTGATTCTTTCATTTGTGGTAATGTCTAAATTTACCAAATAAGGAAAGATTCTCATCATCCAAAGTCCCAATTGGACCGGGACTTGGAATCATGCAAGTTGTATAGCATGATGAATGAGAACTTTCAAGTATTGGAAAATTAAGACTAATTTCTTATTCACATGGATGTGTGAGTCAAGTAATGGACTAAGGGATCGAGTACATAGTCATGTGCACTGATTAAGTCCACCACAAAAGATTGATAAGACTATTCGTCATAGTTTACTAAAGCTCAGTAAATATGATTATACTTACAAGCTTAAGTGTAACTCTGAGACATTGGAAAAGGTTCCAATGCATGGCAGAGCGGATAAGAAGAATCAAATTAGGCAGAAGGATAAAAGTTTCTCAAATATGAAAAGATGGGAGAGTACTTTAGTATCAGTTTTGTGATCATCTTAATGATTAAGAAACCATATCAAAATTAGTTCTCTAAGGAAGTCTTAGTGCGTTCTTATGACTAAGAAGAAGGGATCTTGAATTGTTGAAATGGTTAAATCAAGAAGATGAGTCATACTTCGTTCCAATACAAGTCTTAGAGTCATACTCCAAGATTGTAATTTGAGTGATATGTCTTTAAGAAGGTTTAAAACACATGTCAAATGTAAGAGTAAAAGTGTCCTACTCTTGTTCATTTGAAGTTGGTAAGTTGTGATGTTTTAGATAAAACAAAGACCAACTAAGGCCAATTGTGTGAAGTGTTTGTCTTTATTAGAATCCGCACTATCTCTTGGATGATTGACAACGGAGTCTTATAGGTCAAGAGGACAGTGGGAGTCTTAAAGGTCTTGAAAGTCTCAAGAACTAATCAAGAATGAAACCTGAAGTTTCTCACTAGCACACAACTTGAGGTTTATAACCTATCGTGTTGACATATTCTGTGCCCATTCCAGTTAAAGTTGGTTTTGCATATGAGTTCTTAGAGTTCTCAATGTGTTGCACAACAACTTGGAAGCAATAGCAGGCCCTTGAGCTGCCAGGTGGCAATAAATTAAGATTGAGTTCAATCCATATGGTTTGGATTTGTCATTATCCTTGTCTTGTGACTATGGTTTTGACAATTCACATGGATAAGAACTCATACACCATTAAATCTAAGTGTCAAAAGGTTTCTCTCCGAAATGATGGTGAGGAAACACTTTCACTAAGTAGATTTTAGCTAGATAGCAATTGTGATATTTGCATTCTCAAAGTCGTTAGTGGAGCGTGTGTGGTTTACCGACACACTAACCTGGACTTGTGAAAAGTGGCAAAAAGGTCTAACCATTATGATTACGGCATCCCTCTTCATAATTGTCTAGACACACAAGTGTGCTATCTAAGGGAAGGTGTATGTTTTTGATAAAGTTCTATCAAAACAATCCAGTATCAGAAATCTGAACTTTTGTAAGAAACTCAATAAAGTATTGATTTCTAGAAGTCCAGCTGATTTCTGAGTACATGTCAAAGCTAGTAGGAGCATAAGTGTTATGCTAATAATCATCATGTTAGTGGGAGCATGATAATTATGATAAAGATTGCAAGTTAGCAATGTTAATTATAGAAAACAAAAGGTTTCAATTGGGAAAAAGTTGTTTTGCTATAATTAAGGGAGAGGAAATTATACTTGATCTCAAATCTATAAGCTTAGATCGTGAGGTTTTAATCATTTAGTCAAGGATATATATGAATTTCATGTTGGAAGGGCTCAATATAAGGAAATTCTGTATATGGGTCCATTATTTGCGTTCTAAAATTCGATTATGATTACGGCATCCCTTTTCATAATCTGAATTATGAGAACTTGGCAAATAGAAATGGAAATGTTATAGCAAAAGACTGGTTTAGTCTTTATGTGAGACATCATGAATCGTGTCCCATATGCTTCGGATATAGGATCGATTACATGTGCTATATTCATCCTTTCTAAAAGTTTCCGAATGCCTGGGGCATTAAGAAGGGAAAAGGTTTAGAACTGGATATGACTAAAAGGATTAAAAAAATTGTTGAGGACAATCTAAGGTTTACCAAAGATTAGTTGCTCAAGGACAGTTGGAAGTATAGGGATAATTCTGGAAGGACCATATTGACATAATCTGTAAGGAGGCAACTCTTGTTCAGAAGTGATAGTCAAAATGAATATGGAAATGTTTCAAAGTCAGAAATTTCAATCTGTGTAAGATTAAGGAAACTTAATGCAAGAAGGATGTTTCCAAGGAATTGATCTCCTTTGGAATACCCTGTAATGATTGTTGCCAAGTCTTTGTGAATTTGTGCATAATCGTTACAAGAGGATCAATGCATATAAGTTTAGAATCTAACAGATTTCAGTAAATGGCATGAATTTGGAATTCTTGCATTTGCAGTAAGGATTTGGGAGTGTGAAAAGAGAATCATTGAAGTTATGTTCAATTGATCTAGTTCACAAAGTAAAGATCATAGACAAACATAGTATGCATACTTGGTGTATGGCATGACTAGTGTTTAGAAAACATAGTGTACATGCTTGGAGCATGGGACAACTATTGTTTTAAATTCAAGAATAAAGTTGATAGCTGAAACAGTATACAATGAATAATGTGTAATCATATGGTGATAAATAAAAGGTGATTTATTTATGTTCATAGGTTTTGATACCATATTGGATTCAATTATTATTGTGTTTCACTTTGCATGTTTTGACTTCCCGAATAAACTAGGTTATTCTTCCGGAATGACTAAGTTATTCAAACCATCCACAGTCGGTCATATGTTGGAAGTAGATATGAATTAAGACTGTCATGAGTTGGCTTGTAGAGGTCTAAGGTGTTGGACAAATGGCTACAACACTCATGAGTGCTCATAAGTTCTGAGTATTGGATTCAACCCGCGCTCATTGGAATCACTTCATGGGTTTTATCACGAGTGATCATGAGACGGTAATATCTTATATTCTTCAAACCTAGAGATATGAGTTGTTACTATGAGTTGGTTGTACATTGATTGCACGAAAATGCATTGGTAACTCGATGTTATAAAAACGTGTCTTTGTGTATGATTCAACAAGTAGTAGAACAAGCCATATGAGTCGAAGTTTATCCATTCCTTTTACCTTCGGGATAAAAGCGATATCTGTGGGCCCCTCGATGATTTGATGATGATAAATGGAAGTGCTCGGCCGGGCCAGGACTGATTTGATTTGTTCAATTAGTCAGTCGTCATAAATCGAAAATCGGGAAACAACAAATGGACAGAGAGAATGATTATAATCCATGTCTCAGTCCATATGATATCTAGAATGGAGGAATATATGATCCCTTATCTAATGGACAAGTCATTGACAAAGGTCAGGGTTCATCTACAAGGTCAGAGTTCGACAGAAGCTTTTGAGAGCTACGATTGCCAGTTGGTTCCTGAAGTCATACGCAATAATAGTTTTAGACTTATCCAAGTGGGAGACTGTTGGATTAATGTCTAAGTCCATAACTATAATTGGTAAGACTTGATCCGACCCGACATGGTCCATTTGGGTTGCATACCATCATGCACTTGGATAGACTAAATGAGAGAAATAAGACACTTACGGTTATTAATATATTATAAGTTCTAATATATTAATAATAAGAATAATAAGATTATTTAATTAGTATTGATCAAGAATTAATCTAGGATTAATTAAGTGATCAAAAGAAGACTAATTAAATATGTGGGTTGATTGTGTAAATCATCCATACTTGTATAGTGGGCTAATGCTCCATGGATTATCTAGTTGGGCCAAAACCCATATGATACTCCATGGATGCTCCATGGTGTATTTGAACCCATGGATCCAAGGAAATGGAAAGTCATGACAATTAGAGTTTACCCTAATTGTAACACTATATATAGATATTATTCTTGACCAAAATCGGCCACTAGTGAGAATAAGAGAGGGCTAGCCGATTTCATGAAGTGTAGAATTCTCTCTAAGTTATTCTAAGTGTTTTGATGATTGTGAACCATTTGAGGTGTCACACTTGGGGCACTAGGCACTCAAACTTCATGAAGACATTCTACATCAAAGAGGTATGTATTCTATCTTGGTATATTGATAGTATTTGTATGCTAGATTAGGATAATACCTTGGATGTTCATATTTGCATGTATAATAGAGAAAACATAGATCCAAGGTATTTAGGGTTGCATGTACACTTAGGAGTGTTAGAATGCTCATAACCCAACAAAGATAACTCTGGATCTACAAGATCAAGCTACTCACAAGCAACCTCTAAGTGTTCCTCTTCTTCTTGTTCACCATAAAACACCAATATACTCACTTTCAAGATCAAATCTCACCAAATACATTTAGGGTTTTGATATGAGGGCATAGGGTGATGGAGGCTGGTCAATAAAATGTCCAAAAGTTGCTATAGTTGCTTAAACAGGGTGCAAACCCTAAACATTAGGGTTTTCCCCAAGACCATGTATACATGCGTACTCCACGTACACCCCACGTATGTGGGTGAATCATGTGTCCAAAAGAGAGCTAGTAGGCTAAGCATACTCATAAAGTACTCCCTAGGTACTAGCTAGGGACCAAAAAGACATAGTTTTGCATTAAGGGGTAAAAGGGAAACATACCAAATTACGGATGTTACAGTTCTCCCCTACTTGAATCACACTTTGTCCTCGAAGTCCGCTGCCCCCAAATAACTCTGGGTAATGCTCCCTCATATCGTCTTTCGGTTCCCACGTCCATTCAGAACCCTTGTTATGCTTTCACTGAACTTTTACTAACTTAACAACCTTATTCCTTAAGGTTTTCGTCTTTCGGTCAAGAATCATCACCGGTCTCTTAATATAATTCAGGTGATCATCCACCTGAATGTCCTCCAATGGAACCACCATGGATTCATCCACTAAACGTTTCCACAGTTGAGAGATGTGAAACGTGCTATGGATCTGACTAAGCTCCTTGGAAAGATCCAAGCGATAAGAAACTCGACCCACCTGGGCCAAAACCCTAAAAGGACCAGTGTACCTAGGGCCCAACTTCCCCTCTTCCTAAATCGGATGACACGTTTCTAAGGTGACACCTTCAGGAGAACCATATCCCCAACCTGGAACTCTAGATCTAATCGACGCTTGTCGGCATAGCTCTTTTGTCGACTCTGAGCTGTTGGGAGTCTACTCTGAACCTGCTGAATCAACTCGGTAGTCTTGAGTACCACTTCGGTACTCCCCATGACTCGCTAACTGACCTCACCCCCAACAAATCGGGGTCCTGCATTTCCTCCCATAGAGCATATCAAAATAAGGTTGATCAATGCTAGCGTGATAACTGTTGTTAAACAAAAATTACACTAAAAGAGGATACATATCCCAACTCCCACCGAAATCCAATACACACGCTCGAAGCATATCCCCCAAGGTCTGAATCGTCCGCTCGCTCTGACCTTCAGTCTGTAAGTGGAAAGTCGTGTTGAAATTCAGATGAGTACCCAACTCGTCATGGAACCTCTTCCAAACTCTGGAAGTAAATCGGATATCCCTGTTTGAAACCACAGAAACCGACACCCCATGCTGTGCCACAACCTCCCTGATGTATAACTCGCCTAACTTCTCCACAGAGATAATTTCTTGAATCAGAACAAAATGCGCACTCTTGGTAAATCAATCAACAATGACCCAAATTAAATCCACTCTCCACGCAGTCCGGATAAACTTTATAATAAAACTAATAGTGATCTCCTCCTATTTCCAAATGGGAATATCTAATGGCTGCATCTTTCTGCCATGTTGCTGATGCTCGGCCTTGACTTTCCTGCAAGTCAAGCACCTCTCCACATACCATGCTACATCTCGCTTCACGTAGGGCCACAAATAATGAGGACAAAGATCTCTATACATCTTCGTCGCCCCTAGGATGAATGGAGAATCTCGATTTGCGTGCCTCCTCTATCAGAACCAGATGTACACCACCCTAATACAGAAACCACACTCTCCAATGAAGACTCAATAACCCTTGGCTAACATAATCAATGAAAGACACCTGACCCACTATACACTCACTCTTTTGGCGCTCTTCCTCTTTAGCCTCAACCTAAGCCTCTCGAATCTGCTCCAAAAGTGTAGTAATCATGGTCATCCTCAAACAAATATGTAACAACGTAAATTTTAAAACAAATTTTTCGTTTTTGCAAACATCAAAACCATCGTTTAATATTCAGAAATTCAAATGTGTAACAATGTTATCATAACAAAATACATCCCATGATCATAAAAACAGTTCCTCCGTCAGTGTGTACTATCACGCTGGCGCCTTCCCACTGTCCTCGCTAGTACCTGAAACACATAACACAACAATTGAAAGCATAAATGCTTAGTGAGTTCCCCAAAATACTACTTACACACATACGCCTTTCCAGGCCCTGACCTTCCGGTCCATGTGTCTCAGGGGACTTCCGTCCCAACTCGGTAAACCTTCTGGTCCTACCTACGTCAACCTTACGATCCACATCACAACGCTTACCAGCCCATAACATATACGCCTTCCGGCCCATATCAAGCATATCATACATAGCACATATAAACGATTAACTTATCAGATACAATGCATATAACTCATAACATATCCGACCTTTCGGTCACACAATAAAAACCCTTCCGGGTACAGTATAGTGAGAAAACTCACCTCGTGGAAAGTCTAAAATCTTGCGTACTCGCTATCTCCAAATCCCAACGACGACTCTACCTCGCCTAATCATAAAAATATCATTTCAATAATTAAAGACTTCCACAACTAAACTTTACCCCTTATCATCATTCCTCAGAGGGTAAAAGACCATTTCACCCTTCCTTGACCCAAAGTCTTCATGTTGACCAAAACCCTAAAAGTCAACAAAAGTCAACCCTTTGAGTACGTGGGGCGTACTGCTTGATGTACACGGGGCGTACATCGCCAACCCATGGATCGGGGTTTCCACCCAGTATGCGGCGCGTACTAGGAGTTACGCCTAGCGTAACTATCAGACTTTAGCATACATCATTTCTGGTCTTAATCGGTTAAGCCATTACTCCAACTTCTAGATCCGGCTTTATTTATGCATCTATACCCATAAAGTTGAGACCTTTAAGCCTTGGCATGGCTGTAAAGGCTCCAACACTTCTTAACATCATTCTATTCCAACTCAGGGACCTAGATCTCATGCATGGTGCAACATTCACGTCTAAGATTACATTTTTATGAGTCTACAACTCACATAGACCAGAAATATGATGGATCTAAGCTTATGGAGACCATTTGCTCAAAAAGTCTCCACCTTTGGGAGTAAAACCCTAGAAAATGGTACTTGAAGCATATTACATGAACTATATGTCAAGATCCGAACTTTTTACCTTATAATGAAGCTTCAACCTTTGCAAAGCTCAGATCCACACTTGAACACCACTTCAAGCCTTCCCAATGAGCTCTTCTTCTCCTTTTCTACCTTGAAATGGCACCACCAAGCTTAGAATACTCCCAAATGGCCTATGAACGAATACACACTCTCTTTAGGGTTTCTTTCTGAGGGATGGTGGCTGAGGAGTTGAGCCACACATTCATTTTATAGCCCTCCGAATTAATTAGGGTTTTTAGGTCTGGACCGGTTACACCCAGCGTAACCTTGTGTACGCCCAGCGTACCCGAGGGTGAACGCATCCAAATGAAGCGCGCGAGTACGCGCAACGTACTCCTTGTACGCCCAGCGTACTCGCCTAACATGCAATCCCTAAATGGAACAAATCAAAGATGAAGGGCTAAATAGAAGGGTACCTGGATTTCGGGCTGTTACAAAATATCCCTGATCGGTGCTGCAACTGCCTTGCGGTTAAGTGCATCAGCCACCATATTGGCCTTCCCATATGGTAATGGATTTCACAATCATAATCCTTCACCACATCCAACCACTGACGTTGCCTCATGTTCAGATTCGCCTGATCCATCAGATACCCCAGGCTCTTGTGATCCATGTAAATAGTATAGCAGACCCCATAGAGGTAATGTCGACAAATATTGTGGGCGAAAACCACAGCCCCTAGCTCCGAATCATGTGTCGGATAATTCATTGCATGAGGCTTCAGCTGCTTCGAAGCGTAAGTAATAATGCGACCCTATTGCATCATAACTGCACCCAGACCCGACATCGAAGCATCACAATAAACCACAACATCATTAACACCCTCAGGTAGGGTTAGAATCAGCACCTCACATAATCTCTTCTCAAAGTCTCAAAAGCTCCTTGTTATTCAGGCCCCCTGCAAAAAGCGACCGCCTTCTTCATCAACCAAGTCAGAGGGACTGCTATCTTAGAGATATCCTAAATAAACCTCCGATAGTATCCTTCCATCCCAAGGAAAATTCAAATCTTAGATAGAGACTTTGAAACCTCCCATCTCATCACGTCCTCGACCTTGGCCGGATTGACCAGAATATCGTTTTAGTTAACAAGGTTCCCTAGAAATTGCACCTCATGCAACCAGAACTCACAGTTGGAGAACTTTGCATAAAGTCTCTCCCTCCTCAGTGTCTCCAATATCTCCCTCAAGTTCTCATCATTCAAATAATGGGTCTTGGAAAAGACCAGGATGTATTCAGGTAGACGAGCGTCTAAACTATATCGAGAAACCGATGGCTATTCTGGAAAGGAATATGAAGGTTTTACGTACCAAGGAAATACCTTTGGTAAAGGTATGGTGGCAACACCAGAGGGGCTCCAAGTGGACCTGGAAGTCGGACGCCGAGATGCGGGAACATTACCCAGAGCTATTCGTCGCAGCAAACTACGAGGGCGAAGTATAGGTCAATTGGGGGAGAGTTGTAACATCTTGGTGTTCAGGTACTTCTAATTTCAATCTTGGAATATTTTTATATTACATTTTGGTCCCTATGTAGAAGGAAGTTCCCATTGGAAGCTCTAGTGGCAAAGTTGTAATTTTGGAGAAATGGGAGTACACTATGCAGACAAGTAGACGCTGGGCGTACTTGATAGGTGTGGAAACCCTAAATTTTAGGGCTACACCCCTATATAATCATCCTTATAGCCTCATTTCCCTCATCTTTTCAGCCTCCCCTCTCCTTGAGATGTTTTTGGCAAACCCTTTCCCTTGAGTGTGTTTTGGAGCTTAAGTGTGTGCTCTTGGTGTGTAGAAGAAAGAAGAAGGTTCTTTGAGGAGCATTGGTGTGGAAGCTAGCTTATAGATCTGAGATCCTTTCCTCCTTGGGAAGCTCCAGAAGGTATAAAGTTCTAACCTTTACTTGTATTTCCTTAAGATCTTGCCATAGGAAGTTTTATGTGCTTAAGTCCCTTTTCTTGGTCTTGATGAGTTTGAGCTACTCTAAGACCAAAGGATCTGTCCTTCCAGAAGATTTAAGGTGTTTTAGGTTGTAAAAATGCTATCTTGGCCCATTTAGTGGTTACATGCATATTATAAAGGTCTTAAGTGGTTAAGACAAACTAGGTTTTTGGGTTTAAGGACTTATTGGGCATGCATAACCGTAAAGTTGGAAATTTAATGGTTTGGGACACCTTCTTAGGCTTAGATCTGAATTGGGACGTCTGGACGTGATGTATTAAGAGCTTAATGGAGGTTTGCATGGCCACAGCGTATGCTGGGTGTACCAAGGTGTACGTCGGACATAGGTGGTCATCTGCCTGCTTTTTGTTCAAGGCAGAGTATGTGGGGAATAGAGGCTGAGTACATTGGGTGTACTCAGCCGGGTTGACTTTTGTTAACCACTAACTTTCCATTGACTTTTGACCAAGGTTGACCCTATGGGTATTTTGGGTATTTGTTGTGAGGCCTTACGTTGGTTCTTCCCATGTGTATAAGTGATCTATAGAGTGCACTCGTGGAACAACATTTTTTTCAGCTATCTATTCAGTTTGCAAGGTAAGTTTTCCTCACTGTACTTACGGGTCGAAGGCACCAAGGCTGGCCCATTAGCTTGATAACCTAATATTTATTGATATGTTGAGTATGGAATTGATATGCATGCTAGTTTTGATATGCTAGTCTCGTAGATCAGTAGGACTACTTGTGATACTGTCTGTATGATTATTTGTATATGTTAGTATCTGTTATATGTTGACATATTGTGTGGTTTGGTTTGACGTTGTACTGGTTTGTGCAGTAGCCAACAAACCCTAGGTCAATCCAGATATGAGTTTTGGTCCGGGTAAGGCATGCCAGACCCATACTAAGAGCTCATGATCATTCCAAATACGAGCTAAGGGTCGGGTAGGGCTTTCCCTACTCGTACTGAGGAACCAGTGGTATTCAATCCGAGGACTGATCTGGTCGGGGAGCAGTCTAGAAGTAAGTTGTGGGCCCCGAGGGAAGACCAAACTTATGTTGTGGGCTCAGTGGTAATCCAGTCTTTTAGCTGTGGACCTATTGCATACTGCTATTATATATGTATTATTTACTGTGTGTTGGTATTTTGTGGGAACTCACTAAGCTTTGGGCCTACCGTTTTGGGTTATGTTTCAGGTACCTCAGATGATCGCGGGAAGACAAATGCATGATCGTGCACCTCCTTGTGTTTTGTTTTATGATTACATGAAAACTCTGATAATAAATATGTTTTGAAAACTATTTTGTAAACAATAATGGTTTGTGGGTTTTTATGAAAATTTTAAATTTTTCATGAATTTTATGGATGTTACATGGTGTATGGGGACAAACGTCGAGTGAATTCTAGAATCATCTCCATGATAAAAGCCATAAAATTTTTGGCCAAAGGATGTACATCATATCTAGCATTTGTAATCAATGCAAAGAAGGAGAAGAAGAAGATGTAGATAATACCAATGATGTGTGACTTTATGGAAGTATTTCCTAAAGATCTTCCTGGATTTTCCCTGATAAAAAAGTAGAGTTTCGAATAGACTTTTTACCAGGAACAACACCAATAGTAAAAGCACCATACAGATTAGCATCAAAGGAGATGAAGGAACTTATGATGCAAATTTAGGAGTTGTTGGAGAAAGGTTTCATTGTACCTGGTTCTTCACCATGGGGAGCTCAGATGTTATTCGTGAAGAAGAAGGATGGAAACATGATGATTGTAAATAGATTACACAGAGATGAATAAAGTAATGGCGAAGAATAAATACTCATTACCTAGGATTGATGACCTGTTTGATTAACTGTAAGTTGTAAGCTACTTTTCGAATATTGATCTCATGTATGGGTATCATTGGTTGAAGGTGAGAGAGCAATATATCTATAAGACAACTTTCAGAACTAGATATAGACACTACAAGTTTTTGGTTATGTCTTTTGGATTGACACTGCAAGTTGTAAGCTACTTTTCGAATATTTATCTCATGTATGGGTATCATTGGTTGAAGGTGAGAGAGCAAGATATCGATAAGACAACTTTCATAACTAAATATAGACACTACAAGTTTTTCGTTTTGTCTTTTGGATTGACCAATGCTCTAACAATATTTATGGATCTAATGAATATGGTTTGTAAACCTTTCTTTCATAGATCAGCGGTAGTGTTCATTGATGACATTCTGATTTACTCATAGAGCCAGTAGGATCATGGCAAGCACTTACGAGAGTTATTGGAAGTTCTGAAGAAGGAGAAGTTGTATGAAAAGTTCTCCAAATGTGACTTTTATATTCGAGTGGTGAAATTCTTGGGTCGTGTTGTTAACCAATAAAGTATAATGGTTGATCCAACCAAGATTGAAGAATTAAGGAAATGGGAATGACCAAAAAGTCCCACTAAGATTCATTGTATTCTAGGATTAGATGGATATTACCGAAGGTTTATCCAAGGATATTATTCAATAGCTGCTCCATTTATATCATTAACCCATAAAGGAGATACCTACACATGGAGTGGGAAGGATGAAGAAGCTTTCAAGAAGCTAAAGAAGCGATTTAGTAAAGCACCAATCCTTGCTTCGCCCAATGGAGTTTAAGACTTCACAGTTTATAGTGATGCATCTGGAGTTCGTTTAGGTTGTGTTCTAACTAAAAAATATAAAGTGATAGCATGTGCATCTAGACAACTGAAATTTCACAAATAAAACTACCTCACTCATGATGTAACATCCATAAAAATCATGCCAAATTTGAAATTTTAAAAACATTTCAAAACCATTAATCCTTACAAAACTTGTTTTTAAAATAGTAAATATCATAGTATCGGAGAAACATAAACACAAATATGAGGAGTTGTACGATCATGCCTTTGCCTTCCCACGATCATCTGATGTACTTGAAAACAAAACTGAAACTGTAAGCCCAAAGTTTAATGAGCTCCCCCAAAATACCTATACACACAATAATACACATATAATCATAAACAACATACTATGGGTCTAATCAACCATCGGGTTGGAATACCCCAAGCCCTCAACTATCGGGTTGGAATGCCAACATAATATAGGTCTAATAATCCTCAGGATGGAATACCCTAGGCCCACAACCAACAGGTTGGAATGCCCATATATACTATAAGTCCCATTATCCCCGGGATGGAATACTCACAGCCCACAACCAACAGGTTGGAATGCTTAGGTCTATTGGCTTTCGCACAACATAGATAAGCCTCAACCGCCAATCCAGCATGTGCACATATAACAGATAATCACATAACAGTCTATAGAAAAACAAACCAATCTAACGGATCATAGCCACATAATAGCATAATACCATCTTATCTACCAGGATACCGATCTAACAGTCATAATAGCATAGCATATCAGGATAACAATCCAAAGGGTCGGCCATGGTGCTTTCGACCCTTGAGTGTAGTGAGGAAAACTCACCTCACCACTGTCGAACTGAAGTAAAGAATCGAACTCCCGAATCACTGTCTCACCATAAATCCCGAACTATCAAATAATAAATATTAAGTCAAAACATGGAATATAAATCTTGACTAAGGGTCCACATACTCCATTTTGTCATTTCTCTTTATTGGGCCAAGGTCCATTTGTTGGATCCCTAATCATAAAAGTCCATATTTCCAAAGCTCATTTATGGCCCAAATTACATAATTTGGGCCTAACTTCCTAATTGAGCCTTATTATAGGATCCCTCATCGAAGTTGGCCCATTCTTGATTATTCAGAGGGCCCAGCAGGCCCAACTCCAGTTAGTCCAAAAGCGGCCCAATCCCGAAGCCTAATTTGACAAAAGCCCAACAGAGGACGTACGCGGGGCGTACTCCTCAAGTACGTAGGGCGTACTCTTCCTGACATTGACCACCATCAGGGTGGTTAGCTCAGTACACTGGGCGTATAGGATTTACGCGGGGAGTACGCTGGGTTTTGCTAAAACCCTTATAAGTGCTTAAATGCTTAAGCACTTAAGCCCATATTTCAAATCCATCGACCAAAAGTGTCTTTGCACTACAAAGTCGCGAACTTTAAGACTTTGGACGTCCAAAAATCTCTTAACACATGATCTTAATCAATTAAGTCATTCCTACTCCATGCATGAGACACATTTAGCTATTGGGAAATCATTTTTATCACTTAGGACCTCCTCAAGGGTCGGAAATGATAGCTCATCTCATCCAAATCATACCATGCATCAACTTGGGACTTTTGGGACAAGAAAGGGTTTCTTAAAGCTAAAATGGCAAGATCTATAACATACATGCATAAAGTTTGAAGCTTTTTACCTTTTGGAGCTTTTAGGGCACCAAACAACTTCAGATCTACTAGCTTGTTCTCCTTCCTCAAGTCCTTGATGCAACACCTTCTTCTCAAACTACTCAAAATACACTCTATAAGCTCACACACTCAAGGAAATGATTAGGGTTTGGGGAAAACGGCTCTAAACAGTGCAGGCTGGTGTAAGGGAGGGTTATGAGATCATAAGGTTATTTATATACCCCCCCCCCCCCAAACCTAAATATTAGGGTTTTATCGTGACATAAGTATGCCCAGCGTACTAAGGCGTACCTTAATATGCTTAGCGTACTCTTATATACGCTCGGCGTACTCCTTCCTAATCCAAGGTTGCAACCTTGGCCCTTATAGTTATCTTGGCTCTACACTTCCAACCTCAAGGACTACGAGTGACAAAATAATGATAGAAAATAGGATTCGGAAATACTAGCAAAATTTCAGCATGTTACAACTCTCCCCCCACTTGACCTAGACTTCGCCCTTGAACTCTGGTGCGGCAAATAGATCTAGATAGTGCTCCCGCATCTCGGACTCGGGCTCCCAAGCCCACTCGGATCCCCTCCGATGTTCCTATTGTACCTTTACCAAAGGTATCTCCTTGTTTCTTAGAATCTTCATCTTCCTCTCAAGAAAGGCCACAGGTCTCTTCACATAATCCAAGCGCTCATCGACCTAAATTTCATCTAATGATACCACTGCCTCCTCGTCCAAAATGCAATTTCGAAATTGCAAAACGTGGAAAATATTGTGGATATGTCTGAGCTCCTCAGGAAGATCTAGTCTATAAGCTACGTTCCCAACCCTAGCAATGACCCTGAATGGCTCGATGTATCGGGGGCCCAATTTCTCCATCTTAGTAAAGCGAATCACACCCTTCTAGGGCGAGACCTTCAGGAGTACCATGTCGCTGACCTAGACCTCTAACTCTGATCGACGTCGGTCGGCATAGCTCTTCTGTCTACTCTGTGTCGTCTGAAATAGTCGTCTAATCTGCTGAATCTTCTCAGTGGTTTGTAAAACTACCTCTGTTTTTTGCATCACTATATGACCAACCTCACCCCAACAGAGCAGGGTGCAACATCTCCGCCCATACAACATCTTAAAAAGTGTGGCAACAATACTGGAATGATATCTATTGTTATATTTGAACTGTGCAAGGGTTAGGTGGGAATCCCAGCTCCCACCAAAATCAATGACACAAGCCCTCAACATGTCCTCGAGGATCTGTATAGTCCGCTCGCTCTGGCCATCGGTTTGCGGATGATATGATATGCTAAAATGCAGCCGTGTGCCCAGTTCCTCGTGGAAGTTCTGCCAGAAGCGAGAGTTGAATCTAACATCTCGGTCGGAAATAATGGAGACCGGAACTTCGTGGCGAGCAATGATCTCATGGACATACACGCCAGCTAGCTTCTCGGCCAATTAACTCTCCCTTCTGGCAAGGAAATGGGCATTATTGGTCAATCGATCCACGATGACCCATATAGCATCAAATCCCTTCGCTGTCCTCGGCAACTTAGTAAGGAAATCCATCATTAACTATTCCCATTTCCACATGGGAATCTCTAGAGGCTACAGCTTGCCATGCGGCCTCTAATGCTCGGCCTTGACCATCCTACAGGTCTAGCACCTCTCGACGTACCAAACGATTTCTTGCATCATGCACGGCCAACAGTGGCTCAAACTCAAATCCTGGTACATCTTGGTGGCTCCCATGTGAATAAAGAAGTGAGACTTATGAGCATCCACCATAACCATCTGCCTGACTCCACCGAACATCGGTACCCATACCTTACCATATTGGGTCAACAATCCCCATATATCCTACACAAATTGGGTGTTCTCACCCCTGATCCTCTCTAGTTTCCGGTACTCTGGTCGCATACCCTCAACCTGATCAGCTCTAATCAAGCTCACGAGTGGGGAATCTATTGATATCCTCATACATATTGCTGGTATGGAAGACCTAGCTGACTTGCGTCTTAGAGCGTCTGCCACCACATTCACTTTACCTGGGTGGTAAAGGATCTTATAGTCATAGTCCTTGACTACATCCAACCACATATGCTACCTATTGTTCAAGTTCGACTAATCCATGATGTGTCTCAGGATCTTGTGGTCCATGTAGATGGTATAGCGGACCCCATAGAGATAATGCCTCCAAATCTTGAGAGCGAATACCACCACTCCCAACTCCAAATCATGAGTATTGTATCTCATCTCATACGGCTTCAGTTGTCGTGATGTGTAGGCTATCACACGTCCTCTCTGCATGAGGACCGCTCCCAATCCCATGACGGATGCATCATAGAACACTACAAAATCCTCGACCCCCTCCAGAAGAGTCAACACCGGAGCCTCACTTAATTGTTGTCGAACGGTCTCAAACGCCCTCTTCTGCTCAGGGCCCCACTGGAAATCCACCCCCTTCCTCGTCAGACGAGTGAGGGGTACTGCAATCTTGGAGAAATCCTGTATGAATCTCTGGTAGTACCCTGCCAATCCCAGAAAACTCCTGATATCCGAATGATATTTTGGAACCTCCCACTGCATAACCGCCTCGATTTTGGACGGATCGACCAAAATCCCCTCCTGGTTAACGAGATGTCCGAGGAACTGGACCTCTCGTAACCAAAACTTACACTTTGAGAACTTAGCATAAAGTTGTTCCCACCTCAGAACTCCTAGTAACTCCTGTGGGTGCTCCTCATACGATTCTCAAGTCTTAGAGTATACCAAGATATCATCTATGAACACTATAACCGAGCAATCAAGCATCAGTCTGTAGACCCGATTCATCAGGTCCATAAATACTACCGGCACGTTGGTGAGCCCAAACGGCATCACCACAAACTCGTAATGTCCATAACGAGTTCAGAACACGGTCTTCTCCACATCCTCCTCTCTAACCCTGGCCTGATGGTACCCGGACCTTAAGTCTATCTTAGAGAACCAAGGTACTCCCTGAAACTGATCAAAGAGATCATCTATCCTTGGGAGTCGATAACGGTTCTTCACCGTCATCTTGTTCAACTCCCGGTAATCAATGCACATCCGGTGTGAACCATCATTCTTCCTTACGAAGAGTATCGACACTCCCCACAGGGAACTGCTCGGAGGAATGAACTGCTTGCCTAGCAGTTCCTGTAGCTATGATGATAACTTCTGCATCTCTGGTGGCGCCAATTGGTACGGTGTCTTGGCGATAGAGGTTGCACCTGGCACTAGGTCGATCTGCAACTCGACCAGCCTCTCCGGAGGTATCCCTGGTAACTCCTCCGGGAACACGTCAGCAAACTCTCTGACCACTGGAACCTCTAAAATTGAAATCTAATCCCTAGCTCGCATATCCACCACTTACTCTAGATAACCCGCACACCGGTGTTGAATATACTTCTGAACCCTGGCGGCTGAACAAAACCCTGATCCCACTCTGGTACCTTCGCCTTAGACAATCAACTCTCCCCCACTTAGGATCCAAACCACTACCCGCTGACCCTCGCAGTCGATCATGGCACCGAATCGACTAAGCCATTCCATCCCCACAATCACACACACATCCCCCATCGGGATCGGAATCAAGTCGATCGGAAAAGATACCCCAAAGATCTGTAACTCACACCCCCAATAGACCAAAGAGGTGGAAACCTTGTGTTCATTGGCGAGAGAGACTCGCAACAGACACTCTAGCTCTCCGAATGGTATGCTGAACTCCCTACCAAATCTGAGATAAAAATGACCGACTCTCCCCCGAGTCAAATAAAACCAATGCATGCAAGGAGTTCACTAAAAATGTACCAAAACACAGGCATAATCAGATAAGCATGAAACATATATAATCAATAAGATAAGGGATAGAAACATACCAGCAACCACATCTGGTGCTGCCTTGGCCTCCTCTGATGTGAGCTAGAAGGCATTCCCCTGAGCCTTCGGGTCCTCCGCTCTACCTAGCCTCCCATCAGTAATCCTCATTATAGCTGGTGCGGGAGCCTGTGCCGACTTGGATGCTAGTAGGGGGCAATGGGCCTTCATATGGCCCACCTGCTCACAATGGGAACAAAGTCGGACTCCAGGAGTCGGATTCTGCTGCCTGCAATCCCTGGCCAGATGGCCCTGCTTGCCACATCAGTGATTCCCGCTCCCTGATCGGCAAGTCCTCGAATGAGCCTTTCCGCACTTCCTACAAGTGCGGCCTGGATTTCCCCCAGATCCAGTATCAGCGGTCTTATACTGCTTTGGCACCGGCTGTGACTGTGTCAGGGCCTGCCATTGCTCCCTCAACTGCAGCTCAATCGCCAACTGACGCCACCTAGTGGCCTCCTGTAAGTCCAACAGTGTATCACATCGTTGGGTGGAAATAAACTGATGGAAGTCAATCTTGAGCTTGCTCAGATAAAGTGTCATCTGAGCTTGCTCTGAAGCAAACTTCGGGAAAAACATCATCCTCTCGGTAAACATGCAGGTGATCTTTGTTACCGACTCCATACCCTGTCTCAGATCTAAGAACTCTTGTTACAACATCTCGCGCTCGAATCATGGAATGTAGAGAGTGTGGAACATATCTCTGAACTACTCCCAAGTAACAGCAGCTCTCTGGTCATCCATATACGACCCAGTCATCAATCTCCACTAGTCCTTTGCCCCAGACCTCAGCAAGTTCAGGGACATCTGACCTTCCTGTCAGTAGGACATGAGCACATGAAGAAACATCCATCCACGTCATACAACCACCTCATGGTTATGATTGGATCCTGAGTCCCATCAAAGTTCAGGGGCTTCATGTTATCGAAGTCCAGGTATGAAGAGCTTGGCCAGCTCCTCCCCTTATCGTTGTTACAGCTGATGTAGTTGTTGCGGCAGGCATCTCAGCAATGGCTGCATATTTGTCATCAAAATACTCCATCATAGCAGTCTTAATAGACCCAAACATCTTCGGAATCTGACCCC
The DNA here is from genome assembly GCF_052625555.1 of Lactuca saligna. NCBI lineage: Eukaryota > Viridiplantae > Streptophyta > Magnoliopsida > Asterales > Asteraceae > Lactuca > Lactuca saligna. The sequence continues at coordinate 56,810,740 of NC_136417.1, forward strand.
GGAAAAACTCGACCACCTCCTCGCGGATGATCTCCCTGATGCGATCCTCTGTCAACACTGGCCCACCCTAGCCGATAATCTCGGGCGTTGTCGAGGCCTCCTGATCGCCCTGCCCTGATCCCGATCCGGATCCAGTCACAAAATGCCACGTAACCACCATTCTAAAAATACACCACGAAGAAATCAAATAATCCTCATAAATAACTGGGAACCAACTCCCAACTCAAACCCTAGGGGTTGTGACTTCCTTTCTACGCGTATGGGTCCTGGGCTTTCAATAGTACCGGCCCATACTACCTTCCACACCTACCATATTTGTCTTAAGTATCACCACAACACCCTAAAAATATACATATAAATGGTGGTCACACAATCCTCACTCCTAGAAGAAGGATAATTATCTCATAACTGACATACCGGCCTCACACAACCCATCAATGTAACTTCCACCAACCCTATAGCACTCGTGTATGCTAATCATACATAACGTTGGACCCTATAGACTTTTGAATACCTGATCCTACCCTAAGCCCTTCATCAAACAAGAACAAAAAATAAGGCCAAACCAAACATTCTAACGCTATAAGATCTTAATTATGTACACTCGTGATGCATACACAAGCAACTACAGTAATGATGTCAATTTCATATAAGGAAACCCTAGCTATCAGGCATCATACAATCAGGTAATTCTATCAGGTATTATACAATCCAAAGGGTCAGCCTTAGTGCCTTTGACCGTTGAGTATAGTGAGGAAAACTCACCTCACAACTGTCGAACTGAAGTAAAGAATCGAACTCCCGAATCACTGTCTCACCACAAATCCTGAACTATCAAATAACGAATATTAAGTCAAAACATGGAATATAGTAAGGAAACCCTAGGCTATCAGGCATCATACAATCCAAAGGTTCATTCTTGGTGCCTTCGACCGTTGAGTATAGTAAGGAAAACTCACCTTACAACTATCAAACTGAAGTAAAGAATTGAACTCCCGAATCACTGTCTCACCACAAATCTCGAACTATCAAATAACGAATATTAAGTCAAAACATGGAATATCAATCTTGACTAAGGGTCTACATAATCCGTTTTGTCCTTTCTCTTTATTGGGCCAAGGCCCATTTTCCAAATCCCTAATCATAAAAGTCCATATTTCCAAAGCCCATTAATGGCCCAAATTACCCAATTTGGGCCTAACTTCCTAGTTGAGCCTTATTATAGGATCCCTCATCAAAGCTGACCCAATCTCAATTATTCAGAGGGCCCAGCAAGGCCCAAGTCTAGTTAGTCCAAAAACGGCCCAATCCCAAAGCCTAATTTGACAAAAGCCCAACAGAGGATGTATGCGGGGCGTACGCATGGTTTTGCTAAAATCATAATAAGTGCTTAATGGCTTAAGCACTTAAGCCCATATTTCAGATCCATTGACCAAAAGTGTCTTTGCACCATAAAGTCGCAAACTTTAAGACTTTAGACATACAAAAAGCTCTTAACACATGGTCTTAATCCATTAAGACCTTCCTACTCCATGCATGAGACACATTTAGCTATTGGGACATCATTTTTATCACTTAGGACCTCCTCAAGGGCCTGAAAGGTTAGCTCATCACGTCCAAATCATATCATGAATCAACTTGGTACTTTTGGGACAAGAAAAGGTTTCTTAAAGCTAAAATGGCAAGATCTATAACATACATGCATAAACTTTGAAGCTTTTTACCTTCTGGGGCTTCTAGGGCACCAAACAACTAAAGATCTACTAGCTTCTTCTCCTTCTCCAACTCCTTGATGGAACAACTTCTTCTCAAACTACTCAAAATACACCATATAAGCTCACACACTCAAGGAAATGATTAGGGTTTGGGGAAAATGGCTCTAAATAGTGGAGGCTGAGGTAAGGGAGGGTTATGAGCTCATAAGGTTATTTATATAGCCCCCCCCCCCCACACACACACACACACACCCTAAATATTAGGGTTTTCTCCTGACATAAGTACGCCCAATGTACACAAGCGAACGCCCAACATACTAACGTGTACCTAAATACGCTTAGTGTACTCTTATGTACGCTCAGCGTACTCCTTCCTGATCCAAGGTTGCAACCTTGGCCCTTAGACTTATCTTGGCTCTACACTTCCAACCTCAAGGACTACGACTGACAAAATAATGCTAGAAATGAGGATTTAGAAATACCTGCAAAATCTCGAGATGTTACACATGATTTGGAATTGGCAGTGTTGGTTTTGGCGCTGAAAATATGGAGACATTATCTTTATGGCATGAAGTGTAAATTTTTCACCGGTCATAAGAGTCTTCAACATCTCTTTATTTAGAAAGAATTAAACATGAGACAAAGACATTGGCCAGAATTACTCAAGGATTTTGACTGCGAGATACTTTACGAACCTGGTAAATCAAATGTCATAGTAGATGATCTGAGTAGAAAACTAAACCTGGAGAGGAAAAGGCCAAAATCATTGAGGATTAAAAATGTCTCAAAAGTTGTGGAAAGTATCAAGCAAGCTCAGGCTGAAGCATTGGAAGGAGATAACCGAAAGGAAGAACGTTTGGACAATACGTTAGTATTTAGTACAAAAAACCAAGGATTAAAGGTATTCCAAAACAGAAATTAAGTGCTAAAGATGGGAGGTATAAGGTATCTTCTCATGGAAGAGTTTCACAAAACCATGTACTTTATTCACCCTGATAGCACCAATATATATATATATATATATATATATATATATATATATATATATATATATATATATATATATATATATATATATATATATATATATATATATATATATGGATCTGAAACTATATTACTGGTGGCAAATGTTGAAACGTGATATTACTACGTATGTGGCAGAGTGTGTGATCTTCGCAATAGTCAAAGTGCAACATGAGAAACCATATGGGAAATTGGAACCTTTACCAGTACCCATGGTTAAATAGGATGATATCACCATGGATGTTATGACAAAATTGCCCAGAACGAAGGAAGGTCACGACATGATTTAGGTCATCATAGACCGATTGATGAAGATTATGCATTTCACATTAGCAAATAAGAGACGGCTTATGGAAAAGCTTGCAAAAGTTTACGTAAAAGAGATAGTTAAAGCTTACGGTGTTCCTATGACAATTGTGTCAGACTGTGATAGTTGTTTCACTTCTAGATTTTGGAGAAGTTTACCTGAAGAAATTGACACGAAGTTATGTTTGAGTAGTACTTGTCATCCACAGACTGATGGCCAAAGCGTAAGAGTACGATTTAAACACTGGAAGATATTTTGAGAGCTTAGACCTTGGAGTTTATGGGTAACTGGGATGAGCATCTACCATTGGTGGAATTTTCTTACAATAATAGTTACCATTTGAGCATTAATATGGCACCTTATCATGCGTTGTACGGACAGAAGTGTTATACGTCATCCAGTTGGCTTGAAGGTGGAGAGAAGCAATTTATGGTTCCCAAGTTTGTCCATTAGAGTGCTAAGAAGTTAAAAGTAACCGAAGAAAGTATGAGAGCGGCCTAGAACCATCAAAAGAGCTATGCAAATAAGAAGCGAAAACCAATTACTTTTGAAATCAGAGACCAAGTGTTGCTTAAATTCTCCCCATAGAAGGGAATTATTAGATTTGGAAAGTGAGGAAATATGAGTCCAAGATTCATTGGACCATTCAAGGTTCTCCAGTGAATTGGAAATCAAGCTACGTGTGAATATAAAGAATGTCAAAAACGGATTTTGTATGAAAAATATATGAATTTTTGAAGTTTTTCGAAATGTGCCACGTGCAAAAAGGCATGGCGCACATGCTTCTAGAAGTTGTCACATCGCACCAGCCACTGCAGGACACGTGCCTGCAAGCAGGAGAGTCGACCAGGCCAGGGTGAGACATGCACCTAGTCGTGTTGCGGCATGCATGTTGATTTTTTGGCCTAAAAATTGCTTCAGCTGCTCATTCACTTCCCCCAGGCGTTTCCATCTCTCTCTCTCTCTCTCTCTCTCTGTCTCTCTCTCTCTCTCTCCATTTTGGCCAAAAAAATCTTTAGTTTTAAGATTCTACCAAAGTTTTGGGGTCCCTGAGTGTCCGTGCATAATGCCCACAAATACAGGCTAGACATTTAAAATATAATAATTAATAATCATTATAGTTAAGAATTCCTTGAAAAGGATAATCATTAGTCCTACGCGTCAAAGACTATGTAATATAAGTCTTGTTAGTAAATTTTATCAATAAGCGATAAAATGACATTTTGATAGAAGGTTATTTAGGATAAATAATATTAGCCAAAGTTATAGTAAGTGTAACAAGGGTTCTGTGTATATAAAGAATGCCTAAATCTGACTTCATGAGAGAAGTTATGAGTTTTCGAAGTTTCAGTGTAGCAGTATACGGCTCAGAAACCAAAATTGAAATTGGTTGATTGTTAGGAAAAACAATGTCAATGAGAGTTGAAGATCTTGCCTATACCTATATGTCGATATAAAGACAGTCGAGAATGGATACCATATGAGAAAGTTATGATTTTTATATGGACTTTAACAGTCTATTCCTGTTAAAAATATATCTATAAAAATAATGTGAGAATTAGACGACAAAGTCTAAAAAAAGTTGTATATATCGTCAATAGCTACATGTGGATATAAAGAATATCGAAAACGAAGCTCGTATGAATAAAAGATGAATTTTTGAAAATCTGTTGAATTGCACGTGCACGTGTGTGTGTGTGTAGACAAGGAACACGACGAGCGTCTGACACTCCATTAGATTTTTGCTACATGTCACATATGTTCTGAAGCCACGTCACCCTTCCTCGACAAGAGGATTGGCGTGCACAGAAATATGTGTGGTGCGTACTCCATTTGCTAGCTATAAATAAATGTCAAAATCTTCTCATTTCTCACACATTCCAAACTCATTCTCTCTCAAATGTTTTCCCTTATTTTGGTCCGCCTTTTTTTAGTTTTTAGAATGTTTTATCAAGGCTCTAAATCATCAAAGAGTCCAACCAATAGAAGCTTTTGGGTCGAGATTATGTTCGTGCAATTTCTTGGGTTTCGCTAAAATTCTTTTAAGTTAAGTTACACTTATTTTATTTCGAGTGTAACTTATATTTATGTTCATGTTCGTTGTTATGAACCTAAAAATAAGATTTATCAGTGATTTTATTTCACTATACTAATTGATCTAGTTATGGGAATGATTTACAGGCTTGATTTAATGAGGTATTTAAAGTGGGATTCCCATGGATCCTACCTCTGAGATGATCCTCCCTGTTATTTCTTTACTTAGTAGATCTTGATGTAGACATTGGGATTAGTGAGGAATCTAAACTATCGTTAGTCACAAGGAATGTAAGACTAAGGCTTAGTGATATTTGTACCTAGGTCACATAAAAGGAAAAGTCAAGGTGTTAGGTGGAGCGCTGTCGAAATCACCAGCCATTCACTTTTAACAAGTGAGTTCATAGTTACTTTCATCTTATACATAAATATCAAGTATTTAATTTACTTAGATGCCCTATGTGCTTATTATATGTGCTCCTAATATATGTGTTAAATGAGATAATAAATCTTACTCTAAAAAAACATATATTTATTTTTAGTATACTAATATTATATCGGGTAGAAAAGGTAGAGAGAGAAAGTTATGATATAATGGTGAGAGATCATGCCTAAGATAAGATAGTAGTGAGAGATCATACCAGAGATAATATAATAGTGAGAGACCATGCTAGAGATAAAATAATTGTAAGAAACCATACCAGAGATAATATAATGGTGAGAGACCGTGCTAGAGATAAAATAGTGATGAGAGACCATACCAGAGATAATATAATGGTGAGAGACCATGTCCAACTGAGAATAGTCATCTAGCAGAGAATTGATGATGACCATGGACTCTTATGGATAGTCCAGTGTAACACTAGCATACTCGCAATTTATAGTTATTAATGAATCATACTATCCAAGAGTATGGATTATGTGTTCCTTCGAGTACTTTATCCATCTCCTTACTGACATGTATTGCTAAGGAATCCTCGATGCAGTATTGTCTAATCGTTGTTATAGAGATCCTTTAGGATAGGTCCCTTAAGAATATCATTTTAGGATCGAATAGTGAGAATAACTTGAATAGGTAATTGGGATTAATCTATTTAGTGTGATACGTGTGTGTGTGTGTGTATATATATACACTAAAAACAATATAATAAAAATATTATGGGTTGGAAACCCTATGTGCTCACCAGACTCCCATGACTGACCCACTCGTTTTCTTTGTATCATAAGTAGCAATACGAAGATACACGGATAGTGACCTGATGAGAGATTCAAGCAGATATATGACATTAGTATAATAAGATATTGTAAGGCCAATAAGGATTACGTTTATGCTTATGCTCGTTGTATCATTTATGACACCTCAAGTTTTTAATAATAAATGACAACCATTTCTTTGGAAATAATTTTATGGGACAAATTCTGCAACATAAAAGAATACTCTATTTTTAGAATAAGCATAAATAAAAGGCCTTTTCGGACCGTGAAATTGGGATTGTCACACGGGCAATTGTAGTTATCAAACCGGAGTTCTACCAGTACAATTTCCATACTTTTTTTCAGGAAAATATCTTTAAGTTAAGCTACAATTATACTTCTTTCAATGTAACTTTTATTTACATTCATAGTTGACGTTATGAATTTATAAATAAGATTTATCGGTGATTCCAAGTCGTTAAATTGATTGATCTACTTATGGGGGTGATATTTAAGCTAGACTTAGTGAGGTGTTTAAAGTGAGACTTTCAAATAGTATACTTTGTATACCAAACGGACCATACCTATGATATGATCTTACATGGTTGCTCCTAACTTGATAGATCTTGATGTAAATATAGATTACAACCACAGACTATTCTAGACAGTCCAGTGAAAACGCTAGCTGGGTTGCAACATGTAGGCTTTAATGAACTATTTTTTCATTTAATATACTCTATCCCCCATGGTTTCCTTATTGACATATATTGCTAAAGGAATCCCCCAAGAAGTATAATCTACTCGTTACTGATGACGATCCTTAGAATAGGTCCCTTCATATTAGTATTTTAGGATCAGTATGAGAGATTAACGGGAATGGGTAATCAGGTGAATTATTTGATATGAAACATATAATTAAAGAAATTAATTATTATGGGTTGAAAACCCTATGTGCATACCATACCACCAAGCATAACCCACTCGGTTTCTTTGTATCACAGGTAGCGGTACGAAGGCACATGGATGATGAGTAATTTGAGGAGTTGTTAGGCCATAGTATAATAAATTATTGTAAGGCTGGTTAAAACAAGTTTATGCTTATGTATCTGTATTGACGATGACATCCCACAGGTTTTATATAATAGAAAACGTTCCTTGGAAATATTCAAATGTTATTGGAAACAGATTCTGCAATTTAATGAATACTCTGAATTTAAATAAGCTTAAAGAAAATTTTTTAAATTGGTTGTGAAATTAGGGATGTCACCACCTTAAAGTATTGAACAAAAATTAATAAAACATACATCAAACACAAAAACTAGATATAGAGTTATATATAGAAAACTCATACTTATGATGAGAACACTTATATATAATTCAAAACATACAGAAAACTCAAACCCTCGATGAAAATACAACTCAAGAGTGTCACAAAAATATCCTAAACACTAAGAATATTTGGGCCAAATGCAGAGAATTTCGAGAGAAGAATAGGAGAAGGTGTAGAGAATCAAATGAGGGCCGAAACATATTTATAGTGTGAATTTTTGGGAGGTGTGTTGCGCCCTGGCCTGGTCGGCCCTCCCGCTTGCGACACGTGGCAAGATTTCACTGGTTTGATGTGGCGGCTTCTAAAAACTTGTGCGTTGCGCCTTTTTTGCATATGGCGCACTCGGGAAAACATCAAAATTTCATAACTTCTTCATATGAACTCCATTTTTAAAATTCTTTATATCCACGTGTAGCTATCGGTGAGATCTAGAACTTTATTTGGACTTTATTGGCTAATTCTCACTTTGTTTTTTATTTATTAATTTAGAAGGCTTAGACTTCTAAACTCCATTTAAAATTCGTATATTTTTCATATGACATCTGTTATCGGCCATCTTTAAATCGATGAACTCCTATTTATGAGATCTTCAACTCTCATTTAGATTGTATTGGCAAATAATTAACCGATCTAAAATTCAAAATATGTGCTTACACTACTGCGCTGAAACTTTGAAAAGTCATAATTTTCTCATATGAAGTCAGATTTAGACCTTTTCTATATGCACGCTCTCAGTTTTATGATTACTTTGACTTTCGTTTAGATTGTTTAGGCTATTAAGAAACCTATCTAAAATTTACTTTTTACGATGAACTTCGCCCTATCAGGTTGAACGCAAAACTTCAAATGATTAAAACTTCTCGATACAAAGTGAGATTTAAGTGTTCCTTATATCCTTAGAATCATCATCACGACTACTTCAACTTTTATCAAGGCTTTTTATCCTATTTAATATTTTTTAGCCATATTTTTTAGTTTTTTCATAATATTATATACACATAATACAAACACATAAAACACATAGATTCGAACAATTCCTTTTGTTTTTTCATGTAAAGATCATAATTTTTGACCAATGTCGATTAGATATCTTATTAATGTCTAGCAGGAAATGCATGCGTTACAAAAGCTATAAAGTAAGGATTAGTCAGTCAAGACAATCGGATGGCAGAACCATTTTGGCATTTAGTTGTTCTAAAATCTAACAACCCAAACACCATGTACATCCTAGACAACGCTCCCGTAAGTAGTCAATCAGTAATATAGTTAATAAAATTTTTAATTTTAGCTTTAAGGGATAAAACTAATCTGAGTGTGTAAGCCCTAAGCTATAGTCGTAATCTCCTAAAAAGATAATAGGTCTCTATAACCAATGGCTCTGATATAAATCTGGCATACCCCCAACCAACAGCAAAAACATCGGGCTATGAGACGACATCACGAATCACAGTCATTGAAAACATTCAACAAAACACAATAGTATAACATAAAGTCCATCTTGCATTACCAAATAAATGTTACATTTGATATAAAGTTTTAAAATATTTGAATTTTAAATACATAATTGTGTGTCAACAGTAGGCCAAATAATAACAATAATAACTATTCTAGGTAGACTGTTGTTCCATGATTGTTCCAAAAATCTTAACCTGTTTGATTCTTAATTCCCAGAGAATACATGTGATCTGAAAGAGTATCAACATAAAGTTGATGGCTTCACAATTGTATAATATTTTAATTGTAAGTACTTTTTAAACCAAAAACTATGTGTTTTACTATATATATATATATATATATATATATATATATATATATATATATATATATATATATATAATTTTAACCTAAAAAGTATGTGTTTTGTTGTATATAATTACTATTTCAACTTATATATTAAATGTATTCAAATTGCTCTTAATGTTACAATGACTCCCTGTAACTGAGCTGCTGACTACTTATTGTCCCTCACGACCCTTCATTGGACATCATAAATTTTAGACAATTATCAATCGTGACTTGACCATTGAGGTTGTAGCTAGCAATCGTAGGTGGGAGTGTCAACCTGTATACATTTATACATAATTCTCTCGTTTACTTAAGATTCAACGGTTATAAGTTAGGGGTCTTGCTAAGTATTAAACCATTCAGTGAGTATTTCTAAAACATTATACCATTAACGTAAATGTCGAGTTACCATGATAATTTTTAACAATGTATAACTATTTTATATGCTTTATAACCAATGTTTTATACGTGCATAACTACTATATGAGTTATGTGGGCAGAGCAATGATTATGCATAACTATTATTTCATTTATGTGAACATAGTAACAATAGTGCATAACCAATATCCAAGTTGCATGAACAGGATACCGATAGTGTAATTAATGATTTATCAGTTTTACATAACCAATATCCAAGTTGCATGAATAGGATACCGATAGTGTAATTTATCAGTTTTACATAATGACGTTTTAATAACGGATAAATGAAAGTTTCAGTTTATATAAACAGTAATTAATGATTTTAGTTTACATAAACAATAAATAATATTTTTAAACATTTATTCTCCGCCCGAAAACTGTAAAAGATTTAAAATAGGATCGTAAACTCACTTTCAAAGCATGCTTTAAATCGTCACGTTTGTTTTGTCGAAACATCATATTGTGTCAAATTTTAAACGCGCAGTGATTCACGGTAAAAAAAAAAGTTAGAAAGTGATCAGAACCGAGGGGGTGGCTGCTGAAATTTTTATGCTGGAAAAACTCGCCGAAAAAAGGCCTGGTCACCGGAAAAATTGATGGTGCTAGGTTGGCGCCAAAAAAATAAGGTTTCCAGAATTTAAGCAATCGGTGTTGGAGGTAGGGAAGGTTTGCCATAGGTCAAGTCGGATAGGGGCCAGAGGGAGCTGGTCTTCAACGGCAGTGGTGGCTCGCAGTGGTTTACAGTCGTGCTCGGCCGGAAATCGGGAGAGAGAGGTGAGTTGATGAAGAAGTGTGCTTGGACGATAACGTGTCGTGTAGTGCGTTCTCGTGACCTGGCAACCCGATTCCGACTTTTCGCGAATTTTCCGAGTTAATTGGTTTTAATATTTAATTTTACCTCTTGTAAAACATAAAAGTGTTCACTTAACGAATCCTGCAACTAAGCGAACAAAGATTATGAAAGTATGGTAGCGGTGGATTCTCATTTGTTGGCATTCGACTATATTCGTGAAAGCATCAAATTTTCATGAAATATACAAGTTAGCAATTGGATCAAATAATAGATTATTTCTTGATTCATAAAATGTCAAACATTTTCGTCAAACGATTTGTGTAGCTATGTGTACGAATCATTTGAAAGTTTGTTATCTGGATAGTTGGTATCGCTCTGCCTAGATATTATCCATGGTAGTGTCGAGCTTTCTGGGAAAAAATGAGTTAGCTTCATAATCAAATACTAGATATAATGATGATTAAGGGGAAATTGTTTGAAATTACAAATTCATAGTTTATGATACCTAGCAAAACGTCTAAAGTTTCGTTTTTATGATTACATGTCGCAGACTGTTGCGAAACTGTCTATTTTCTTTATATTGACGTAACTTTTGCATACGAACTTCGTTTTTGATGTTCTTTATATCCACATATTAGTAATTACGTGTATATATATCTCTTTCAATAATATGTATCAAATCATTACTTATGTATAATAAGAAATGTTTGTTCATCTATGGTGTACACAAATTGATTCTTTAAATGATATTTCAATGAATTTCAAAGTATATTATTGTACTTACATCAAAATAAGTGGAAGATTATACATTATGTCTATTACATCGGTGTTCTAAATGTTTGTGATCGTTGACCTAATTTTTACAGCTGTCACATCAAACTTTAGAGTTGTCCAAGATAAAAGACCGAAATTAGCTTCTAAAGAAAGTATAAATAAAAAAAATCTAGATATAGAAATCCTACCCTCAGTCACCTAATCTTAGGAGGAAACATCCTGACCAAGAGAATAAGTTTTAAAAAAGTAATATCTCTTTTTTTAGTCATGATCAATATGAGAACTTTTCAGGCTCAAACAGGGTTTTCGAGTCTTAATTTGAAGTATGATATGAGAATATTGAAAGGTTTCACGATTGTAAACACTTTTGATCTCGGGTAACCCAAGATCTGTACCCTCCTTTTCATTCAATAATGACATCAAATAAAGGATGTACCACCGACATGATCTGAAAATAAGCAAATTTGGTGACTACGAAGAATTTATAAATGAATGGAGGAAAAGGAAATGACAAGCCACTGACAAAGAGAAACTCATGGAAACAAGTCAAAGTTGGAAAAAGATAATTTGGCCTCAACTTTGACTTCAAAACTCTAAATATGGTGTTTTTTTTGTCTTTTGAGCAAAGTAAATCTATATCAACAAAAGAGTAGCTACTAATGTCACTATCATTACTAGGTAGCAATCCTAGATTATGAAATCCTCGACAATGGGTTCCTTTGATCTAGCCCTCGATCAGGTAAGTTTATCGCCCATGATCAAGATCGAAAAAGAAGAGAAAAATAGGAGAAATGGAAGGAAAGATTACCTAGATGAATATAATAAAACCCTTAATCGTAAACTGGATGCATAAGAGGGAATGCTTTGAATTTATAAGATGATTTAAACGTTGAAATCGCAGCCATTAAAAATTCAAAACCCCTATAAACATAGATGGATAGGATCAATCTTAGAAAAACATTCCACGTCACATCATCATCTATCGGATGAATCCCGCACCTAGAAATCTCCAACTCCTAGGATTCCATAATTGAAGATTTTTGGGGGCAATTGTTATGGATATAAAAAATTACTCCTATTTATTTTCAATATCTTGAACTTATACTAACATCACGTGTAGCCCAAGATCTTGAATTTAGTTAATATCTTTGGATTGATATTGTGTTTTTTGTTATCTCGTATACAGTACTTGAAGCCTTGACTAGTAAAGAACAGACCACATCAAAGACACGTGGTCAAGGCATAATAGTGTTTAAGTCCTTTAAGAATGTCAGGTCAAGCATGAATCAAGAAAGATCCCTAGAATTTAGGAAAGTTTGTTATATACAGATACATAAAACCTAATTGATCCACTACACACAAACACGTTCTTGCTTCTACACCCACCTTCGCTCTGATTACTCGATTACACTTACTACACGATTAGCTAGCACATGTAATACAATTTTGATTGACTTAAGTTCTAAGACAGGTAATATTATCAACTCTCGAAGTTTCATGTCTGAGATCCAAAATGATTAAAGGTTTTCCTCGTACATCTATGTGTCCTTGGATCTTTGAGTTTCAAAAAAATTTGATCCTATAATATAATTTTTTTTCCAGTATCCTCTAATGAATTGATGTGGTCCATTTTGTACCCTGTGGTCCTTTTTATATATTGCTATCTTTCTCTTTCTCTACCTTTTTATGTTTTAATTTTTATATATTTTCTGTCAATTAATGAAAATCTATGAATAAGTTTGCTCGTTTTTCTTTTTTTCATAAAAACCATCCATGTCATAAAATGTAGAGAAAAAGATGTTTATAAAAAAAAGGGATAATATATATTTTTTTCATTTGCTTAGTTCGTAGGCACATTAAATTGTTGATTAATAGGTATAAATCAAGATCAAATTATATATAAACTTGAATTGTTATGTCTAATTAAAGCCTCACTCCACTTTAATTGTTGCTAGTGAAAAAACTTAATAGACAAAGTTATAGCAATAAAAAAAAATTAAAAAAATTATCTTCTAACAGCCTCAAAATGAAATTATATATATATATATATATATATATATATATATATATATATATATATATATATATATATATATATATATATATATATATTAAAGTTCTCAATAAAAGGAATAGTAAACTTACTATTTTTTTTGGCAAAATTGATCTTGCACTTTGCTCCTTATTTTTTATTTATTTTGATACTTTTGGTCCTTGCAATCAATATTTTTATATTTTTTAGGAACCTTTTAATATTTAAAATTTAGCCATAAAACTTTAACAGTTTGACAATTTTGATCCCTTTTCTAAAAATTTGCTAATTCCTACCTCTTTAATTCTTTATCCGTTTTGACACTTCTGATCCTTGCAGTCAAAATTTTTACATTTTTTCATAAAAACATGAAAAAACGGTCCTGGGCAAAGCCCGGGCTTTTCACTCTTGCACTTTCTACGTCTGTCATATTTATCGATTCGGAAACAACATTGAAAATTCCCCCCCCCCCCCCCCCCGCGCATAGCGGGGATAACCTTTCTAGTTTATATTAATAACTTTTTAAATTTCTCAACAACATTTCATGTCGAGTTGAATTATATATGACAATGTATTCACCATCATATATGACAATGTATTCACCATCATAGGTGATATATTTCTCTAACTTTTACTTATAAGGCTTCCATTATATATTGGTCTCTCACTTCTTTTTCTGATAAGACTCATGTAAAGCTGTGAAGAAGGTCTCTCACTCTCTATTTCTTTTTAAAAGAAGTTTGTAATTATTAGTTTCATGTAAATATCACAAAACATTCTTCGCAGCTTTCAGATGATCTAGACTGTGATTTGATTAATAAGGCTCACCATGCCAGTAACATAAGAGATATTGGGACAAGTACAATCATGTGATTAGTTAAGGTTCCAACTACCAAAGCATTATAATATTAATTTCATTTGATACAAATAACCAAAAGCGTATAATATTAATTTCATTTGAAGCAAATAAAGGGGAAACATTGTTGCATGTTATGTCAACTTTTTACACACACGAATTTGACTAGGCTTTTGTGTTGTTTCTACCGTCTTTTTACAAAAGCCTTGTCCAAAATATAAAGAAGTGTGAAAAATATACAATCCATACAAAGAATTTGACAAAATTACATAAATAGTCCCTACGGTTTTCCATATTCTTGGTTTTCCTCCATAACTTTTTTTTGTTACATTGATGGTCCCTGTGGTTTCGATTCCTTGCGTGATAGGTCCCTCCATATTTCTTTTACATTGATGGTCTATATGCTTTTGAATTACTTTTGTCCTTATTTATACCTTTTAGTTTATTTTATATTTTAAGATAAAAAAAAAAAGTAATCTGTGCAACACGCATTTGCCCAACACAACCATAAACTGCCATAGATCAACTTACAATGTAAAGTGCATTCAAGGTGTTCGACAAAATGCCAAAGAGAAGTTTACCCTAATAACTTTAACAAATATCAAGATTTTACATAATACTATAAGATCGTCCTCTGACTCTAGATGCCAATCTTTTATCCATCAATGGCTCGCTTTTTGTTCTCAAAACACAGTCAACATTCTGTTTGACTCCAGAAACGTTAGTTTTAGATTCGAATTCTGCATTCAAATATCCATTTTCTTGAATATCTTGCATTGCAAGATCATCATACTCTTCATCTGATTTAGTCGACTCCTCATCAACTGACCCTTCCATCTAAATCATAATTCAATTTGTGAGCATAATTACAATCGAAAAAAAAATGAATGGGGGTATTTTAGTCATTTTACCTCTTCGTGCATATTTTCTTTGGCATCATCACTAAGATCCTCATCGGTATCTAATGCGTGGGTATCGTCCACCTCTTCATCGCTTCCATTAACAGATAAATCTTCTTTCAACTGAAAGTTGAAATTAGAATAAGTTACACTTTTGGTCCCTGTGGTATGCTCAAAATGACAGGGTTAGTCCAAGTTTCTAGTTTTTTGCGGATATGGTCCATCCACTTGGGTATTATACCATATTATAAAAAAGTAAATTACAAAATGGTCCTTACGCTTTCTATTTTTACTGGATTTAGTCCAAAATTAAAACATTATTCAACTTTAGTCCCTACTTCGAAGTTTCATATCGATTTTGGTCCATGGAGCCTTGAAATAAAGACCAAAATTGATATAAAACCTTGAAAAAAGAACCAAAAACTGATATAAAACATTGAAAAAGGGACCAAAACTGAAACATGTCTCGGTTTTAGACTAAACATGATAAAATTCAAAAACCAAAGTGACCAATTTAGTAACTTGATCATAAAATTATTAGAACAGTAAATTACATTTTTGGTCCCCGAGTATATTAGATTTTTTCAAGTTTGGTCCCACAACGTTTTTTCTTGCAATTTCGGTCCCAAAAAGTATTTTTTGCAATTTTGGTCCTTATCTGAGGTTTTTGTTACCCTTATTGGTTGCTAAGAATAACTAATTTTCAATTTTGGTCCCGAAAATCTTTTTTCTTGCAATTTTGGTGCTTATTTGAGGTTTTGCAATGTTTTTGGTCTCTAATCCAAATAACATGATTATATTCTAGGGACCAAAATTACAAAAATCAGCTATACCCAGGGACCAAAACTGTAATTTACTCGTACAAAAATATCAAATATACCTCTTTAGCATGTCCTTCTGAGAACTTTGGTGAGCTACAACACGAAGAATAATGTCTACTACCATTCTCCATAACTTCATCAACACTACTAGCATGACTAGTGCACCCAAGTTCATTCGGCCAAGCACTGATTCCGAAGTTACCAAACTGCAGATTCACCGATTCCGACTTCCCAATGCGCACCACTCCATACATCGGAATCCCCATTCCGTCCTCGGCATTCCACGCCTTTGCAACCGATCCATCGTTATTCAAAAGAGCCATCAAATGCCTCGAAGAACCCTGCCTTTGAATCAACTGAAACATTCCTTTCGACCCGATGGAATTAGCCACACACTGATTCCGATACTCCTCGTCAATCACAAATACGGTGTTGGTGGCGGAATCGTAAAGTGGTTCTCCGGAATCACGTCTTCTTAAACAGCTGAAAACTGTCGCGTGGATTGCTGCGACACTTTTGTCGACATTTGTGTTGTTTATTTTTGGGACTAGGTGTTTGTCTGCTCGATTGCAGAGGTATTCTTGAATTGTTCTTATGTTTTTTATGTATTTTATGTATTTGTTTTTTGCAGGGTCTAATGTCATGTATTTTGCACGAACTGCAAATCTTTCCATGTGTTTGTCCTCGTTTGTGATGTAGATCATGAATGGGATGATGGATGGATGTTTTTTCATTAATCCCATCTATAAAATCATAAAAAGATTCAAACTTTAGCTTCATATGTAATGGGATATGATTAACTTATTAAAATCTTTCTATCCAGATTCCAGATCAAGTCAAAAAGATGCAAATTTCAAAATATTCATCGGTTGAGAGGAAAAAAGAAGAAGGGCAAAAAGGTAAAAGTGTATTACATACCACGAAATTAAGGCTGAGGTGGACACCCTCCACGATGACTGATTCTTTTCGATCTTCCCATGCAGTTATAAGTCTGTCAAGACTATCAATGACCATTTCACTTTGTGCTTTGAAACCTTCAATGGCCATTTGTTTAGGGCTAATTAAGTCAACTGTGGTCAAACTAGAACCTTCTTTAGGAACAGGTTCAGTTTTGGAAGTAGAATCAAATTCTTTTGTGGCTTTTTTTTTGGCTTTGGCTTCTGAAACAGCTACTGGATCTAGATGTTCCCCTGCATGATAAGTAGAAGACCATAGGAGTGGATTTTGTTTTTCATCAACAAAGCTTCTCATCATATGGCGTATTGAATCTGTAGATATAACAGTTGTGATCCCTAATCTGCTAGCCTGAAATAGCAATGCACTTTCATTTATTTGTTTATTGTATCAAATTACAAGAATAAGTTTAGCATTCTTGAAACTATAAGATCAAGAACATGATATGATGATAAAAGATAGAGACTTTGATTCAAAATACTCATTGACAGATGAAAAATGGAACATTTATGACATACCAGTAAAGCTGACAATGTAGATTTGCCACATCCACTAGTACCACAGAGTAGAACAGTCACAGATTCCTTTCTTTCCCGAATTCTGAAAAAATGAAGGCAGAAAAGATTGAATTTTTAAGGGATAAATGTAAGAAATAGCAATGTATAGTATGAATGATTACATTAAATTTAGGAATACCTGCAGGCTAAAACAAAGTCAGCCCTTTGATTGGGACCAATATACTTGTATTCAGAGAGAGCATCACATACAACATCTATGAACCTCTTTCTTTTGATGACAATTGTAGTGCGCTTTTTGTATGATTCAAAAGGCTTGCTCTTAGTTGTGCTATCTTTCTCTGAAAACACATGATTGCTTCCATTCATCTTATCAGACAGAGGATGAACTTTCAAGAAATCTTTTCCCCATTGAATTACACCTATGTCTGCCAAACTTTCCTCTAAGCATTTATTTCTCATGATTTCAAATACCCTTTGGCTTATCTGTATGAAAATAAGAGCATATTTAGTGTAATCAGAGTACTAGACCTCATATATTAACATGTTTAAAATCTTGAGAGAAATTCCAGATAAAAGTAAATCGAATGGGAATTTGGACATCATCATTCGTAAAGCAAAATTCTGTAGGATCTAATTCGAACTGGGGAAAGATGTCAAATTTTAGAGAAGTCGCTTTCAGGTAAAAGTTAAAGTGGAAAAAGAAACATCACTTTCGGTGCAACAGTAAGATTTATGAAGATCTAACTAATTTTACAGAAATGAGAAAAAGCTAACATCCAAATCTGGAATTATTTTCGCGAACACTCGATTGCAACTACATGATCATGAACTGTAATTCAATTTCAACAGTAACCACGCGACAGATAAATTGAGAGTATGATGAGAAATTGAGTTGCTTAACCTTGAAGGCATGACGTGCTTTACAGCCCATCAACTGCAAAGTGCTCTGGAGAACAGGACGCGTGTATCTAAACGATGATTCTTCATTCCCTTTCGTTTCTTCATCATCCTCCACCACTACGTACAACAATTTAGCTACCTCCGTCATTTCCTTAATTCCTCCGGTATCCGTAACGAACTGTTCGTTCATCATCGTGAACATTATATACAAGACAAGAAAAGAATAATCCAAAGACGTTTCAAACTTCTCAACGAAATACAACAAAAACGCGATTAGAAAAAGAAACACAATGGGCGAAAGAGCATAGATCCCTTACGTGGAAGATTCTGCTATTAAATTAACTGAAAAGAGGGATTGGGCGCTAGGGTTCGGATGGAGCGGCGAGTTGCCATTTTAATAACTTGTTATAAGAAGAAGAAAGTTTCCACCGTGATCTCTTCATTGTTCTGCCACCTGCTTCCACGCATCACCGCCTTCAGCAGTCCACGATTCCTCTCTCTCTCCGACACTTTGCTTTCTCTCTCTAGAATTGTTGACTTTATCGGAGATCTATTTGACGGTTTTCCATTCGTAAATCAATGACGTTGTATTTATAGAGGGTCGTTTTCGACATAAAATGTCCAACCGATTGATGTTGCCTAACTCATACTTTTGATCTCAATTATAAACTAGGGACTTGAATTTTGCGCGATGTCGGTTGTCGTGTGTTAATCTGTTTTGTAAGTTAAATTTTATTGATTGTATTGGTAAAACTTAAATACCATAATATTTGTGAATGGATAAATATATAAGTTCGGTAAATTAGTTAATATCAACAAATTTATGTCGTCGAATTAAAATTTATGTGATCAAACTCGTAGGAAAAGTACATAAAAATAAGTGTATATATATATATATATATATATATATATATATATATATATATATATATATATATATATATATATATATATATATATATATATATATATATATATATATATATATACACACGTTAAAAAGTATTTTTAAAATTTTGCTGAATTTTAAGAGGTCCAAACCTTAAAACATGATTCACAACAAGTTTATACAATCAGATCTTATCTTATCAGGTTAATCAGTTAACAAGTTAAACCAAGATTCACTCAATTTCAGCCATTTGAATCGGTCAAAATCAAATGAATCAGTTAGATCAAAGTTATATAACATCTCAGACTTCTTGAATTGGGCAACGCCTTGGATCATCATCTCCTCCTTCCCTTATATGTTGCATCTCACCACCATACTCTCCTGTTCTCCATAAAACCTACACTCCATCGCCGCCACCTACATCTCTGGATCCATTCAGGTATATCCTTTTTGCTCTTCCCCTCTCTTGATGCCTTCTACCTCCTTCATATGTATCTTCCTTATGCCCTAAATGAAGTCCACCTTGTACAGCTTCATGAAACAATGATGCTTGCTAGAGACAAAGCTAACAAAGTAAATGCATCTGTTTTCTTATTTTTTTATAGTATGAACTAATTTGAATATCATTTTTTTCTAATTTATCCAATGATAACATTATTCTTCCGTTTCAGATTCTACTTATATTCGTTATCTTTATCTTTTCCAATTTCATTTTTCCTGAATTTCTCCCCAATTTGTACATATATTTATGCCTAATCGACTAATTTCAAATTTTGTTTCAAACTTTAGCAGGAGAACGGCGACGAATATGTTTACGGTTTGAGGAGAATGGTGACACTGGTAGTTTTTTGTTTTTATTCCTTATTTTAATTCCTGGAAATTCATATCGGTGGTCGTGGTGTTGGCTACAACCGAAAAGCTTTCTTTATTTCCTATTGTCTTCTTCTTTAGATTGAAACCTGAAATCCATTAAAATAAAATCGATTTCATTGTTTTTGAATCTTGGTGTGTATTAATATTTATTTGGTTTTTTTTGTGGTTCCAGATGATAATCATGTTAACCTTAGAAACCAAGCGTAAACGCACACCTTATTGTATCCTACGGTATTACCTTCTCTAAAGCCTGATCTCCTCTATACACCATCAGGCTTCAACCACCGTCAAACTGCATGTCTTGTGTCTCTCTCCTTACTCTCTTCGGTCTCAGACAACCTTTGTTCCTACACCCTCCTAATGTTGCTGCTACAACCTAGAAGACGGTCATTAGCTATCCCTTCCCACATAAACCCTCACATCTTCAAGCAAGTGTTCTTCCCCCTTAAATGGATGATCGACGCTCTGTAAGTCCACCTCTACCGCCATCCTCTGGTTTGTCTATTCAGGTTCACCGCTTTACCCTGTTGTTTCTTATATTAGGCCAGGGTAATTTAAAAAATCTTTGTTTGTATAAGCATGATATTTGATATTTTTTAACTTAGGATTTTAAAGACTACCTTTGATTTTGATTCTTATATTCACATATTTTAGCCTACCATGTGCTCGATGAAATGTTTAAGAGAATGATTTCTTGATTTAACTTGGTTAGGTTCTGATTTTTGTCTTTTGTTTGCTAGATACTATGAAATCACTTAAACTCTCACTTGAATTCATCTTCTTAATTGTTTTTTCATAATATTGTTGTAGCCTCTTATGTTCATGATTCATGGCATGTTCTTGTTCTCACTCTATCTTCATTACGATTTCAATGGGTTTTGATTAAAACTTTAGCTTTAGTTGATGTTAAGATGAGCAATGTTTTGTCTGAGATGGTCCATCAAAGTTGCTCATGTATAAGGCTTTCCAGAATGCGAATTATCTATTATGTTTTTAGTTGTTTTCATCTTTTTATCCTTGAATGTATCCAGGTACAATGCTTTATCTACACATGGTGAGTCAAAGCTAGACAATAAATACAAACACAAACTCAAAGAAGAAGAATGTTGAATGTTTTATATGCACATGTATTTTGGGTTTGGAATTTATAATATTGGGTGAAAGCAAATAAGAAAATAAGTTTTAATATAAACAAATCACATGTATGTTATTATCGGTGAAAAAAAATCAAGCCTGTGGTTTGGGGTATAAATTAAAACATTGAAGGGCACCAACATATCCAAAATAATTTTATGTTTTTTAATACTTATTTTTTTAACACTTCATTATTATTTTCAGATGATGGAGTATGTGACTTTTCCAGCCCTGTTTTCGAGGTAAATACCAATATTTTTAGACTTTGCAGCTGAATTAGGTGACTTTTCTAACCCTAATGTCAAGTTTGAGGTAAATATCAATATCTCAAGTTAGTGCATAATTAAGGTAGCCTTGATAGCCTGATATGATTTTGGATAAATTATTCCAAGGTATACAAGTCAAGTTGCTCATCGAAATTCTGACCAGATCCTAACCAAGTGTTCAAAATGATACCAATAATAGTAAGTTACTTAAGAATATTATTACCCTCCGAATGAAATTAAAAATTATAAATGTCATCTTCTTTTTGACATATTATTTTTCAAATTTTATTCATGGAGTTGTACAATGTTACATTTGATTAAACTTAGTTAATTACATGTAGTTTTGGACTTGTGGTAACCGAATATATTCAAGGTATGATTCTATTGATTTTTTTTAACATTAAGATTATAATTTAACATGTTTTTATATTTATTGTTGTTTTTAAATTTATTTATGCTCTTTCTATTATCATAATGAATGTACTAACTGTTGACTTTGATGTATTATAAGTAAAAGATGAAAGAAAAATCAAAATGAGAGAAAGACATTACTATGATTAAGTCATTGCCACTGTTTGTCCCTTCAACACCGTTTGTGCAAAAAATAGCACTATAATTGCATCATTTTTTTTCATTTCTTTCCATTTGAGCAAGAAATAGTAATGCACTTTTTGTTTTAACATTTGACGGCTCTAAGATCCTGAGTAGTTCATCCAACTCGCCAAATTCACGGCCAAATTCATCGAGCTCGCCGAGTTTTCATCCAACTCGCCAAGTCCTCGCAGACCTCCATCCATGCAGACGCTTTTTAAGCCATGGCAAGGCTCCAGATTGCAGATCCAAGCTTCTAAGGCATTTTCACGTAAAGTTGCAAACTTTATGCACATGCAAGGTTCTAAAGGCTCTAAATGACCAATATATGCTTCTAGTGGAGTTTTACACCTTGGGAGAGTCTCATTCTTGCACAAGTTGGAAACTTTATATACTAAGAAGCCTAAAGGAGCTCAGTTCTGAAGTTACAACTTCAGATCTGAGGTTGCAAAGAAGAGTAGCTTCCAAACACACTATGAAAACCCTAGAAGTTGCCCAAAAAAGTGAATGAGGTTAGGGTAACGATTTATACCTTCCAGAAGATGTTAACCACAGTGGATCTTAGGTCCTTCAAGCTCCTTGTTTTTGAATGCTTGGTCTCCAAGCTCTTTTCTCTTCAAGAATTCCTCCTTCAAGCTTAAAATGCACAAGATGAGCTCACACACGCGATTTGGACTTTAGAGGGACAAGAGGCAGTGAAGGGGAGGCTAGGGGTGGCCAATGATCCTCTATATAGGGTGAAATTGTTGGAATAGTGTCTAAGGCTATAACTATATTCGGTGGTGCATGGTCCTTTTGGGTTGCCTTCACCATAGCAACTTGAAGGATGATTTGTTAAGAGAGAGTAAATATTATAAGGAATAATATTTGGCTATTTGATTAATATAAGTCATAAATTAATTGGTATTAATTTGGTGACTTAAAGAGATTAATTAAATAAGAGGGTATAAACTGTCAATTGTTTGATAGTTAGACTTTAGACTATAAATCCATTAGGATACACCTTGGACGGATTCTAAGAGCTTTAGGATAGCTCAAAATCGTCCATAGGGTTATCTATGGAATGGATTTGGATAGCCTTAAGAGAAGATTATCCAATTAGGGTTTAGGGAGTCTAATAGTATAAATAGCCCCTATGGATGGGGGAATTCGACACACACAACCTTAAGCAAGGAACCTCTGGTCGAATTCCTCCCCTCTCCTCTCTCCTAAATCATCTTGCTTGCTATTGGTGTTTGTAAGCCATTAGAGGAGTGACAATTGTGACTCTAGAAGCTCCAAGACAAACAAGATCAACAAGGGATTCAAAGGTATGATTCTAGATCTGTTTTAATATTGTTGTTTAACCTAATTAGCCATTAGAAGTCTTGGATTCAAAAGCATGTTTATTAGAAAGCCTAGATCCAAGCAATAGGGTTTTGCATGCGCACATAGGAAAGTTCTTATGGCTAAAACCCAACAGTGGTATCAGAGCCTAGATTGGTTTTCTTTAAATTGTTGCTTGAATAACTGAAACAAACCTGCAAAATTCGATTTTTTGGGTTTTGAGTCACTGACTCGTCGAGTTCCAAGGTGGACTCGTCGAGTAGGCCTGACTCGGCGAGTCCCTTTGTGCACTCGGCGAGTCCAGGCATCAGGAATGGCCAGATTCGGGAATTTTTCATAATTATCTTATGGAAACTTACCTTAATCATATTAGATCAATGTAAATCCGATTTTTTGATAAATATGACTATTATCTTGATCTAATTAAAGATATTTATCATCTAATAAAATATTTAATTTCCTTATATAATAATAATTAACTATTTTGGTAATTATCTTCAAAGAAATCAAGATAAATCAAATAAAGATAATTAGAATATTAATTGTTAATTGGAATTATTTGTTATTTGATCCTTCATGTTTTAAATGTTTAAAACCTACCCTAAAGCTTTGAAATTTATATTTGTGATTAAAAGTTTTAATTTAGACAACTTAAATTTCAAACCCTAGATTTTGAAAAAGTTTAAAATGCAACCCTATACTTATATGATATTACTAGATTAATATATATATGTATAACTAAATGCTAGTCTTACCGCTAGTAGGCCTCATTCACGAAGCCGATCTATAAGGTGGGTATAAGGTTGCGGTCTATAAAATGGCGCTTAATGGGTGTACACTCACACCCACCGCTTGCTTGATTGGTGGAGGGTCGTTAGCCGAACGGGTAGGATAGGGCAACCTCATCCTCTCATTAAAAGTATAATAAGAAATACGAAGTAACTAAACTTTCCTTTTAAAATTTCCCAATCTTAGTTACTTTAGGAAAAGTGAATTGATGCAATCCCATGAAATTACACTTTGCACCTTGCTAAGAAGTTAGTGGAGCGTGTGTGGTTTACCGGCACACTAATTGGTTCTAAGCGAAGGTGGCAAAGGGTGATTCATTGTTTATCATAGTTCGATGGAGCGTGTGTGGTTTACCGGCACATCGAATAGGTGATCGTTACAATGAAGGCACCATGTGAATTTGCATGGTAATTCACACCCGCTTTGTGATCCTCGGCATCCCAGTCACAAACAAGAGGGGCATATCGAGATTTAAACATGCCATTGAATAGTTCAATGAATCTCATCCGAATCTAGGAATTCTCAAAAACACTTAGGACTAATAGTTTAAGTTTTGTGATGGAGAATTAGTGAATCGTCATTCACTTACCTTCAATTTATTTGCATATTGGATTACGGCATCCCTTTTCTAGTATGTAAATGTTATTGTTGGATCCTAGCCCTAATTTTTCTTATTGGGTGATAATTAGGGATTCTTATTCTAATCAATCTTTGTCCTTTCTATAGATGTCAAACGCAAACAACGCTGCTGCTAGTTCTTTCACGTTGATGAGCCTTTGCCAAAAGGTCACCTTCGATGGAACGAACTTTAGCGAATGGATAAGATACATTCGCACCATTGCTCGCTATGAGGATAAAGAGTATGTCCTCAATGAGAAGCTCGAGAAAATCAACCCCGAATTTGCTACTCCCGCCGAAATCACCGCCTTTGAAACTCATGAGCGAGATGCAACGAAAGTACATTGCATCATGATCGCCACCATGAACTCCGAATTCCAAAAGTCCTACGAGGACATGTATCCATACGAGATGCATCAAGACTTGTTGGAGAGGTACCACCAAAACGCGAGACAAGAGCGTTACGAGATTTTCACTAACATGATTTCCGCTAAGATGGGTCATGGAGAATCTCTTACCGTGCACTTGCAAAAGATGCAAAGGTATGTCGACCGCCTTCGCAAGTTAAATGTTGACTTCGGCGAAGACTTGGCGATCGACATGGTGCTTCACTCTTTGCCTCCGATGTATAATCAATTTAGGATGACCTACCACATGAACAAAGAGGAGGTCACTCTAAGTAAACTCCAAGGTCTCTTGAGGGTTGCTGAGAGCAATTTCAAGGACAAGTCTGTTGCACCAACTCCCAATCCATCCGCTGCTCCTGTCTTGGCTATTGGTCAAGGGAAGGGAAATAAGAGGAAAGCTTCTTCAAATAACTATCGAAAGGTGAAAGCCCGAGATGGTTCCTCTTCTAGTGGGACCAAAGTTGATCCCTCTAAGCCCTGCTCTAACCCGAAGGAGGCAGAGTGCCACCACTGCCACAAGATAGGACATTGGAAGAGAAGCTGCCCGGATTACCTGCAAGCCATCAAGGAAGGAAAGATCAAGCCATCTTTCGCAGGTATATATGCAATCAAATCTAACGATTCTAATCATGCTATTTCTTGGGTTCTTGACACCGGTTGTGGTTATCACATTTGTTCTAATGTGCAGGGACTAAGAAGAAGTAGGGATGTGGAGCAAGGAAGGATCAATCTAATCATGGGGAATAGAAGATCGTCGCCTGTGACCAAGATTGGAGTGTATTCTTTAGTGCTTAAGAATAGTTTAGTTTTAGATTTGAACAATTGTTGCTATTCGCCAGAAATGGCTAGAAACATCATTTCATTTCATGGTTTATATAGACAAGGATTTAGATTTTCTTTTAATAATGAGAATGGTTCTATTTTGGCTTATCTAAATGGTGTCTTTTACTTTGAAGGTATACCATGTAATGGAATATATGAAACTGTTATGATTGTTGATAACTTAGGAAATGATGTTTTGAATATTGATTCTTCCACTAGTATGGATAAAGCATCCTTGTGGCATTGTCGTCTTGGACATGTCAACAAGAAACGCATAGCCCAACTCCAAAAGGATGGAGTGTTGGAGTCATTCGACCTTAGGGAAGATGACACATGCGAGTCTTGTTTACTTGGAAAGATGACTAAGTCACCCTTCACGAGTACTTGTGAAAGGGGTGAGGGACTATTAGACCTAATACATACCGATGTATGTGGACCTTTTAGATCAACCACGAAGGATGGGAACCGCTTCTATGTGACTTTTACCGACGATTATAGTAGATATGGGTATATCTATTTAATCAAGCAAAAGTCAGAAACCTTTGAAAAGTTCAAAGAGTTCAAGAATGAAGTGGAGAATCAATTGGGCAGGAAAATCAAGATGCTTCGATCCGATCGAGGAGGAGAGTACCTAAGTCTTGAATTCCACGATTATCTCAAGGAGTGTGGAATAGTTTCGCAATTGACGCCTCCTAGGACACCGCAGTTGAATGGTGTGGCAGAAAGGCGTAATCGAACCTTATTGGATATGGTTCGCTCTATGATGAGTCGTGCTTCACTACCTATCTTCTTTTGGGGGTATGCCTTAGAGACTGCCGCCCATATCCTTAACCGAGTCCCTACTAAGAAGGTTGCCAAAACACCTCACGAGATGTGGACGGGGAAAGCTCTCTCGTTGGCACATATCAAGGTTTGGGGTTGCGAGGCTTTCGTAAGACGAGATACTCACGACAAGCTTGAACCTCGAAGTGAGCGATGTATTTTCATCGGCTACCCGCAAACTTCCTTTGGATATCTCTTCTATAGACCGAAAGATAATGTTATCTTTGTTGCGAGGAGAGGATTTTTCCGAGAGCGAGAACTCATAAGCCAAGGAGACAGTGGGAGGCAAATCGAACTTGAAGAGATTCAAGAGTCGATAGATGAAGGAACCTCTACCGCTGGCATTCAACCCGAGGAGGAAACTCCGGTTGAACCGATTGACGAATCCTTACCTCTTAGACGTTCCGATAGAGTTAGAGTTCATCCCCAGTTTTATGGTTTTCATATCACTACCGAAGGGGACACGTATATTAGTGATGGTACACTAGTAAATCTTGATGAACCTAATAGCTATAAGGAAGCCATGGCAGGCCCGGAGTCTGCGAAATGGAAAGAGGCGATGGATAGCGAGATCCAATCCATGTACGATAACCAAGTTTGGAATTTGGTTGATTACGTGCCCGAACGTAAGCCCGTAGGGTGCAATTGGATCTTCAAGAAGAAGACCGACGTGGATGGGAACGTACACACATATAAAGCGCGATTGGTTGCGAAGGGCTTTACTCAAACTCCCGGAGTTGACTATGATGAGACCTTCTTACCAGTTGCGAAGATTAAATCTATTAGAGTGATGCTAGCGATTGCCGCATTTCATGATTATGAGATTTGGCAAATGGATGTCAAGACCGCTTTCCTTAACGGAAAGTTGGCTGAGGATGTTTACATGGCTCAGCCAGAGGGGTTTGTGGATCCGAAGCATCCGAATAGAGTGTGTAAGCTTGAGAAGTCCATTTATGGACTTAAGCAAGCGTCTCGCAGATGGAATCTTTGCTTCGATGAGAAAGTCAAAGAGTTTGGATTTGTACGAAGCGAAGACGAATCTTGTGTATATGTCAAAGCCAGTGGGAGTATAGTAAGCTTCCTCATGCTATATGTCGATGACATATTACTCATAGGAAACGACATCCCGACTCTGCAGGAGGTTAAGTCCTGGCTCGGGAAGTGCTTCGCTATGAAGGACCTCGGAGAGGCTTCTTACATTTTGGGAATAAGGATAGTAAGAGAAAGAAGTAAGAGACTAATTGGACTTAGTCAGAATACTTACTTGGAGAAGGTACTAAAACGTTTTAGTATGGAAAACTCAAAGAAGGGAGAACTACCGATACAAGGAAATGCCAAGTTGAGTAAGACTCAAAGTCCAAGTACCGAAGCTGAGATAGCAGAAATGAGCCGAGTACCATACGTTTCCGCAGTTGGCTCAATCATGTACGCTATGACTTGTACTCGCCCTGATGTAGCCTTCGCTTTGAGCATGGTTAGCAGATATCAAGGGAACCCTGGCAAAGCACATTGGATTGCGGTGAAGAACATCCTTAAGTACCTTCGGAGGATGAAAGAATGGTTCTTAGTCCTTGGAGGGAGTGATGACTTGAAGGTGCGAGGGTATAGTGACGCCAGCTTTCAAACCGATAGGGACAACTACCGTTCGCAGTCGAGCTGGGTCTTTACCCTAAATGGAGGAGCAGTGACATGGAAAAGTTCCAAGCAAGAAACCGTAGCTGATTCAACGTGCGAATCAGAGTACATCGCAGCGAGCGAAGCGTCGAAGGAGGCAATATGGCTGAAGAACTTCATCGGTGATCTTGGAGTTGTGCCGGCCATAAAGGAGCCCATGGAGATTTTCTGTGATAACGAAGGTGCGGTTGCCTTGACCAAGGAACCGAGGGATCATGGTAGATCTCGACATATCGACAGAAAATATCACTTCATTAGACATCGTGTAGAAGAAGGACAACTCGTAGTGAAGAGGATATCATCAGAAGATAACCCAGCAGACCCGCTTACGAAGGGACTGAGTAGGGTTAAGCACTTGCAGCATGCTAGGAGTATTGGGCTGAAGGATGAT
The DNA here is from genome assembly GCF_052625555.1 of Lactuca saligna. Classification (NCBI taxonomy): domain Eukaryota; kingdom Viridiplantae; phylum Streptophyta; class Magnoliopsida; order Asterales; family Asteraceae; genus Lactuca; species Lactuca saligna. The sequence continues at coordinate 56,839,700 of NC_136417.1, forward strand.
ATTAGTATAGATTAGATAGTATTAGAAACGTATAATAGATAAATGTAATTAACATTTGATGATTAAATAAAGGAGTTTTATTTATGAGTAAAGTTACTGTCACATGTTAGTTGTTTAACTATTGTTTCACTTTGCATGTTTTGACTTCCAGAATAATTGAGTTTATTAGGAATAATCGAATTTTTCAAATGGTCCACAATCGTTCATATGTTGGGAGTAGATATGAATGAAGATTGTCATGAATTGGTGTGTAGAATGTCTAAATGGTGTTAGACATGGCAAGGGTTGCTGCAACGTTCATGAGTGCTTATGAACTAGTTTTGAGCATTGGAATAAACCCGCGCTTGCTGGAATCACCTTATGGAATACGATATAAAAGGTGATCGCAAGACGATAATATCATATGGTCTTAAAACCTAGATATATGGTTTATTATTTGTTGATTGATTGTGCATTGATAATGCGAAAACGCATCAGTAACTTGATGTTATAAAACGCATTGTTGTGTATAGTTGGTTAATGAATAAGTAAATGCATATAAGTCGAAGTTTATCTGTAAATTTTATCCTATGAGGATAGAAGAGATATCTTGGCCACTCGATGATTTGATTTGACTTATGTGCCGGGCCCGGTCAGAACTGAATTGATGTGTTCGATTAAGTTCTATGTCAAATAAATCGGAGATCGAGAAATCTAAATGCTAGACTAACCATTCCATAGGATTGTCAGCATGATATCTAACAGAGGACTGTACGATCCCTTATCTAAAGGACAAGATTGATTAGATCAGAGTTGACAGCGTCTTTGAGAGCTACGATTGCAAACCGAATTGAACTTGTATAGTTACTAGACTTATCCAAGTGGGAGACTGTTGGAATAGTGTCTAAGGCTATAACTATATTTGGTGGTGCATGGTCCTTTTGGGTTGCCTTCACCATAGCAACTTGAAGGATGATTTGTTAAGAGAGAGTAAATATTATTAGGAATAATATTTGGCTATTTGATTAATATAAGTCATAAATTAATTGGTATTAATTTGGTGACTTAAAGAGATTAATTAAATAAGAGGGTATAAACTGTCAATTGTTTGATAGTTAGACTTTAGACTATAAATCCATTAGGATACACCTTGGACGGATTCTAAGAGCTTTAGGATAGCTCAAAATCGTCCATAGGGTTATCTATGGAATGGATTTGGATAGCCTTAAGAGAAGATTATCCAATTAGGGTTTAGGGTGAAGCCCTTAAGGAGTCTAATAGTATAAATAGCCCCTATGGATAGGGGAATTCGACACACACAACCTTAAGCAAGGAACCTCTGGTCGAATTCCTCCCCTCTCCTCTCTCCTAAATCATCTTGCTTGCTATTGGTGTTTGTAAGCCATTAGAGGAGTGACAATTGTGACTCTAGAAGCTCCAAGACAAACAAGATCAACAAGGGATTCAAAGGTATGATTCTAGATCTGTTTTAATATTGTTGTTTAACCTAATTAGCCATTAGAAGTCTTGGATTCAAAAGCATGTTTATTAGAAAGCCTAGATCCAAGCAATAGGGTTTTGCATGCGCACATAGGAAAGTTCTTATGGCTAAAACCCAACAGAAATGCCCCGGAATTTAGGGGTTCATCTGCCACCCTCTACTCGTCGAGTCCCTTTGTGGACTCAGCGAGTAGATCACTAAATCCACGATCCCATATTGCTGCTACTCGACGACTAGGGCAGCCTTAACTCGTCAAGTAGGACTTAAAACTAAAGAAATTCTTTATTTAAATCCATACTTGAGAATCGGGGCGTTACAACATATAACACGTATTTTATAGATGATCGGACGATGATCGAACAGCACTACAGCTTGTATAAGTAGTATTCTTCGGCAGATCTTCAGAAAAAACCGGGCTCCTCGCAGGCAGAGCTTTGGCTCAGGAATTTTACTTCTCGGGATCTTCGGGGCTTCGGACCTTGCTTCGGGTCTTAGGAATGATACCGGGGCTTCGGGATATTTCTTGCACGAAAATCGAGGTAAAATGGGAGAGTGAGAGAGAGAGAGAGAGGAGATTTTGGCAAAAGAAGCTGACTTCCCTCGCATGCCTTTTATAGAGGCTGAGTCCTCGCATTACGCTGGGCGTACTCCGGATCAGACCTCGAGGTGGCAACGTTTCGGTGGTGCTACGCGTCTCTTCTTCGGACCACACAAAACCGAAGTATGTTGGGCGTACTTAAAGGTTATGCGGGGCGTACCCTTTGAATCAGATCGATGACTCCTCAGTTTCGGATATTATCCGAATTAAAATTTATATTTTAATTATTTAAAAACTTCCGAAATTCATATCTTCCTCATACGAATTCCATTTTCGACGTTCTTTATATCCACGCGTAGGTGAGACTACGCTCTACAACTTTTGTTTATACTCCGTCGGCTAATTTTGACTTTATTTTTATTATTTATTTTTAGTAGGCCGAGACAGGAAAACTCCGTTATAAATTCATAACTTCTTCATCTTACGTCCGTTTTCGTCTGTCTTTTTATCGTTTCACTACTATTAATGAGATCTTCAATTCTCATTTAGATTGTTTCGGCTAAAAACCGCTCAATCTCAAATCGAGTATTCGGGTTGCATACCGCTAAGTCGAAACTTCGGAAAATCATAACTTCCTCATACGAAGTCAGATTTGGGCGTTCTTTTTATGCACGCTCTTGTTTTAACGAACTCTACAACTTTCGTTTAGATCACTAAGGCTAAATATCGTTCTAACATAAATTTCACTTTTTATGTCATTTAGCGCGCTGGTTCTGTCGTGAAACTTCGACATGTCATAACTTTTTCGTTATAACTCGGATTTTGGCATTCTTTATATCTCCGGAATCCTTGTTTCAACCACTATATCTTCAAGCAAAGATATCGAGCTTATCTCACACTTTACTTTTGATGCTTATTTTATTCTTAATTTATTAAATCATAATAATTAAGAAAACAAACACATAAATCACATAATTCACATAATACTCAAATATTTCATCATTAATACTTCAAAAAGAGTTACAAGGTTAACCTAAACTATTACATCAACAATAACGTCTAGCCTGGAAACGCAGGCGTTACAGATATGATCCCCTGAAACGACGCCTGAAAAGGCGCGATTTGACAGCTTGGTTTCCCTAGATATACATCACCAAGCGTGGGTTTAGGAACCGTTTCGAATTCACGCACGCATTGCAATTCTTATCCAATGACTCGGATTGAAATCTTATCTTGTTACCGCCTTATCATTTGCAAAAACGATTCAAATTATGTTACCAGTGAACACTGATCCGTTCGCTTCAAATAGATGACGAGGTTCGCCCCTTAATTTAGTGTACCTCTAGAGAGCGACAACCGAACCATCAATTCTGCAAATTTGCCATTATTACCATGAACAAGAATTGAGAAAATAATAAAGATCTTCGTGCAAGAGTATGCCAACAGAAAAGAAATAAAGCAAATTATTTGTGGGATTTAAGTGATGTCTAGATAGACACGCAAATGTGGATCCCGGGCACAAATCACTTCCTTTAAGGTCAAGAGAGACCTAGAAGTGTCTGTGTGGTATCATGTTGAGTTACGATTAATTGTTTATTAAGAAACATTGAAAGGCTTCTTTTCAAATTTTAGCTACAAGGGGTGGCTTAGCTTCAACCGAACTTCGGCACTTGACATAAGATCGAAAGTTAGTTGAAGTACCTATAAGACTGATGTGGCCTATAAAACAAGTAGGTTTGAATAATTTTGAGTGCCTTGGTGATTTTCGAAGAGATCTCAAAAACAAAACAAACTGGATCTTTTGGGAAGAAAAGTCTTGGTATTTAAACCATTTCATAAAGATCTCTTAAAAAATGAAAAACGAGATTTCGTGGTACATTCCATCAAAGGGAATTTGTTAAAACTTGGGTGAAAACTAGATCATATTATTGTTCACGGTCAATTCATTGTGGGTGTTGGATTTTGGTTCTCACTTAGCACATGGTAAACGAAACTAAGATCATCAACACAGATGTTGGATAACCATAAACCTCAGTAGTAAAGTCTGAGAGTCTCAAGGGTTATGATAATGAACCGAAATGAGATGGAGAATAGTGAAGAGATGGCTAAAGAACCGAAAGGACATCTGCTATACGAAAATGACCAAGCAATTAACTCTTTACTCAATATGAGAAGAGTAAAGTAGCTCATGACTTAAGTAAATTTGACAGCCTTATTGGGAAGAAACGATTTGTGTATATCGAATCATTAAGGCTTCACTTGAGGTCTGTGAGGCTTCGATCAACATGTAACATCATACTTCTAGGGACACTTAGCTAGTTAAAAGAGAGAGTGAGAGATACCTGCCCCAGCTCCATCATGAAAGAACATTTGTGATATGAGACAATAATATTTTTGGATTTTTAATTTTTCTAAAACATAATAAAAACAAAAAAGAAAAATATTTTTGGAATTTTGATTTTGAAAAATAATGGAAAATAGAAAGTAGAGAAAGAGAATGATATATAAAATGTACAAAGGATATACAAGAACCAAACCACAAGATAAAACAATCGCTTGCTTCGAAAAAACTAAATGAGGTGATATAGACCAAGCCTTCGGTTCATTTTGGTTCCCGAAATATCAGGAGCCGAAATAGACCGAGCGTTCGGTTTATTTCGGTTATTAGAAAAATTCCGGTTTATTTCGGTCGAACAGACTCAGCTTCCATCATTCCTAAGCCTTGTAGAATTTTGTTAATCAATGCTTCAGGTAAGGCCTTAGTTAAGATGTTTGCCAATTGATCCGAGGACTGAACAAAGTGAATTTCGACATTTCCATCTTCTACATGGTCCTTGATGAAATGATATCTCAGTGCTATGCGTTTTGTCTTGGAATGCTGCACTAGATTGTGACATATTCTGATGGCGCTTTCAGAATCGCAATAGAGAGGAATCTTCTTCATATTCAGCCCATAATCTCGTAATTGGATTTTAATCCATATGACCTGAGACGTGCAAGATGTTGTAACAATATATTCAGCTTCGGCTGTGGAGAGAGAAACACATGTTTGTATCTTGGACTGCCAGCTAACGAGTTTCCCATCAAGGAATTGACAACCGCCAGTGGTGCTCTTTCAGTCCAATCCACATCCTCCACGATCAGCATCTGAGAATGCTTGTACGAAGAAACCTAATTTTGCAGGATACCAAATACCGAGAGATGAGGTTCGCTTCAGGTATTTGAAAATGTTTTTCACAGCCACCATGTGAGGTTCGCGTGGATTAGCTTGCAACCTGGAACAATAACAAACAGAGAACATAAATTCTGGTCTACTAGTTGTTAGATACATTAGAGATCCTATCATTTATCGATAAAGATTCATATCAACAGCCGGTTTCTCCAAAGATGGTGCCAACTTTTTCCAAATGCCATAGGAACTTTCACTTTGGAATTACCCATCATGCCAAACTTGGTTAGCAAGGTCTTTGTGTAAGCTTCCTGATTGATAAATATGCCTTCGGGTCCCTGTCTAATATTCAAGCCAAGGAAAAAGTTAATTGGACCCATTGAGCTCATTTCAAACTTAGTCTCTATCAACTTCCTGATTTCAGCAGTTAAGCTAGGATTCGTGGAACCGAAGATGATACCATCTACATAAATTTGAACGATCATTAAGTGGTCACCCTCTTTCTTGCAAAAGAAGGTTGGGTCAACCGAACCTTGTTTAAACTTGGACATTTTTAGAAAGCGAGTAAGAGTTTCATACCATGCTCTAGGAGCTTGCTTCACCCATAGACTACTTTATCAATAATATAATAGTGATCAGGATACCTTTCGTTCATGAAACCCGGTGGTTGCTCAACATATACTGTCTCCTCTAGTTCTCCATTTAAGAATGCACACTTGACATCCATTTAAAACACTTCAAAGTTTTTGTGTGTAGTATACGCCAGAAAGATTCAAACCAATTCCAACCTTGCTACTAGAGCGAAAGTCTCTTCGTAGTCAATTCCCTCTTCCTGACAATATCGATCTCTTTACAACTAACCGAGCCTTGTTGCGAATAACATTTCCCTCTTTGTCCATCTTGTCTCTGAAAACCCATTTTAACCCAACAACATATGCATCTTTTGGTGTGGAAATCAATCTCCAAACCCGGTTTCGCTCGAATTCATTAAGTTCGTCTTGCATAGCTTGAACCCAGTCAGAATGGTCAGGTGCAATATTAACCGTTTTCGGTTCTATTTTCGAGACAAATGAATTAAACATGCAGAACTCTACTTGAGAGGACAGGGCAGTTTGTTTCGTTTTTATTTGAGACCGAGTCAGAACACGCTCAGATGATTCACCAATGACCTGATTTTTTGGATGACCCCTTGTCGTTTAGTGAGAGGAGGATAGTTAGGATCATAGGAAGGATCCAATTCTGCATTTATTTCTTCCTCAAATTCGGATTGAGTGTCTTCATCATTTGCTTGATTATTCTCCCCCTTAAATGGAGAGACTATCTCAACATCCGGTTCAGAATGCTCCCCCTCGGTTGGATGTTCATTGTTTGAAGTTGGATTCTCCCCCTCGAATGATGAAACAGTTTCATCCTCAGGGTTAGATTGCTCCCCCTCGAATGGGGCGTCATGGGTTTCTGCTGGTGATGAATTTTCCTCCTGGAATTTAGGACTTTCTTTTGGAGGTTCACTAGGAACGGGCTGTTCGGTTGGTTCCTTATGTTCGCTTGTTATTTCTTTTGCTGCTTCATCGATAATTCTCTTCAAGTTGTCGATCTTGTTGTCAGCAGCCTTCGTCTCAGGGTGAATTGCTCGTTTTGGTTCATCAAAAAGCAACATGTATTCATCAAATAGATTTGAAATAGGGACCGAAACTTGACCTAGTTTAGGAAAGATTTCCTCCAATTGATCAATGCTTGATTGAAGCTTCTTTACAAAACTATCATCAAAGGTGACATAATAGGTTTCCTCAATTCTCTTTGAACGTTTATTTAGAACCCTATATGCCTTTGAGGTTAGTGAGTATCCAAAAAAGATCCCTTCATCGGCCTTTATGTCGAACTTGTTTCAGTTCTCTTTGGAATTGAAAATAAAGCATCTCGAACCAAACACTCGGAAGAACTTAACATTCGGCTTGCGATTATTCAGGATTTCGTATGGGATGATAGAGAATCGCTTGTTAAGGAAAGATCGGTTCTGGGTATAACAGGCAGCAGCGATTGCATCGGCCTAGAAGTACAAAAGTAAGGAAGCGAAGCTGAGCATGGTTCGTGCTGCTTCACACAGAGAGCGGTTTCGTCTTTCAACTATGTCATTCTGTTGTGGAGTGTAGGGAGCAGAGAAGTTGCGAGACACTCCCTTATTAACAAGAAATTCTTCGAGCTGTTGATTCTTCAATTCCAATCCATTGTCGCTTCTTATATTCTTGTCCATCTTTCGTAGTTGAAGTTCCACTTGCTTTATAAATGCCTTGAGCTTTGGAGTCGCTTCGTTCTTCTGTTTAAGAAAGAAAACCCAAGTGAAACGTGAAAAGTCATCAACAATTACCAATATGTACTTACTACAACCAACGCTTTCTATTGCTGAAGGACCACATGAGTCGATGTGAAGAAGTTCAAGTGGTTCGATGATCTTTGTGTTGATACGTGTTGGATGACTCTTTCGGATTGGCTTTCACATCTCACATGTAGCGCACAAGTGTTCCTTATCAAATTCGAGAAGAGGAAGTCCGCGTACATGATCACCAATAACCAATTTTTTGATGTCCTTGAAGTTGAGATGTGAGAGCCTTCGATGTCATAGCCAACTTTCGTCAGAGTGCGCTTTCGTTAGAAGGCATATAATTGGCTTCTCTCGTATTGGATTAATATTAAGAGGATACATCTCACCCTTTCACTTGGATTTCAACAGAACAGTCTTTGTCTTCTTTTCAACAATTTCTGAACCTTCATCATCGAAGAAACCTTTAAACAAGTTCCCACAACAAGTTGAGAGACACTAATTAGGTTGTGCTGCAATCCCTCCACATATGCTACCTTTCTGATTGAGAATTCCCCATTTGTGATCATTCCATAGCCTTTGATCGTTCCATATGAATTATTCACATATTTGACACATCCACCATCCTTAAGGGCCCGAAACTCCCTCATCTCTTCCATCCTTCCTGTCATGTGATGTGAGCAGCCACTATCAATGTACCATTCGTCGTCGAACTGCTCGTCACTTATAACCTGCAAAAATTAAGCAGATTTAGGAACCCAAAGTTTCTTAGGTCCTCGTGAGCCTTTTTACAGGACAAGGAATAGCAATAGAGAGATCACCCAAATATGTTCTTTTTACTAAACCAGGTTAAATAGTTACTTTATACAAAATTGTCTGTTCTTAGACAAGCCTTTAATCACCTTTGCCAAAACAAATGCATAAACCCTAATACAAACACTTAACTACCAAAGTAAGACACACATCCATACCTAATCAATACGAACACCACGACCACCAACATATCCTTTCTTCTAAACAACAACATATCATGTGTTCACAATGCGAAGAACCTTTTCCACCAAAAAACCAAAACTCACAATCACCACTCTGATCACCAATACAGTCAAGGAAGTTAACCATTTCTTGTGCGCTCAATCTGACGATGCAATATGAGTGACTCAACTCTGCTTAACACCAAATCTCGACCCATTTCTTCTTTCAAACGGGGGACTTGCATTTTCTGTTATGCAATTTCTGCTCCACAATCACAATAAATAGTATGCAAATAGCCGAAGTTGAGACGGTCTCTTGGATTTATAAATATCGAATCTGGTGAATGTGGTGGTGGGGTCGTCATCATGATTCACGTGAAAGCGAGGTTATGTCAGATTGTCGGTATCCTTTAGTGGAAAGGGGCTTGAAGATTTAAGGTTTCATCGAATAAGCCATCCATTTTATTGACTGACGGGTCCACAGTGACCCTTAGATCCCAAGCAAAGAACCGGTCAAACTCGATGACATGTACACAAGTTAACTCGGAGTTGAAACAAAGTGGACTCACTTGCTGACTATTATTATGACGTCCATGGTTTACCTGTTTTAAAACAGATAGGTGGTCATTTTAGCCGGTAAAGTAATACTTCGTTCCTCTCTCTCTCTCTCTCTCTCTCAAAAAAAAAAAAAAAAAAAAAAAAAAAAAAAAAAAAAAAAGTGGCATTTACCTTTTTTTTTCCAAAAAAACGAGGCCTACAAAATAAGTAATGAAGACGAAAAATGAAATTCTTTCTGTTTTCAAAATGGGCCAGATATAACGAAATAGTCAATTTGCTTTGTTGGGCTCGCTTTAACTATTGTTTTGTAGTCCAATTAGCAGCCCATTTATTCTCCGGTTGCTAAATCTTCCTTCAACCCTTCTCCTCACCAGGTAACCCCTTCCCTCCATCTATCTCTATCTCTCTCTCACACACACACACACACGCACTCTTTCTCTCACTACATGCATGGAAGATGAATTAAAGAGTCCATTGTACAGAATGCGAACTATCTATACGTAATCTGTAATGTTATATGCTCTATGTAATCTGGCGCTAAGTGTTCGATGAAATGCTTCAGAGAGAAGCGACTTTCATAATCCCGGTTGATTGCTCGTTAACATAATTGAATTCGAGTTGATTAACAAATAGATCCGAATCATTCATTATTTACATCGTTCACCATGAAGCGTGTGTTGTTCAACTACATTCCATCATTGAGATACTCATCAGATTCGTTACTACTGAAAACCGGAGACAAATTGAAACAAACAAGAATATTTTCAAGTCAAGATCTAGTTCAATTTTCGAAGCTGAGTTTTGATGCAAATCCTCTTCATCTCGATTCTGAATACGCAAAGAAGGCCGGATTTACAGATCGAATAGTTCCTGGAATTCTTGTTGCGTCTCTATTCCCAACAATCATTGCTTCTCATTTCGTAAGTTTTTCACTTTTTCAGATGTATATGTAATATGAATGTGGTTTGATGAAGATGATTATTTTTATTACACTACTGAATTGATTTGTAGGCTGGAGCAGTATATGCCTCACAGACATTGCATTTCAGATTGCCTGTTTATGTAGACGACGAGATTATTGGTGAAGTTGAAGCTACTAACATAAGAGAAATGAAGAAGAAATACGTGTGAGTAGAAAATTATTAGCTCTTTTCATTTCAAGTGAAGTATGAAAGAATTTTTTTTTGAATTCTTGAGTTCTAACTCTTTTTTTTTTCAATTGGGTTAGTGCCAAATTTGCAACCAGATGCTTTAATAAGAATGGGGTTCTTGTTCTTGATGGAGAGGCTATGGCTGTGTTGCCAACATTATGTCCAATGCAAACATGAATTTGGATGGATTGAAAGTGTTCTTTGCTTTTTATGTACGAGTATTGCATAACCCAACATGGTATGTGTAATGAAATCAAATAATGAAAAGATCAAGTAATTTTAACCTTTTTTATTTTAATAATTTTTGTTTGCTATAATATTTGATTTTTTTTTTTTTTTTTTTATTTCTATATATTCTAGTTCTAATCATCTCTGATAAATAAAGGATTTTTTGTCATTTGTTACACTCTCATTAATTTGCCAACTATTATTTTGTAATTATGTTGAATTAATTCTTTTTCCATGTGTCATTTTATTTGTTTTTCTATTTTATTAAATTTCATATAATATTTTAATGTAATAATTGCAATAAATGTATTAATAAATAGATATCAATTTCATTAATAAATGTACCTTTTAATTTCAAAATTTTCAAAATTAAAACTCATTAATTTTTTTTATTTATTTAATTTGTTTGTTTAAATTTAATCATTTAATAAATGAATGATTTTTTTGTTACTTGTTACAATCTCATTGAATTTATCAAATATCATTTTGTAGTTATTTTGAATTAATTCTTTTTCCTTTTTTGTAGAAACAACAAAATTTTATTAAAATGATCCCCAACTAGTAAGAAACTAGGGGGAACATGAACAAAAGAGAGACATACAGATAGTAGTCGCAAGTAACGAAAAATACATAGGTAACACTAGGAAAAATGGAAAGGGGATGATGATCACAACCATTCACATTAGGGGTGAGCATTTGGACCGGTGGACCGGACCGGACCGGACCCTTTTTTTGGACCCTCGGGTCGGTTCTCGGTTCTCAGATTTCTTTCCGGTCCAGTCCGGTTTTTTTACCGGTTCGGTCCGGTTTTTACCGGGTTTAGAACCGGTTGGACACGATTAAGATTTTTGTGATGTTTTTTAAACACTCATAACTCATTCGTTTTATGTCAAATTGATATGCGGTTTTTTCCAACATTTAGTTTACAGTTTGTAGATGAATTCAGACTATAATTTTGTTTATTTTGGTATTATATTCACTGCGTTACGATCCTTTAAAGTAGAGCTATCAAAGCTGAAAAAATTCAGCTTTTCAGCAAGATTTTGTAATCTGTGATATTTTTTAAACACCCATAACTCATTCCTTTTAGGTCGGATTGACTAGAGATCTTTTCCAACATTTAGTTTACAGTTTGTAGATGGGTTTAGACTATAATTTTGTTTATTTTTGTATCATATTCACTGAGTTACAATCCTTCAAAGTAGAGCTATCAAAGCTGAAAAAATTCAGCTTTTCAGCAAGATTTTGTAATCTGTGACGTTTTTTAAACACCAATAACTCATTCGTTTTAAGTCGGATTGACCTCCGGTTTTTTCCAACATTTAGTTTACAGTTTGTAGATGAATTTAGACTATAATTTTGTTTATTTTGGTATTTTATTCACTGAGTTACAATTCTTCAAAGTAGAGCTATCAAAGCTGAAATATTTCAGCTTTTTAGTATTATTTTATACTATAATTCCGAGTCCGCATTTAGCACATGTGGTAGAGTTGTAAGTAAGTATCAGACTAGTATATCGACATTGATAGTTGAAGCTTTGTTATGCACCCAAGATTGGGTGATAAAGTCTACAAATCCGATAGTTGACAACGTTGATGACATCTTGAACGATAATGATATGACTTTGGGTAAAAAAAATTACAATATTTCTTCTTTTTTTATACAATTATTACTTTTTATTAAATACTAACAACATTTTCATTTGTGTTTATATAGAGAAAAAAATATAGATGATAATGATATGGGGAAGAGGCTAGTGGAAGATTAGATTATTAGTTTATGAAGTTTGTTAGTTTGATTGATTTTAAAGTTTAAACTATGATTTTTGTTGTTACGGTAATACTTTTATATGTTTGTCTTAAAATTGTTTAACTTTTGTTGGTGAACTTGATTTATATGTTAGTTGTTTTTATTTGGAAATTTAATTTTTGCAAATTGCAAGTTATAATATTATACATCAATGTAGATTAGTTAGGCATGAAACGGAAACATATTAATTTTGCAAGTTATAATATTATACATCAATTTAGATTACATATACTCTATGCAATTAAAGTTGTACCGGTCCAAACGGGTCCAAAAACCGGAAAACCCGGACCTGGACCCGGACACGGACACGACTCATCCGGTCCGGTCCATGGTCCACAAAATTCTCCATAACCGGTCCGGTCCAAGAGCCGGTCCGGTCTGGGCCGGTCCAAATGCTCACCCCTAATTCACGTAAACCACCTTTTCCTCTGCATTTGATCCAGAGATACACCAAGGATTTTATGTGCTCCGCTCCACAAAAGGGACTAATAAATGTTAGTTTAAAAGTCCGATTATTTCTATATTTCCAGAGGCTCCATATAATCCCATAGCATATCGTCATGAGTCTTTTTTTCTTTTTTAGACACCTACCTCAGCTTGTAGCAAAGCATAATAGATCCCTGACATTGTGAAATGTTTGATGCTTGATATCGCACCAGTCAAATATTTTATCTCTTATTGCACTCGCATACGGACATATTACTAGGATGTGGTCGACACATTCGTCACCAACAATGCAAGCACCATAGCATGTCGAGTCGAGCTCCACTCCTCAGGAGCTCAGAGCCATCATAGAAGGAATTTTATTTTGTAGTGCTCTCCAGATAAAGTTCACATTGATCGATGCATCCCTGTGCCATAGCGTAAGTGGAAGTAACTGACTTGGGACAGATTTTTTATCGATTAACCTCCGTAATGCCCCAACCATATAGCGACCATTTGCATCAAGACTACTTTTCCATTGATCACACCCGCTCACCAAATTCACCGTGGATAGTTCATTCCTTAGATTGTCCAAATCATCGGATAGTCCATACTCAAGGGGACAAGAATTCCAATGACCTATCAAACATCCGTCAATGATTTTGTCCGCCACTTTGCATCTTTTCCTTGTCTCAAGGTTGAACAGGTCGGGGTATTTGGTCTTCAATTGGTTTCCACCAGTCCATTTGTCATACCAAAACTAGGTGTTATCATCGGATATGAGCTGTAGTTCGAACACATCCCCTATTTCCAAGCCACACCTCTTGAGATCGTTCTTTATGGTTGCAATGTTATGCCATACACCATTGATGTACCTACTAGAAAAATAGTCATGAGGTTTATTGTATAAGTTGTGTATACCTTTTATTGTACACCCCCATAGTGAGTCCCCCTCTTTTGTCAGACGCCACTACCATTTGACTATTAAGCTAACATTCAGCGCGAGTATTGATCCTACGCCAAGCACACCATCATATTTTGAGGCTATTACTTTATCCCATACCACCTAGTGTATTTACCCTTTATCTTCATCTCCGCCCCAAAGGAATCTGCGTCTAAGTTGTTCCAGAGTATTAGTGACTGCCACCGATGCTGTGAATAATAAGTAGTAAGTGGGAAGATTGCCTAGAACTGAGGTGATCATTGTCAGTCGACCACCACAGGAGAGGGATTTCGATTTCCATGATGATAGTTTGGAATGAAACTTGTCGATTATTGGTTTCCAATTTTTTATAAGGTTCATGTTCGCGCCAACGGGAACACCGAGATATTTGAAGGGAAAAGATCCCGCTTCACATCCTAAAATACTAGCTCAATTTGTAATTTCTCCTTCAGACACCCCAATTCCAAACACTCTGGATTTGTGAAAGCTTACTTTTAGACCGAATGATACGTGAAAGCATCTAAGAATCCGTGCTAGATTTTTTAGATTGGATCTTGACCATTCACCTAAAAATAAAGCATTGTTTGCGTAGAACAAATGTGAAAGAGTAGGGCCACCATTTGGAATTTAAACTCCTTTAAATAGTCCTTTGTCTTTAGCAGCCTCTATTGTTGCATTGAGACCCTCCATGGCTATAATGAAAAAGGAATGGTGAGAGTGGGTCACCTTGTCGCACACCTTTGGAAATTTTGAATTCATTCGTTGGAGACCCGTTTCCAATGACAAAGGCATGAGAAGAGTTCAGGCATCCCCGAATCCAAAGTCGCCATTTAGAACCAAAGCTCATATGTATGAGTATGGAATCAAGATATTACCAATTTATTGAGTCAAATGCTTTATCAAAGTCTACTTTGAATAGTAGAATCCTCTTTTTATTTTCTTCACCCACGAGTAGAGTTCATTTATCACTAATGGTTCGTCTAGTATGTTCCTGCCTTCTATGCAAGCTGATTGGACACATCCAATGACTCCACCAATAACTGTTTTGAGCCTTAATGAAAGCACATTTGAGATGATCTTGTACATACATCCGATTAGGTTGATAGGTCGATATATTTTACCTTAGGCACAAGGGTGATGAAAGATGAGTTACATCCCCGTGCTAAGGTACCAAATTTGTCAAAATGAATAATGAAGCTCATCACATCATCTTTGTCCCAGTAGGTTTTGATGAATTTAAAAGTAATACCGTTTGGAACAAAGGCCTTGTCACTACCACATGCCCACAACGCAATTTTTACTTCTTCAAGTGTGAAGGCGGCTTCAAGTTTAATAGCTTCCATCATCGAAATGGATTTAGTTTTTCTATTTTATTAAAGTATACATAATATTTTAATGTAATAATTACAATAAATATAATAAAAAACGGATATCAATTATGTTAATAAACTTACCTTCTAATTTCAAATTTTCCAAAATTAAAGTTCATTAATTTCTATAAATTATTGTTTTTCTTATTATAAATTCAAATTTCTCAAATATTTTTATTTTTATATTTAATATATTTTTTTTAATTAACCAATGTAATACATGAATCTCACAATGTTTAACAACTAATGAAAAAGAATGAATCTCACAATGTTTAACAACTAATGAAAAAGAATTGTTGGTTTATAATAGCATAGATATACATTCAAAATTCCTAGAAGTAACCTTGTAATTTGTTTGGTTGATATCAAATAAAATTAATTTAATAACAAAAGCTGAATTATTTTTTTATTTCTATATAATATTAGGTTTAGTAAATATTAAATAAACCTCAATACAATAGAAAATTGTTTCTAACCGCATATTCATGTCAAGCTCAATCGTTACCCCAATGTCACATCCTACTGCCTTTATCAAACTCAACCGTCTCTTAACATATATATATTTTTAAAATTTAGTCGACAGATAAATTGTCTATTTTCTTATGTAATCAAAGTTGACTAACATAGAATAAGACTAAATAGTTTGTAAAATCAAATGTCAAAGTCACATATATTTTCGAATAAAAAAAAACCAATCACGTTTCGATTGGATTTTAATTAAATTTGGTTATATTTGAAAACCATAATCAATTCCAATTCGGTTGATTGGATTTTGGATGAATCAACTCATTCAAACAAACGTCCTAACTCCTAAATTTAACAACCAAACACACCAATTTCTCAAACTCCAAATCCATAAACCAAACATGCCTAAAAAACAATGGAGTAAAATTCATTCTTAAACCATTTTATTTCCGCTAATAATAATAATAAAATTACAACATGTAGGCCGTTTAACAAAAGTCCAAATCTCGAATTGCTACAAAACCAGCTGACCCTATTTGGTCAGAAATATCATTCATCATCATATGGACATACCTTGTGGTGCAGCAGCCATTGGTGCCTTGGGTTTAGGCTTTTCCACAACAATTGCTTGTGTGGTCAAAACCATTCCTGCAACGGAAGCTGCATTCTGCAAAGCACATCTTGTAACCTTTGCAGGATCAATAACTCCTGATTCCACCAGATTCTCATACTTATCTGTCATTGCATTGTACCCCATTTCCCATTCGCTTTCCTTCACCTTTTCCACCACCACTTCCCCTTCAACTCCCGCGTTTTGTGCAATCAGTGATGCCGGTGACACCAATGCCTACATTCCAATCCAATCAACCAAATTAAATCAAGTAACATTATTTTTAGTTGAAAAACTAGCTGGTAGCTGAAAAACTAGTTGGTAGTTGTAAAACTAGTTGGTAGCTAAAAGGTTCGCTGGTAGTTGAAAAGCTAGTTGGTAGCCAATAATTTAGTTGGTAGTTGATAACTGAAAAGCTAGTTGGTAGTTGAAAAACTAGTTGGTAGTTAATATGCCAAAGTTGTGTTTGGCACGCTACAGCTAGCTGATAAGCTAACTTATTTTTCGAGCTTTTTTAAAATTGTCATGTTTGGCAAGCCAAAAAATAGTTGATATGCTAGCTTTTTAAAAAGCTACTTTGGCTATGTCCGAAAAGCTAGCTTTTTGAAAAGCTACTTAGACTAGGTTTTTAGGTATTATTATTATTTTCCAATTATACCCCTTTAATTAATTATAGAAACGCATACTCTTAAATGTCATTTTATGTAATTTTATATATTTCAACTAGTTTTACCAAACGTTATTTTTATTCAGATAGCTTTTCGCTAACAGCTAGTTTTTTTATTTAACAGCTGGTTTTACCAAACTTTATTTTTCAACTATCAGCTAACTTTTAAGCTAACAACTAGCTTTTCAGTTAGTACGCCAAACATAGCCTTTGAGTAGCTTTTGAGGAGCTTTTTCAAGATTTCCCAAATATACCCTTTAATTAATTATAAAAAAAACATATTATTCTAAATGTCTTTTTATGTCATTTTATATCTTTTAGCTAAGCTTATTGGCTAGTTTTTACCAAACATTAGTTTTTGTCAGCTAGTCTACCAAACATAGCTTAACCAATAGTTGATAGCTGAAAAGCTAGTTGATAGCTAATAAGCTAGTTGGTTGCTGATGAAAAATAACGTTTGGTAAAACTAAGTAGAAAGTATGAAATGACATAAAAATATGTAGAAAAATGTTTTTGTTATAATTAGTAAAGGGTATCTACGGAAGAATTTTTTTTGAAAAAAAGAAAAAAGAAAAAACAACTATAAGCTATAGTTGAAAAGCTACTATGAGTAGGTTTCTAAAAAGCTACCTTATAAGATAGTTTTTTAAAGAGTGTATAAAACAAACAACATGAAGGAAAACTAAACAAACAATTTTATACCTTTTGAATGATATCAGCACCCAATCGTTCATCAGCATCTTCAATTGTCTCTTTAATGGCTGGAACCAAAGTGGATAAATGCACAAATGCAGCACCACCTCCAGGAACAATACCTTCTTCAATGGCAGCAAATGTTGCATTTTTAGCATCTTCAATTCTAAGCTTTCTGTCTTCCAATTCTGTTTCAGTTGCAGCACCAACTTTAATAACTGCAACTCCACCAGACAACTTTGCAATTCTTTCCGACAATTTCTCAGAATCATAAACCGAATCAGTCTCAGATAACTCCTTTTTAATCTGAGCAATTCTTGATTGGATTTCATCTTTTGATGCAGCATCAGCAATCATGGTGGTTGAGTCTTTAGTGATTGTGATCTTTCTAGCTATTCCAAGTTGCTCAACAGAAGCATTCTCAACAAGTAACCCCAAGTCACTTGCTTGATATTCAGCTCCTGAGAAAAAAAAAAAAAAAAAAAAAAGATTCAGATTTCAGATTGACTATATGATGAAAGGAGATGATTATGAATTTATGATTACCTGTCATGATTGCAATATCTTGAAGTAAAGCTTTTCTTCTTTCACCAAAACCAGGTGCTTTAATGGCTGCAACATTGAGGATGCCTCGAAGCTTGTTGACAACAAGAGTGGCTAAAGCTTCACCTGTTACATCTTCAGCTATGATCAACAATGGAGCTCTTAATTGTGTGGTTTTTTCGAGTAATGGGATGATCTCCTTGATTGAAGATATCTTTTGATCTGTGATTAGAACCCTAGCATTTTCGAATTCAACAAGGAGTTTTTCAGGGTTGGTGACAAATTGTGGAGAGATGTATCCTCTATCAATCTACAAAACCATCAAGAAACTGATGTTAAATACTTTGATTTACACCTTTGTTTAAAATATAATTTGACATTCAAGTTACAAACCTCCATTCCTTCTTCAACATCAACGGTTGTTTCAAATGAGGAAGATGATTCAATAGACAAGACACCATCTGCTCCGACCTTGTCAATGGCATCAGCAATCATGGCTCCGATAACATCATCATTTCCAGCAGAGATTGAAGCAATGGCTTGAAGATTGAAGAAGATAACAAGGATTTGATGAGAAGATGAGATAATGGATGATGAAAGTTTGAAGTAAAGAAAGTTTGTTACCTCTGATATCATCAGAACCTTTTACAGGTCTAGCTCTCTTTTCAAGCTCCTCAATTAAACCCAATACAGTTTTGTCAATACCTTTCTTTAATGACACTGGATTAGCACCTGAAGTGACACTTAAGAGACCGAGTTTGATGATTTCACGAGCAAGAACTGATGCTGTTGTAGTACCATCACCAGCTGAGTCATTGGTCCTACTTGCAACCTGTATGAATAATACATTTCACCATTGTTAAACATGATATGGAAAACAGTAATCAATTAACTACAGAAATATAGGATAAAGGAAGAAGGAGGAAATTTCAAAGTTCAAACCTCTCTGATAAGAGCAGCACCAGCGTTTTCCATGGCGTCAGGAAGCTCAATAGCTCTGGCGATTGTAACTCCATCATTAACCACCTTCGGGGAACCATATTCATCCAAAACAACATTCCTCCCTAACAAGTTCAGATACTAAGTGAATTAGTTCTGGATGATAGATTCGTAGTTGTATTAGAATCATAATTCAATTGCAATTATCTAGATGATACAAATTCATCACTCATATCAATCACTAAACGCCAATCGAAATTGGCGAGCATTCTAACCACCAAAACATGAAATGAAATATATGATACCTCTAGGACCGAGAGTAAGGCCAACGACGTCGGCAAGTTTATCGATTCCGGCCTGCATAGCCGCCCTCGACTTCTGGTCAAACGCAATATCTTTAGCCGCAGCTCGAACCACAAACCGGCGATTCGATTGTCTCATATTCACAGCAGTCTGCAAAAGATTAATCCTCCTACTACCATCAAGAAAATTCCCCTGCTCATAAAAAAAAACACCCCAAATTATCACCAGAAAACATAATGAATACATATAAGCAAGGGCAATTGAAGTAAAAATACTACCTTCTTATGGGAAGAGAGGATTGAAGCTGTAGATATCGCATTAGCAGACGCCATGTGAGAAGCTGCAAATTCTCTTGGTTGTGTGGATAAGGGGGAGTTATGGGAGTTGAGTGAGGATTGTCGCTGTGAAGCTTATATTAGGGTTTCAGGGTTTAGCGACAAGTATCTAGAGATACGACAGCGTTTAGGTGGTTAGTTGATCAACATTTGCAGAATATTGCATTCACGATCCGGAAGTTCCTTTGCTATAACAAAACAACCACCAATGTTTTGTAAATTAAAAAAGAAGACTTAGGGTGTGTTTAATTCATTGGGATTTCTTAGAATGTGATCAATTGTAATCTAAACGATCTGAACGCTCAGTGAATTGTTTGTGAACCGTTCGGTGGGAAGTTTATTTATGTTCGTTTACCTAATAAACGAACGAACATTAACATAAATTATCGTTCGTTTAGTTAAACAAACGAACATGAACAATGGTCTCGTTCGTTTAATTATGTTCGTGAACGTTCGTTTATATTTTTCGTTTGTGTTTTTTCATATAAGTTCATTTTATATTCACATATGCTTAATTTTGTTTGATTACATTAATGTATTATATATTATTTTATGGTCATATATCTTTAGTTATGTTTTTTTTATCTTTATTTATTTATGTACATTTAGCATCTTCACGAACATAAACGAACGAACATGAACAATATAATTTGTTAAACGAACGAACATAAACAAGAAAAGTCGTTTGTTTATTCGTTTATTTGTTCGACTAACTTAAACGAACGAACATGAACAAGTCTCGTTCGGTTCGTTTACAGTCCTAGTTGTGAGACTCGTGTGTTACATGGGTTAATTTTAAAAAATTAAATATAAATGTCAAAATATTTGAAAACTTTGAATTTATAAGAAAATAAGAAAATTAATGAATTATTATAATAGAAATGTTGTTAATCCTTTAAATTTAAACAAATAATTTAAATAAATAAAAGAAACTAATAAACTTTAATTTTGAAAATTTTGAAATTAAAATGTAAATTTATTAACGAAACTGATATCCATTTATTATTGTATTTATTGCAATTATTATATTACAATATTATGTGGAATTTAATAAAATAGAAAAACTCATAAAATAACATGTGAAAAAAAAATTAATTTAAAATAGTCACAAAATAACATTTGATAAATTGAATAAGAATGTGACAAGTGTTAAAAAAAAAAAAAAAAAAAAAAAAAAAAAAAAAATCTTTCATTTATTAGAGGGGATTAGATTAGATTTTCAATTCATTTTTACTAAGGGGTGCTTTGAGTTTTTTATATAAAAGATTTCTTGTTTTTTGAATTGTTAAAAAAAAAATGTAGATATCCTATATCGTCCCATAGTTTTTAATTTGAATTTATAACTAATATAATAATTATGAGATAAATTGTGGTTGTTGGCTTCTGAACCTATTTCTAGCTTTTTGCTAGTAGTTTTATATAAATTTTTGTCGTTTTAAAAAAAACAAATGTTTGTTAGTAAAAATGTTTCTTAGTTTATATGATTTTGAAAAATACAACATAAGAAAAAAAAATTGATTAGCTTATGCAGTACCAAATGTAATAAGTTGTTTAGTCCAAACACTATTTTATGCAATTCATAGTACATACTTATTTATTCAAATTAGCTTATTAGTGGTACCAAACTTATATAAGTGACTAAGCACCTTCAAAGTTAAAATTGTAATCCTAAATAACCATATGATAAAATTAGCTTATTAGTGGTACCAAACTTATATAAGCGGCTAAGCACCTTCAAAGTTAAAATTGTAATCCTAAATAACCATATGATAAAATTGAATGGCATCTGATATCAAATTTAATGAAACGATAAATTGGTCATCTATTGTATTTACCTAGAGTTTGTATAATCACATGTATTTCAATAAAAATAAGTATATAATCAAAATATTTATGTCTTATTTGGTTCATGGATTCTAAAAGAATAGATAGAAATTGGATAATGGATTATGTTTATAGTGTGTTATATCTTGACAAATTTAATTCGGTTGGATTCTATCTAAAATTCATCATTCTATGGATAAAGATAAAGAATCTACATTTCTTTGGTCTAAGAGAGTGTTTACTTGATACATCTAGTCAACTTCTCTATAATGCTTCTATATAATGATTATCTATCAAGAAAGTCATGGAATGCATTGAATATTCACTTCCTATAAATTAATCATATAATTACAAACGAATAAGAGAATATTGGATGAGTGATGATTAAGGTGGTAAGAGATGGGAGAGTTGATGGGACTGTTGGGCTAATAGATATGAGATATGAGACTTTTCTTCATAGGTCCTATGGTGACTCTTCTCGTTGCCGGAGGAGAAAAATATGGGAATAAGTGGGGGTGACAATTGGAGGAGATGCATTAGGCGGGTGGCCGTTGGTTTTGTATATAAGAGGTTTAAGGGGACAAAGAGGTTGAATGCATGGAAGTTGAGGTTTATGATATGTCAAACAACATAGGTACGGGACATGTTGCTGGTTGTATGTTAATAGGTGCTAATTGTAAGGATCATCGGCCTAGGAGATGACAATGGTGGGGGAGGTTGTAAGCAAGGTTGTGATCATGAGATAACAACGGAGGAGAAACAATTATAGTAGTAGGAAACAACAATAGAGGCAACCAATGATTATGACATTAAAATTGATAAGTTGTACATCTTCACCCTCATCTTATTCGAGATGTCTCACCATATTAAAAGAGAGATACTTTAGTTTATGCATTTTGTCGAGGATAT
Source organism: Lactuca saligna (assembly GCF_052625555.1). Taxonomy (NCBI): domain Eukaryota; kingdom Viridiplantae; phylum Streptophyta; class Magnoliopsida; order Asterales; family Asteraceae; genus Lactuca; species Lactuca saligna. Next base: position 56,861,948 of record NC_136417.1, read on the forward strand.
TGTGTTGGTGTGCAGGTTTAGGAGTAAGTTGAACGTTAGGTTTGTCCATGTGGATGACTACTATTGGAAAAAAAAAATTTGGATTGACACAATTAAAACAACGTATATTTAGTGCAATTTTAACGAAAAATGCAATAATGATGTAATATACAGGGCTGTAAATGAACTCAACGTTTAGCGAACCGTTCGTGAACTGTTCGGCGGGAAGTTCGTTTATGTTCTTTTATTTAATAAATGAACGAACATGAACAAAAATCATTGTTCGTTTAGTTAAATGAACGAACATGAACAATGGTCTCGTTCGTTCATTTATGTTCGTGAACGTTCGTTTATGATGTTCGTTTATGTTCGTTCGTTTATGTTTATTTATATTCATCTATATTCAATTATTTTTTATTATATTGCTATATTATATGTTCGTTTATGTTCATATATGTTCAATTGTGTTTTTTTTAATCTTTGTTCGTTTATGTTTGTTCGTTTATGTTCGTTTAGCATGTTCACGAACATAAATGAACGAACATGAACAAAGTAATTTGTTAAACGAACAAACATGAACAAGAAAATCTCGTTCGTTTATCTGTTCGTGTTCGTTTGTTGTTCGACTAACTTAAACGAACGAACATGAACAAAACCTTGTTCGTGTTCGTTTGGTTCGTTTACATATGTAAGTATACATGAGCAATCTCTACACACAAATAAGAGTTTTAAGTACTTGTGATTTATAATCCATAGAATGTTTCACAACACATCAAGGCATGTTGATTAAAGTGAAGGGTGGTAGTCTAGTGTGATAAGGTATCGCTAAAACTTAGAGGAAAATTTTACACAGTTGTTGTTAGGCCAACAATGATATATGTTATGGGTTCGGAGCATAACAAACAAGCTTATGTTTGCATGAAACCCTAAATTGCGAAGATCTATGTTTTCTCTATTGGACATGCAAATATTGAACACAAAAGAATAAACCCTAGGAACTACCTACTATTTTCGAAATTCATATTAAGAGATAGTAGACATACCTTTGATTGTTATGTAGTAATAACAATGCAGATCCAAGAGTTCTTGAAGCTTGAGTGCAAGTTTCACAAGTGTCACACCTCTAATGGCTCACAAACACACTTAGCAAGAGGATGAGATGAGAGAGGAGAGAAATTTCAAATTCTTCTACTTGGAAAGGATGGACGAAATTCTAAGGGTGAAGAACCCTTTATATTGTGCACCAAGGATACCATGGATAAGCCTTATCTGAATAAAATATTAATATTTCAAACTTGGTAATTATTCACTTCTTAATTATCCATATAAGATGAGATAATCTAGAAATTCTATATATATATATATATATATATATATATATATATATATATATATATATATATATATATATATATATATTCATCCATCTCCTTCCCTAGGAAGGTTATGGACCTTTTTACTCAACTATTGAATAATTGTACTTTTAGTCCCTGCACTTTTAATTAATTCATTTGATTCCAAAATTAATTCCAAATTAGGTTTTTATTAAATATTAATTAAATAATATGATTTCTACTTATGTTTTCAACTAAACATTTATGTTTTCATAGAATCATCAAACACAATACTATAGTATGAAATCCTGATTGCTTTTACCAAAATTTTCTAATTTAACCTTAGTAATTTTTATGCAATTTTTTTTTAAATATACATAGGATTATAATGTAACTAATGTAATCAACCCCCTACCCCATACTTAATTTATGCAATGTCCCCATTGCATGTTATGCATGATAAAGAACATAAAAGTAAAAAGAGAGAATTGGAACATACTCCCCTGGGATAGTAGTTGCGAGGTTGAAATTCTTCTTGTTAAGTTCCATATTCAACTAACTTTCGCATAGGAATAGCTCATCCATGCCTTGGGTGTCATAATTCTAGTGTGGTTGACAGCTCTAAATATGCAGGGAAAAGCTTCTTGGAATCGCCTAGAAATGGTCTTCGTAAATGTATATAGTGCCCGCCTTGATTGGAATCGAATAAAATACTTGAAAATAAGAAACTGAGCAACTCACCAAGTTATAAGTGGAGACTTGTCGAGTTGGATCGTGACTCGACATAAAAACACGAAATTTTTCATGAACTCGTTGAGTTTGAAGTGTGTACTCGACGAGTTTTCAGCTCTGTATGGGCAACTTTTCCTTTCTGCTCCAGTTTTGATTTTATGTTCAAGGAGGGTATTAGGGTAATACACATCTCTGTTTCTTCATCAATGAGACTCTTTTTGAACTATTTAAAGCATCGGACTCATAGTTTCACTCAAATCTTCTAATCTTTTCATAATCAACTCGACCCCTCACTTTTAAATCTCTCACACTTTAATTAACTGGATCAATTCTCATCCTAAACTTCTACAAAGATCAAAAACAAAACCAAATAATAAAAAAGAAAACAATCATTAAACTAGAATTCCTACATTACCCTTAATCAAATAGAAGTTTTTAAACATCACCAAACCAAACAAATAAACACACAAGCAAAAATAAAAATTATCTGAACAAATCAATCACAAACAAAAAGAAAAAGGATAGTCACTCTTCATCCTCGTCATCTCTTCCTCCGGTTCCACTCCCACAGGCACCTCCTTGCCTTGCCCTCCAACGTTCATCCCAATTTTGAATGTAAGGGTAATTGGGAAAAGAATCATTGTGGGGTATGCTCATGTGGCTCATCATATATTTAAGGGTCATGTTGTTCCGATTCAAACTATGGCCTATATCATCTTGATATGTTCTCAACTCCATATTGTACGGATCCATAGGCAACTCATATTCCACGAGAATAATCGGTGGGTTCTCATGCACGTGTGCTTGTGGAGGCCTTACCCTTTTACCCGGCTCTTCCGGTGCTACCACTTCATCTTCGTTGGGGATAGCAAAGTTCCCCCTCCATAATCCTCAACAATCTTAGTCCTATTATAGAGAAGATGGCTAAAAGAGGGCGTTTTCATTATAGTCAAGTAGTTCTCGGCTCCCCTTTCAAAAACACCATAAGACCTTGCCAATCTAGTCACAAACATACCTCCACAAATCCTAGAGGTTTTCTAATCCTTAACTCCCTCATCCACTAAGTATTTTTCCAAACAATAAGGGATGTTATAGAAAGTGTTGGGCATGATGATGCACCATAGGTAAAAAAAACATCGAGACTCGGCACATTATCATCATCTTTCCTCGTGTTAATGGTGTTTGAAACAAACCTATAGATAAGGCTGTGGATTGGTGATCTAATACTTACCTCTTGTGCAACTGATGGTATATAAACCCTGTTTTCAATTGTTGTCCACCAATTGGACCCATTCACCCCATTCGAAAACACCTTGTGAAAACTTTCCAAAAATTCACCAAGGCCTCATTCATGACCACTAATTGATCATATAACCCCATCCTCCAATCTAACTCGGCCATACTACACTCCTGGTACTCGCCACCAAGAAAAAAGGTCAACACATTTGTATCGAAATAATCATCCCCTCCCCAAAATTTGATTGTCGCATAAACTCTAAGCACAACTATTTATATACGGGCTCTTGAATTTGGAATAGTCTTCGCCAATCATCACATCTAATTTGTACCTCGTTATTCACAAACACTTTTGTCAAGTAAGGGTTTATCTCGCTTGCCAACCCCACTTGTTCTAACCACGTCTAATTGACCTCATTGGTTATGTAGAATTCTTTCTTCTTCAAGGTCTCCAACTTATTTCTCCATTCAATTAAAGTTTTATTATACTCAAATTGAGGAAAATTAAACCAAGCGAATTCCTCTTGATCTCTTGGAATTTGTTGGCCCCTATTTCTCCTCATTTTTCTGCACAAACAAATAGAAAAGGGAACCAAACAAACCACAAAAATAAGTTAAAAATAAATTTTCAGCTAAAACTGGACTTTTTGGAAATCAACTTGTCAAGTTGATTGAGCAACTCGGCGAGTTCGATGAACATGACAAATTTTATGATTCCAACAAATTCGACCATATTATCTCAAAATTACTTTAGGGGTTTGTTTAGATAGTAAAACACATATTAAATCATAAGAAAAACCATATTAAATACTCTAATTTGCCCAAAATTAAAACCCTAGAGTTCACGCTAAAGTCAAAAATCGAGATTTTCACTAAATTCAACCATCAAACACATCAAAATCAAAACTTTAACATAATTATAAGTGAAAAATCTAACCTTTCTTGAGAGTTTTTTAGTAGAACCAAGAGAAGTTGAAAAAATTGTGCTTGAGAGAAGTCGGCTCGTCGAGTGGAGGCGTGGTGGGTGAAACTGCAAGATTTTTGCCTTTTAGGGTTACAACCCTTTTTCACCGAGTGTAAAATCAATTTTTATTTTCGGTAATAAAAGTCTACTCGTCGAGTTGGGGATCCCAAACTCATCGAGTAGAGACGGTGCCTGAGTAAAAATCACGAAAATTTGAACGAACTCGTTGATTCTTTAAAAGAACTCAGCGAGTTTTAGGCTCTCATTGAAAAATTTTAAGTTTTTCTCACTAAAATTTCACCACACCACACACTCAAACATTGCTTGTACTCAAGCAACATTTTAAGCAAATTAGAAGACTTAGAGTGAAAAATCCTAACAAAATACTCAAAAATAAAGGAAATAAAAGACTAAAAAGAAAGAAAAGAAAAGGTAAAAGAAAGCAAACTTAAAAATGGGTTGCCTCCCGCAAGCACTTCTTTTTTAGGAGTCTTTATCTGGACTCCTTCCCGCTCTACGTTGTACCGGCTTCCTCCGATGGAAGTTCCTTCTTCACCTTTTGTACTTTCCAACTTCTTTTATAAGATAATATTTTCCTTATGTATGCCTTTTTCAAGTTCTCCTTTTTCTTTGAGTGACATTTTCTTCATGCTTACGCTTATTTCCTATACCTTTTTTTTTACAACCTTTGTCTTCTCTTCTTCTTCTTTTTCCCACCTGTTTCATTTACATTGTGTCCATTTCAACTTCCTTTTTACTCATCCCCTCGCCATCACTTGAAATCATAGTTTATGACTCACTTTCTTCATAAACCTAGGGATCAGCTAGTTGAAAGGTAAAGACTTCAAAAGTAGTAGATACTAAGGCTCGAGGTTTGGTTCGTTTTTCTTTTGTTGGCTTAAATTCTTCCATTTTCTGATCAATCTTGTGCAAGCCAATGGGAGAGTTATTCTTTTTGTCATTACAAGCCTTGGTATTCTCTTGTTACTCCAAACTCTCCTTCTTGTTGTCTTTATTAGCTTCACCATATTGTGAATATATGTCAAGGCATGTCGAGTTTGTGTCTTCAAAATTGCTTACATCTCCATCACCTTCACTTTCCTCAAGTAGTTTCTCCAATTCGTGTAGGTCTCTTTTAGCATTAAAGTCCTCTTCTACATAGAATGTGAATTCCTCCGAATTGTTTTCTTGCCAAAGCGCTAGTTCCTTTTCTAACAATTCATCAATCGTATCCACTGAGGGGATCACATCATCACTAGATTCTGAATGTTTTGCTACTTGATCGACTCCAAAAGTGACTGACTCATCTCCCACTCGGAGAGTAAGTTTAGACTCTCGTACATCCACTATAGCACAATACGTGTTGAGAAACGGTCTTCCAAGAATAATTGGAACCTTATGGTCCTCTTCCATATCTAGTATTAAAAGTCAACGGGAAATAGCAATTTATCAACCATAACTAAAAGATCCTCGCAAATTCCCCTTGGATATGTTACCATTTTGTTGGCTAGATATATTGCCATATGAATGGGCTTTGGTTCAGGAATATTTGGCTTCTTGAAGAATGAATATGACATTAGGTTTACACTAGCCCCCGAATCAGCCAATGCATAAGCAGTAGTTGAATTTCCAAATTGGCATGGCAACGTTATACTTCCCGGATCGCCCATCTTTTTTTGGTAGTTCATTCATCATAGCGGCTGAACAAATTTCATTTAAAACTATCTCTGAGACATCCTCCATCTTCCTTCTACTTATGATGAGTTCTTTAAGGAATCTTGCATATTTAGGCATTTGTGTTATTACTTCAAGGAACAAGATGTTAACTTGGAGGGCCTTTACGTGCTCTAAAATCTTCTTATATTCTTCATTTTGTTTATCTTGTATGGATCGACCTGGGAATGGAAAAGGAGGCTGGTACGGTTTTATGGGAGGATTATTTTTTTCGTCAGGTGCATAGCTCATCGAGTTTTGTTTATGAACTCATCGAGTTTTGTTTATGAACTCATCGAGTTTTTTCCTCTGTTTGCGATTTTTGAGTATCTCCTCTTTTTTTTCCTACAACACACTTAGATCTTCATTCTGGATTGGATTCATAGGATTGAAAATTTGCTCATTTGTTTTTATTGCATTAATATGAGCCGTTCTCGGATTCTTCTTGGTGTTGCTAGGAAGTCTGCCCGGTGTTCTTTCATTGAATTGTTTTGATAGCTGCCTGAGTTGCTTCTCTATGTTAAGGATTGCGGCCTACTGATTCCGAAGTAGAGCTTCTTGATCTTTCATCATAATTTGGTGCTCTATCATCATGTTTTCTTGCTCCCTTATAGTAGCATCCGCTTCATCATGTCTTTTCTCAGATGCACTCGCAAAGCGTCCAAGCATAACTTTATAATTTGTCTTCTTCTTTTGCACCGACTCCTCCTTTTGATATAACCCTCTCGACCTTTGCCTATACTTTTCCTCCTTTGCCTTATTATACTCATCATATGGTCGTCATTCTTTTTTCAGTTTCCACCAATTGTCATCAAACCTATCGCCACTCGAATAACAAACTTGTGTTTTTCGGTTCCCGTTCTCGTCAAGGTCACCGTCTTTATTAAGGAGGGGCCTGCTATAATTGTCACATCCCACTCAGATGGTGTGGATGGATTGGTCCATCTTTCTCATCCTATAATTTATGGTCTCTAACTTAGCCATCACTATCGCCATGTCATCAGAAACTGAATTCACCACCCCTCGTGTTGATTCGTGCCTTGGGTTATGATATTCTCTTGAGTGATTGGATAATTCTTCAATTAATTCTTTTATAATTATGGTTGTCTTCTTCATGAGTGGTCCTTGGGAGTCAAGGAGTTTCCTCGTTGTCATATTCGCTCCATCATAGAATGTAGAGACTTCTTGTTGAATGTTTAGGTCATTATGAGGGCAGTTCCTCAATAAGCCTTTGTATCTTTCCCTCGCCTCATAGAGTGACTCGCCTCCTTGTTTTTCGAAGTTTGCAATGGATTTATTCAACTTTGCTATTTTGGATGGTGGGCAAAACTGATCGATGAATTCTTCGTGCATATTTTTCCATGTTGTGATGGATCCTAGAAGGAGTATTTTAGCCAATCTTTTGCGGCTCCCTTAAACGTAACTAGTAGCTTACGAAGTAGAATAGTCTCGTGAGGCACATTAGGGATGTTAAAGTAGTTGGCTATGTCGTTGACCTTGTCGATATGCTTGTACACGGCTTCGTGATCCTTACCGTAGAATAGGATGTCCTTTAGTTAGGCAAGTATGTGAGATTTCAGCTCAAAGTTCGTAGTTGTTGGAATCGCGAGTTGCATGAGTCCTGCCCCGGTATCGTCATGCATGATGCATCCTTATTTTGTATTCGCCCATGGGTATGTCTGCACTATTGGCCATCTCTTCTTCTAGTTCGGTCTCACTTTCTTCTTCAAATTCGAGTGTTTCTGGCTCGAGATCTTCTATCTTTTTGTCAAAACCGCTTGATTCTCCGATTGCCTTCTCCTTATTTTTACAAATAATCGATTTTGGATCTTCCATGGGTGGCACTACTGTAGAGCTGGAACTCCTGGTCATAAACTTCCTAAAACAAAACAAAAAAACAAGCGTAAAACGAACAAAAACGAAGAAAAAACGAAAATGAAAACGCGACCAACTCGTTGAGTTCAGAAGTGTACTTGACGAGTTGAACGCAAAAAATCAGAAAAATAAAAACTGAAAATTAAGAATGAAAACTAATAATTTTATGCAAGATAAATCTCACACAGAGGATCGATAATACTAGCAAATAAAATTAACTATTTAAAACTATTCCCCAGCAACGGTACCAAAAACTTGATGCGTGTGAAGTGTACTAGTTTAATCCTAACAAACTCAAATAAAAACAAACACACGTAGGCAGTGTACCTATCGATAACAGTTTAGTTTAAGCAAATAGGGTATCTAACACAGGGAACGGTAAACAATTAAAATTAATACTAATATTATCTAAATAAATCAATTAATTAAAATGGGGTTTTTTTTCTAGTTTTACAAGACTAGAAACTTAAGTTACGTCCTAAACACTCTAGCAAAAAGGCAATTAACAGCTAAAAGAGGAACAAAAGACAAGTAGATTCAATCAAATTAAAGAGACTTCCGTTTAAATTCGATTCACTTATTCATATGGTTAATTTTGTGGCAAGTGCAATGGATTAGTATGTCATTTGTTACCGATTTCTAATGTGATTAGGTTCATGTTCACTACTTTTAATCATTTAGCAAACAAGCTAATTCAAGTAGTGATCAAGTGATTAAACTAACAAGTTTCCTAGTGTTCAGTTCGAATTAAGTAAGACTTGTAACATTAGTTAATCAAATTGGTTGGTTTAATTAACTCATATGAGGTTAGTCATCACATATGCTCACACATTAACTAACTTATTTTCTAGTTACCCTAGGTTCATGTTCACTAATACTAGGCATACAATCTTGTTTTCACTAAACCATAAGATTCAAGCAATCAAGAAGATGTTCATGCAACTCAATTAGTTAGTTATTAGGGAAATCTCCAGAAAAATCCTAAAATTTTGGTCTAATTTATGAAAAAGTCCCAAACTAAATTTTATTTACAGAAAATCACAGAATACCGGTTAAAACTTCGAAAAAACCCTTTTAGGCCCGTTTCACAGATTTTGTTGGTATTCTGTCCTTTTTCGTTAGTTTGCTCAAAATTTTCGGACTTTTCCAAAAATTACATAATAACCAAAATATTGGGACTTTCTTGAAAATTACCATGAAATTAATGGATATTATTCTTAACACATCATTTATAAACATAAAAAATATTTTTATTATAAAAAAAGGAAATACATTTGTTGCTAATTTTTAGGAATAAATTGGTGGTCTAAGTACTCTATTGTTTCATGACCACTCAAACTCTCTACGTTCTTCCTATGCATTGTTGTGGGTATGATGGTGAGATGAACTTAGTTAGCATTCATCTAATGTTGGTGTTCCTTTTATGATGTTTAACCTAACTACAAACCAACATTCATACCTTACATGTTAACTATCGGCTAACACACATCTATAAAATGTGAAAAGTGAACCGTGAATGATAATTTATATGGAAACAAGTGAAGGGTTATTATGTATTTAAATTGTCATTCAAACTTTACTTTTCACTATCGATAGATATGTGTAATTTTATGGTTATTACCGGGTAATGTTTGGAGGTTAGGTGGCAGTTAGGTTAAAGAACATAATGAAATATCTATATGTTTGTGTAATGATATTTTCTAATAACACGTGATCATATAACATCATGCCTAATAGCAAGTAGACACTTATTGATTGTGTATTAATAAATATTATAAACTCTTGTATTGGTCACGCCTAACAGAGTACTTCTCACTATGACATCCACAACGATGCATAGGAAGAACATAGAGACTTTAAAGTGATCAACAAACAATAGAGATGTAGATAGTCGACCATTCTATTCCTAGAAATTAGCAACAAATGTATTTCCTTTGTTTATAATTAAAAAAAAATTATGTTTATAAATGATTAGTTAATAATAATATCCATTAATTTCATAATAATTTTCAAAAAAGTCCCAATATTTTGGTTATCGGGTAATTTTCAGAAAAATCCTAATATTTTGAACAAACTAACGAAAAAGGACAGAATACCGGCTAAATCTACGAAACCGGCCGAAAAGGGTTTTTTCGAAGTTTTAGCCGGTATTCTGTGCTTTTCTGTAAACAAAAATTAGTTCGGGACTTTTTCATAAATTAGACTAAAATTTTAGGACTTTTCTGGAGATTTCCCTAGTTATTAATAGCAAATAATTATCATTAACATGCAAGGATCTTTTAGCAAGATTAACAAGAAAAATAACCAAATCTATATAATCCAAGCCATTCAATCAAACCAGATTCATAAGATTATCTAGTCTAAATAGAAGTATGGAGTTTTTAGCTCATAACTACAACAAATAAATCACTAAAATCGAAATCTAATGATTCAAACATGATTCACACAAAAGATTAAGAAAAAAGTAATGTTTGTTTGCCTTTGATCTCTTTAAATCCAAGCTTCTAGTTGAACTTTAAAAACCAAAGCTTCCGAGAACGTCTCTAGCATCCAAAAGTCGTCCAAAGGCCCCAATAAAAATTAGGGTTCTAATGAGAAACAATCTTTATATAGATTCCAAAAATTAACCCCAACTCGTCGAGTTTTATGACCCAACTCGACGAGTTTTTCTTTAAACACGTGTGTCCGGTAAGTCATGAATTTGTCGGGAAAATTCTTGGGAACTCGTCGATTTGAGACAAACTCGACATGTTTTTCTTCATTCTAGCATTCTTTCTTTAATCTCCAAATTCCAAGCTTCCAATTGCTCAATCCGCTTCCTTTTTCATCCAAGCATGTCTTTAAAGCTGAAAATGAAATTTTAAACTAATTAAACACTTTTTGTTCATAAATTGAGACAAAAACAAAAAAAAGTATTAAGATATTGTAAGAATTATATGACTAAATATGTATATATCAAAATACCCCACACTTGACTTTTGTTTGCCCCCAAGCAAAACTGAATTTTAGCACACCAATATTACATAAGACAATCCCAATCAAACCAATCCACTATGCCAAGACCATAACACATGTATTTGTGTCTAAAAATTTTCTTAAGGACCCCCTAATTGTAAACACGAACAATCCTCATAAACACTCGCCCACTTTTTCTGAACAACGCTCATTTTATGCATCCCTCCTAATCATTTTTAGTAGCCCCCGAATCGAATAATACCAAGGCAAAGATACCATTCATGAGGAACAATCATAAAATAAAACACATAAACATAAGCAATAATTCAATATAAATAAAGAGATAAGAAGAAGATACATACCCCTCACCACGTTAGGAGTTGATCGCGCCTCTTCTACTTTCAGCTGGAATGCCCTGCTCTTCGTCGTTTGCGCATTTGCCCGGCCTTGATGGCCGTCAGTAATCCTCAATGTCACAGGAGCGAGTGCTGGCACCGGTCCTGCCGTAGCCAAACTTGGATAATTGGCCTTTTGTAGCCCCTTTGATTGCACTGAAAGAAAATCAGATCAAATACCAGAGTGATGGGGTGGTAGCATTACAATCGCTACTGATATGACCAGTCCGACCGCACTTGAAGCAGCCAGATCCCACCCCTCTGCACATCCCCTCGTGCGACTTGTCGCACTTGCCACAGTAATTACATCCATGCTGGACTCTCGGTCTAGAATCAGATACCTTGGGGCTCTTGCCCGCACCCTCAACACTCGCAATAGAATCTAGCTTCCTCTTTCTCTCGATATCCCAATCAACCTCCCTCTCCCTAGCCCTTGTTATCATGTCTTCCAACGTCTTGCAGCTGGATCGACTTAAAAACTGCCAAATGTCGCTCATCAGCTTCTCGTGGTACCGGGTCTTCTTCATCTCCTCGTCCGCCACATACTGCGGAACAAGAAGTGCCTTCTCCCTGAATATAGCGGTGATCTTAGTCACCGTCTCAGTAGTCTGACGGAGATCCGGAAACTCTCGTGCCAGCTGTTGCACCTCGATCATCGGTGCAAACTCGGCTCGGAACCTGGTCGAGAAATCTCTCCAAGACATTGAATCAATAGCATCACCTCCTACAGCATGCCCTACCTAATCCCACCAATCATGAGCCTTGTCCTTCAGGAGGCATGACGCTAGTCTGACCTTGGCCCCCTCGAGACAACGGCTGGTAGGGAAGGTGTTGGCAACATTTGCTAACCACTTGTTGCTCGCAATAGGGTCCTTAGCCCCATGATATTTTGGCACTCCACATGCCCAGAACTCCCTAAAACTCAGAGAACACGTCTCGATCAAAGCCACAATCTCAACGCGAAAAGGCGCTCAATCTCTCATCAAGAATCTCCATAATACCCTCACTGACTGTGTAGAAGATCACAAGAGTCTGATCAAGGACGTTGCGTGTAATCTCAAACGAGATGAACTCCCTCGTCTGGTCATCAAGCTGCCAGACTCCAGAACCTGAGCCTAAACCCTCCCCGATACAGGAACTACCCATTGGCCTGCCTCGCAATACCACTATACTAAAAATAGACAATAAAACTATTAGAATAAGCATCAATGTGCATATCGGGGAAATCATAACTACACAAGCTCCCTGGCTTCATTACAACCCTCTTTGAATCGAGTATGGATCCTTTGCTTCTAGTATTATAGGCCCATACTACCTTCCACATCTATCCGTACTTTCCTCAAGAAGTGCCTTCACTCAGCCAAGTTACTCTATAACCAACAGATCCCTCTTAGGGCTCCCAACGCTAAATCTCATCGTAGGTTTTCCTAGGACAGACTCCACACCACTATCTGCCATCAACTGTAGAATGAAATCATGCTAAACTAGCTCACGAATACAATTACATATTATAAAGACTAGATAATTATTCGAATGAGAGGTCTCTCCCTACAACGGTTGGACTCAAACAAGAGTTGCGCAATAGAGCTAAACCTAACTTTCTGAAATTATTTAGTTTTCATAATATGTAACTTAGCATATTCTCTTACTAAATAGCAGAGATTAGCAAGAAATCCTAAAACTACAAAGCAAGCAACATTCGAGCATCAAGTAAACAGAACTGATCATAACCTAATCAGGCCATCCTATCACTGACTGATCAGTACTAGCATGTAAATCTACAAGCTCATACAACATGCATATAAAGACATCTCTCTTAAATCCTTAGCCCTAACCTAGCATGTTATTCATAATTCACAATTCATATAATATATAAACATGTATGTGTAATTTGGGATAACTTACTTAAGCTCGACTGATTGCACGCATCACATCTTTTTCTCTTTTAGAAATTATTTTTTATAAAAATGTTCTCTTTTGAAAATTTATACCAAGTCCTTAGTTTGAGTTCAGACACACCCGAGAGTGTGCCCGAATCCCTCAAACCAAGGATCTGATACCAACTTGAAACATCCAAAAATATCGTCCAAAAAATTTCATATTAATAATAATAAAATAGTATTTTTCCCATAACATCCGAACACATGAATAAAACCTATGTATTAATTCATCATAAATCATAGTAAAACATCATAGTGGAATCTCAATGGTGTGTGTGTGTAATGCAATCATCGCAAGATCTTCCCTTTACAATCGAAAGTACTTGAAACATAAACTAAAAATCTTAAGCACAAAGCTTAGTGAGTTCCCCCAAAATACCACATATCAAACATACAATAAACATGTAGTGGGCCTCGCCCGACTTCGGACCCCGTCTGACATCGAGCTGAGCTCGGTAAAACGGTCCCCGCCCAACATACAATAACATATATCAAAGTAAACACATACACATGCAATAATCACAAAGATACATAACATAAATATATCCTTCAGGCCCCGCCCGACATCGGGCCTTAGCCGGGAAGACGTATAAACACAAGCACATGCAAGAGTCACAAAGACAACTAGCATGCTAACAACATAATATAAACATGGGCCAACCTTAGTGCCTTCAACCCGCTAAACTCGGTAAGGAAACTCATCTCGAATACAGAAAGGTAGCTGCAGACCCCGACTCCGAATATCGACCCAACTCGACCCTTAAACATAAAAGATTTCCTTAAGTTCAGTACAAAATGCCCAGAAGCCCCTTATAGGTCAAACTTGTTCAAAGACTAAAGTCAAAGTCAAAGTCAACAACCCGAGTTGACTAAACTCGCCGAGTTCATCCATAAACTCGCCGAGTTGAGCTATCAGTCTGCAAAGTCGGGAGAAGTCGATCCAACTCGTCGAGTTCCTCCATAAACTCGTTGAGTTCTCCAGAAGGGCAAAGTTTCCAACTTTTCCCCTAAGAACTTCATGACTTAGATCTTAACTGAAATGGCCTCAAGAAGGGCAAAGTTTCCAACTTTTCCCTTAAGAACCACCAAAATGGGTTCAAAACCCAAACCCTAGGCTTAAAAGGGTAAGGACTTAATCACTAAGCACTAAATCACCAAATTCATAACCCCAAATTGTCGATATGAACCTAAAAGTTGAAATACCACGTAAAATTTCCAACTTTACCTTCAAGCATGCTTAGAAGAATCTCAAATGCTCAAAAGAAGCCATAAGATGGACTTAATGAATGCATGGAGCCTTTAAGACCATAAAGTTGGCACCTTTATGCCAAAAGAGCTCATGAGGATCATAGATCTGAAAGAATAGCACTTGGGACGTCCTACAACCCATCAACCACCCAAACATGACTAAAAGCATTTAAACTAACCCAAAAGAGATCTAATCAAATATTAAGCAAGGTTAGAACTTTATACCCGAAATATGCTGGAAAATGGTGCAAAGAACCAAGATCTGAAGGCTCCTACTTGAATCACCACCTTGCACCAAGCTTATCTTCCTTCAATGAGCTTAAAACACACCAAAACACACCCACAATAAGCTCACATTACTCAAGGAGGCTCTAGGGTTTCGAGATTAGGGATAGGGGCTATGAAGGCCGGAAATGAGGCCAACACCTGGGACTTAAGGTGTTTAAATAGGGTACAAAACCCTAAAATTAGGGTTTATTCCCCTGCTACCAACTCGTTGAGTTGAGGCACCTTAACTCATCGAGCTAACTCATTAAACTTCGCAGCCAAAACAACTTCAACACGTCGGGTTGAGGCTTCCAACTCGATGAGTCCTCCATGAAAATGCAATAATTTGAAATAAAATCATACTAGAAACCAGGCGTTACACAACCCTTGACAAGCTAAAACAAATATTCAAAAGTCAGAGTGGATTCTCAACAATAAAACATCTTAGGGAATTGGTCTTAGTTCATCCTTTGTTTTAACCAAAACATCACAACTTCCAATTCCAAATGTAATAGAGTAAGAAAACATTATTACTCCACATTTCATGAGGTGTTATAAACCTAATTAGTACGAAGTAAGCTTCATGATATGATTTGTAGTTACTAGAGTATGACTCTAGAACTTGATTGGAAACGAAGTATGATTCATCTATTGATTGAACCATTTAAACAATATCTAATTCCTCTTCTTAGTCAAACAATTGAACTAAGATGTTCTTTGAGGATCAATTATGACATGGTTCCATAATCATTAAGATGATCATAAATCATGATACTAAAGTACTCTTCTTTCCTTTCAGATTTGAGAAACTTTTATCTTTCTTCATAATAGGTTCTTCTTATTCCTTGTGCCACTACTTGAAACTTTTCAAAAGTGTTAGAATTATGCTTATTCTTATAAACACAACCATGTATACTGGAACATTGGTAAACCATGACGAATAGAGTTATCATCCTTTGTGGTGGATCCCAAGAGTCTATATTAATATGTAATAGATCCAGTAGTCCTTCATTTAACTCACATAAACATGTAATCAATGAATTAGTCATGATCTTCCAACGATCAAGGTTCTCATACATCACACAATTCAAATTGTATGGCTCCAAGTTTCTATCCAATCAAAACTTAGGTGATGAGAATTCCTTTTCACTTGGTTTATAATGACATTTCCACAAACGACATAATTAAAAATCAAATCCACTTTTAACATTGCTAATAATAGAAATATATAACCACCAATTTTCATAAATGCTATTGCAAGGAAATATAAAGTAAATAAATAAATAAAATTCACTTTTATTGATAATAAGCAGAAAAATTTGTCCTTACAATGCAAATATATGAAAACTATGTTTCTAGATATTTCATAAGCAATCTATTTATCTATCATAACTCCTAAGCAGTAGCTTCCAAAATCTGATCATCGAACCATCTCACGATCAAATTCAGCTTACTCTTCTCAAGCTTCCTTCTTTCTCTTAGATTATGCAAAACATAAACATGTGACTATCACATCGTGTATTAAGAATCTATGAATATGAACTTAATAAAATAATGGAGTTAGATAGTGGATGTATGTGAAGTAGAGTAATATAACTTGACTTTACTATCTCTGCAATCTTTCAGGTACTCAAGGCAGCTTCGCATCCAATATCCCTTCAATTAGCAATAGAAGCATATGGACTTTTCAGGAATAACACATATGACTATCTCAGAATTAGCCTTTCTCTTTATTATATGGTCAAATGGTTTGACCTTGGCCAATCCATTGCCATTGGGAAGAGAAACCTTTTATGGACTACCAATGTTGCTATTGTCAATGTCCATGGAAACTTGGGAGACAGATCCTTCAAAACACATTCGCTTGATTTGTGTTATTAAGTATTTGTGCTTCAACAACAATCAACATATATGTCAGATTGATTAGGGTCACGTCGCCGTCCTTCATATAATAGTCATTAATGAACTGACTATATGACTCAGGAAACGAAAGTAGAACCAAGTCAATGGCCAACTCCTTCGGGAAAACGACACCTAACATCCCCAATCTGTCATTGCGCGATTTCATATCGATAACATGTGCACACACAAAATTTCCATCTTTTTTTTTGAAACAACATATCTAACCTACTCCTAAACTGCTCCTTAAAATCACTTTTGTCCACGACAGGACTTGAACCCTCAACCTCAAGGAGGGAGGACAACACCGGATACTGTTGGGCTAGAATCCCTTTAGTACAAACTTTCCATCTTGATGTTTGCTTGCCAACAGGGCTTAAGTGACTTCGTAGTTTTCAGCTTGAAGAAAACGTAGCTCATGAAAAATTACTAGAGGAGGTGGAGGAAGAGTTAGAGAAGCATGATTTCCAGTTCTACCATTGCTTGAAGAAGGGAACATTATTTCTCCTTGATCAACATGTGGAAGATTATCTTTAGATAGGGGAAAAAGATTTCCAAAAAGATGATGAAGACCATTGTTGTCTGAACTTGACATCTATAAAGGGAGAAAAGAGAATTTAAGTTAGTTGATTTTTAATCCTAATGTATTAACCCAAAATTTAAATTAAGGTTAGGATCCATATATTTGATTTGAGCTTTAAAGAAGGATGTCGTAATCAAATTTCAATCTATTTTAGGTAAGAAAGGCTTTTACCAATTTCAATCTAATTGAAACACCTAGATCTTTGAGATTTATTGAACTATTCAATGACATGTTTAATCTCGATTATGCTCTCACTCTGTGACTGCAGTGCCGAGGATCACAAACGAGATGTGAATAACCATGTAAATTAGCTTGGTACTCTCGATGTCATTTATCATCTAGTTAATGTGCCAGTTAGCCACACACACTCCATTAATCAATGATAATTTACAATACACCCATTGCCAACAATATTATTCCCTATTAGTGTGTCGGTTAACCATACACGATCCACTAACGACGAATAAGGTGCAATGTGCAATTTCATGGGTTAGCATCAAATTCACATTTTTCTTAAAGTAACTAAGATTGAGATTTTAGAAAATAGTTTGGTAACTTTTCATCATTATACTTTTAATAAGGTTATGACCTATCAAACCCGTTCGGCTAACGACCATCCACCAATCAATGAAACGGTGGGTGAGAGTCGACACCCATTCAACTACCATTTTATAGGCAGTTTCTTATACCCCCTTATAGATCGGCTTCGTGAATGAAGCGTACTAACGGTTCGACTGACTTAGTCTTATACATATAGTATATATTAAACTTTTAATTATATACATAGTATAAGGTGTATTTTAAAACATTTTAAAATAGTAAGGGTTTAATCCTTTGATAAATTAAACTTTTAATTTAATTAAATTTAAACCAATTAATGGATTTATTAATTATCTTTTAATTAATCACTTAATTAAATTAATAATAAAATCCATAAAGATATATTTTAACCTTTTAAAATACTAGAGTTTTAAATCTTTAAATTTCGAAAATTAAAAACAATTTAAATTTCAAAAACTTTGATTTAATAATTATCTATTAATTAAACATTTAATTAATTTATTAAATCATTTGGGGATTATCCATTAAATTAATCAAAATAATTTAACCTAATCTCTATCCCTTAAATTTCAAAAAAAATAGGAGGGATGCTTATAAAATCCTATAATTATCTAGTTTATCAATTAAGAACATAATTATCAAAAATAAGAACCCTACCTAATCCCCTAATTTTCGAAATTACCATATCTTGGTGAGGAAGGCAAGGCTTTCAATCATTTCAATATTTTCGAAAATCCTTAGGGTTAGGAAACCCTAAATTTCCAAAATTAGAAGGCCAAAGGAAAAGGTTAAAGTCCTTATCCAGATTTTTGAAAACTACGATTAGCAAACCCTAATTTGCGAAAACCCTAAGCCCAAGGGTTTAATTGTCATAAACCTTAAGTGTCAAGTTCAACCAATTGCATCATATTCAATTGAAAACAAAACCAAAGGCTCTGATACCACTGATGAGTTTAGAGTATAACAAACAATCATATGTGTGCATGCAATCCTAAATTGTGAAGATCTATGTTTTCTCTATTAGACATGCAAGTATTGAACACAAAAGAATAAACCCTAGGAATTACCTACTATTTTTGAAATTCATATTAAGAGATTGTAGACATACCTTTGATTGTTGTGTAGTAATAACAATGTAGATCCAAGAGTTCTTGAAGCTTGAGAGCAAGCATCACAAGTGTCACATCTCTAATGGCTCACAAACACACTTAGCAAGAGGATGAGATGAGAGAGGAGAGAAATTTCAGATTCTTCTAATTGGAAAGGATGGCCGAAATTCTAAGGGTGAAGGACTCTTTATATAGTGCACCAATGATACCATGGATAAGCCTTAACTGAATAAAATGTTAATATTTCAAACTTGATAATTATTCACCTCCTTAATTATCCATATAAGATAAGATAATCTAGAAATTCTAGAATTATCTTTTATATATATATATATATATATATATATATATATATATATATATATATATATATATATATATGCATACATACATACACACATACACACATATATATATACATACATATACATATACATATATATATATATATATATATATATATATATATTCGTCCACCTCCTTCCCTAGGAAGGTTATGGACCATTTTGCTCAACTATTGAACAATTTCACTTTTAGTCTTTGTACTTTTAATTAATCCCTTTAATCCCAAAATTAATTCTAAATTAATTTCTGATTAAATATTAATTAAATAATATGATTTCTAATTAATATATTATTTCCATAATACATTAATAAATCATTTATTACAATTTATTAATCAAATAATAAATTTAACCTCTTTCTCCAAAAAGTTATCATGTCTAGTTGCTAGCATGAAGGCAATCCAAAAGAACTGTGCTCCTATTATTTCAAGTACATACCAATTATAGTTATGAGTTTAAACACCTAATCCAACAATATGAATCTAAATGATGACAAAATGAGAATGATTGGAATATTGTTATATCTTTGTTGGATATGATACTAAAGGTGGAAATCATGAATTAGTTAGAGTTACGTAGATTGTCGAAAATTTTAGGGGGATAATTTTTGAGGTGGTATTACATGTCCAATGGAGGACTCCAACTAACGAAGACGGTTAAAGGGTTGGAGTTGCCAAGTTTTAATGGTAAGAGAGAAACTAAGATCGTGTTTCTTTTTTACTTAAGACTGTTAGGTGTGGGCAACGCCCATTGGGGCGTTTTTGCATGTTATAACACCACAAACACCGCTCCACTTTACTATTTTTGCGCGTTATAAGTTTGTCTATTGCTTCTTGTTACCACCACAAAATCCTATAATGCCCGTTTTCTTCTAGAAACGTCAATAGGCGTTCCCAACATCGACCAGTCTAATGCATTTAGTGGTTCAACTATATGTAGTTGTTTCTTTTTTACTTAATGTTAAGTAAATGCCTTAATGATTAATGAATTAAGGTGGGAAAATGATGTCCTTAATATTAAGTGGTAATTAAATATTTATTTTTCAAATTATGCATTTTCTTTTCTCTGCATCAAACCATGTTGTGTTCATTTCTACTTACTTCAATTATCCTTTATCTCAAAATTTTAATTTATAAGATGCAACACCACATCCATATCCTTTGTTGCATAGTCACGACGAGTGGCTAATGCAACATGTTAGGAGTGGGATTCTTGCACCCCAATTGGAAGTGGGTCCCCACCACTATATTACTTTAAAAAAAACCTTTAAAAAACTTACTTTTGTAAAACCTCTCGTTTATAGCACCTATTCTAACAAAAAAAAAAAAAAAAAAAAAGCCAACTCTTAACATATTTTTGCTGCAGCAACCTACATATTCCTAAAAAAAATTAGAGTTTTATTCCTATATATGTTTTTTTTTACGTATAACAGACCCCTCCCTACTTCAATCTTGGATCCGAGTCACGACCATATCCTATGTTGCATATCGTCTTCTCCGAATATTAAACATCTCCTTGCTCTACGTTGTTGCTTCTTCTTCTTCTTTTCAAAGTCACTGTCTTTTATTTTCTTTTTTCTTCTTCACGTTGGAAAGTCTTATATTGGCCCTAAACTATCACCATACACAAATTACTTTTATAAACTACAAGATAAAAAAATGCATCATAGACAAATTCTTCTTGTCTAATTTAACTTCTCAAATTCTTTTATTGAAAGCTAATATGTCATTCTTTATATATTGGAAAGTGATATTGATTAGTGTCTCGTGTTCTTTTTAATGGAATTAAATTAAGCTTTTGTATATTTGAACTTATTAAAAAATTATAACCAATTTAAGTTGTTAATATATTAAAATAAAATTAATATGCTCATTTATAATTTCAATTTATGATTTTCTTATTTGTTATTTAACATCATTTAAAATGAATCATAAAATAGTAATTTATTATATTCAGACAATTCATTTGTGATAAATAACCATTTGAAAAGTTTCATATGTTCTTTTGTGTATGAATCGTTTGACGCTTTATGTTGATTTTTATCTTTCGTTTGCTAAACGGTTAAACACACTTGGCGAACAAGGAAATAATTTCCATTTATAGCAAGTAATATAACCTACCATTGACCACATTTCTCTTATTTATAGCACTATGGTCCTACTACCAACATAACATACAACCATCTTAAGCCGCAAGTACAACCACCATAAGCAGAACCACATGCTTTCACGGTTTCATCTCATCGTCGTGGGTGGCTCCACCGTCGTTGTTGAAGTCTTGCCTTGGAATGTAATGGTGGTTTAGCAGGTTTGCATCATCGGTGGAGCCACCACCACCGTTTCCGTACTCCGACCGGGGAATGTAGTGATGGTTGTTAACAGTGCTGTCTGTACTTTCTTTGAGCTTTCGCTGGTGGATCTCGTGAGCCGTTTCATCATTCAAAATTTTCCGGTGGTGTTCTTGGGCCAAGCAGGAAGTGGCCGCCACCATCAATATCAGCAGGAGAGTAATTACCAGGAACCTCATTTCTGATGGAAGAGATAGAAGAAATGATGGGTGGTGAAATGGAGATTGAATCTGTTTATATAGAAAGATGGAATATATACTATTCAATATTCATATTGTCTAGTAGGTATAGTCGTTTCTCACCGTTTATTTTGTAGTTTCTACTAAAACCTTTAGAGATCTATACTATTTATACTATACATGTCTAAAAAATTTAGTACAAAATCTTAGAAACATACATATGAATGAATTTAGTAGCTAGATTCAGTAAGTCATTTTTAGGTAAATAAGTATGAAATTATTATGCAATATTTCATTTCATTAATTAACTTTATTTTAATGTTTTAATTGGTCTATGCATCAATACTTGTTGATATAATTTTACATTTTAATTGCTACAAGGTTCATCGGACATTAAAATAATAATATAATTTTTCTTAATAAATGAAAATAATTTTGTCACTTCTCAATCTCTTATAAGTTTTAACACTTGCTATTTTGTCATATTTTTGAAAATAAATATTATCCACTTATCAATGTCTTATTTGTTTCTATTTATAAATCTAAAATTATATACTTATATACGTAAAGTATTAAAAATAATATATATATGCTATTAAATTGCAATGAATATGTTTATTCCTTTCTTATTTTAAAATTTTACATTAAAAACTATTTACTGTTTACACTTTAATATTTAATCTTTTTTTAAATTAACTCGTATAATACACAAATCTTACACCTATTAACAAATATATATATATATATATATATATATATATATATACACACATATATACACACACACACAAACACACACACACGCACACACACATACACATGCTTAATTTAAATGAGAAAAAATTATATAATTGAGAACACGATAACAAATTTGGACCATATATTTCTTTTTGCCACAAAAAGCCTTTCGCATACTATTTTTTTTATCGCAAAAGCCTCTCGCGCGACGGATAAATGTAATATTCCTATGTGAATATAAATATAAATATATTCTCTTGTTTACCACCATTGGCACCAGAATCACGTCACCGTAACTACCACAGTCATAGCCACCGCTACCCGTGCTACCACCACCACCACTGTCACCAACCGCCATATTCATATATGAATAATCAATTACATACTTATTTATATATAAATATAGTTATATATCATATGCGAATACAAATATAAGTATATTCTCGCGTTTACAACTCTGTCACCGCAACCACTACTACCACAACAACCACCACCACCTCGGCTACTAACTGTCATATTCATATATTTGAATAATTACTTGATAATAGACACACGCCTATCCATATATGAATATATTTATTCATATATGAATAGCTATATACTTATTCATATATGAATATTCCTCATTATCACCAACACCTCTGCAACTTACCGACACCACTACTACCTCCGCCACCAACCAACATATTCATATATGAATAATTTCGTGTGAATAGGCACATACTTGTTCATATATATATATATATATATATATATATATATATATATATACACACACACACATGAACATTATATGTTTCGTTGTTTCGATATGCTGGAACGCTTAAACAACAGATTTGAAATATGTGGCCCATATTTATTCTCAATTTTATTATTTTTTCTCATCTGAACCTCCTTTTTATATATATATATATATATATATATATATATATATATATATATATATATATATATTAATTTAGTAATCTTACTTCTTGTGATATATGTCTTATCCTTAAAAAAGTATTCTATCATTTATTTATTATACATACACCATTTTGTAAATATTTAAATATTACATGATTTTCAAATATTATATAATACCCAAAAAATTAGATTACAATATCTTAATATTAAAAAATATACAACCAAAAATATAAATCAAATGTCCAAATAACATTGGGATTGACTAATTTCAAAGCAACCTGACTTTTGTACATATGATATGGCTTTCATATTAATCATCTAACATCTTTGTCACTATGGCATTCTAAAAAATTGAACTTCTAAATACAAAAATATATAAAAAAATAGATTCAAAGGACCTTAAATCAATGAACAATGTGTTAAATAATATGTTTTGATGAAGGAGTTCAAATATTCAAATGTAACATTCCGTATAATTTAAATAAATAAGTAAATAATTAAGTATCCCCAAACCTCGAGATGTAAATTATATCATTTTTCTTATGTTATTTTATTGTAGCCTTAAATTCAGAATAATTTAGCAAGGCGTGGTTTTGGGGTTAAAAGTCATAACGTTTGAATATTGAGGGTTAAGTGTAATTTCCGGATTGGTATGTAAAGATTTTCAGAAGTCAGGGGGTGTTTGGTAAAATATTGGACTTAAATTGAAAGGATTTTGGAATGATGAGGGCTGAATGGTAATTTATGGATTTGTTTTGAAAAGATTGTGAGTTGGAAGGACCAGTTGTGTCAATTTCGTATGAAGTTTGAATGAGAGTCACG
This sequence comes from Lactuca saligna, assembly GCF_052625555.1. Lineage (NCBI taxonomy): Eukaryota > Viridiplantae > Streptophyta > Magnoliopsida > Asterales > Asteraceae > Lactuca > Lactuca saligna. The sequence goes on from NC_136417.1 coordinate 56,886,074, forward strand.
GGATTAACCTGATTCCCTTTTCCCTCGTTTTGTCGGTACAACCCTAACCCTAAAATATCCTTCTTCGGCCACCGCCATGTGAAGCCCTCTCAGCCGCCACTGCAATGCCAAGTTCTACCACCGCCTGCTACATTGCCGCCGAATGCCGCCATCATGACCCTTGCTGTCGGACGTCGCGGGCAACCGTAAGAGCACCGAGGTTGGTATTTGAAGCTGTGTTCGTCTTCGTGTGGGTCGTGAGCGATCAGGAAGTTTCCGATAAGTCTAACCCCCACTGCTCTCTCTCCGTCGTACCTCTCGGTGTGTTTGACATCGTGTGCGTCGTTGTTGCGGATGGTGGGATTTGGTTGTTGTTGTAGTTGATTTTTGTGACGTCTACTGTAACATTCGTAGATCCGAGCTAGTCAATTTAGAGATAATAGGGGTCGAAAACGACTTTTCGACAAAAGATTATTTAGAATAAATAATTCTTAACCAAGTTGTAGAATACGTCTCAAGGGTTCAGTACATATAAAGAACTTATAACGAAGAAGTTATGGTTTGTCGAAGTTTTACGGCAAAACCGGCACGACACCGGGAGACGTAAATAGTGAATTTACGATGGAGGACTTTTTAGCCTTAGAAATTTAAACAGAGGTTGTAGTATATGTTAAACCGAGAACATACAAAAAAAAATGCCTAAATCTTACAAAAAAAAAAACGCCTAAATCTGACTTAGTATGAGGAAGTTAGGAATTTTCTAAGATTTGGCTTAGCAATGCACAATCCGAAACTCGAATTTTAGATCGAGCGGTTTTTAGCCTATGCAACCTAAATGAGAATTGAAGATCTCATTAATAGGAACTCAACGGTAAAAAGACAGATGAAAACAGAGTCCGTATGTAGAAGTTATGAATTTTACGCGGACATTTAAGAGTAAAATATCTTTGTACTGTTAAATTTAAGATCGGTCGAGAATTAGCTGACAAAGTCAAAATGAAAGTTGTAGATCTTATTTTTACCTACGCGTGGATATAAAGAACGTCAAAAACGGAGCTCGTATGTGAAAGTTACGGATTTTAGAAGTCGAAAGTGTGTTGTACGAAAATGGATGACGTGATACAATCCTGACCATTGCTTTCTCCCAAAGTCTTGCCACCAGATGGTGAAATATGATACCAAGTTCAGCCATATTTCACCCTATAAATAGACCCTTTCCCACCCTTATTTTCTTCAAACCTTTTCTATTCTTTCTTCTGTTTACTCTCTTTCTAGAACCTCTCTCTAGCCCCGAAACCCCCCAAAAACCTAGGGAACCTCCCTAGCACGAGGCGGAAGCCCCGGAGTGCTCGATGGCTCCGAGAAGAAGAGATTTTCGGCTTGGGAACGCTGCTCCAAGTGAAGCCCGGTTTTCTATAAAACCCGCTGTAAGTGAGCCACGCCTACGCTATTCTTAATATAGCTTTTATTTAATTATAGTAACGTTATTAGGAACTTATAATTACTTGCGCTATTATTATGGGTTACATAAGTATTGTTTAACGCTTATATAATAATAATAATAGCTAGACTATTAATTAGTCTCAGTGAATAATAGACTAAACTCTAGTGGTAATAATAGTAGGTTTCATCGAAGGAAATTATTTTTAAGAAGCGAAGCGCTGTCTGGGTTCAGAATCACCACCTTTCAAGTGAGTGCATGGTCCCTTTCATCTTACACATATATATGAAGTATTTAATATAAATTACGTGCTATGTATGCATATTGTCTGAATACTTGTTGTCTATGCTGGGTTAAATATTTTTATACACGTTTTAAACTATTTAAAATGTATATGTATTTTATATCTACAAAATGTGTTGGGTAAAACATGGATAGATGTAATAGTTGCTGTGTGACCAAATAAAATAATGATAGGCCTCGATATAGATTTTATTGATGATCCAGTCATCTAGCGAAGTATAGATGATGACCACGGATTATTCTAGACAGTCCAGTGGAACGCTAGTAGGCTCGTAACTTGTAGGTGTTTATTTGAACTGTGTGCTCACCAGCAGTACTCCATCCCCCACATGGTTGCCTTATTTGACATGAATTGCCGAGGAACCCCCGAAGCATGTGTTGTCACCACGATGGAAGTTCTTAGACTAGATCCCTTGTGTTAGATGTTTTAGGGATGTAAAGTGAGGATAATGGGAATGAGTAATTGGGGTTGTTTGGTTTGATAAAGTTAATAAACTTATTTATTGTGGGTTGAAAACCCTATGTACTCACCAGGTTTCCCAACCTGACCCACTCAGTCTATTTATATCACAAGTGTTGATATGAAGTCTCATTACACTGAGAGATTTAGGAGATATAAATAACTAGTGATAATGAATGTAAGTTTTGTTTATGCATATGTTTTTGTATTGACGATGACATCCCAAATGTTTTAGAATGAATAAAAAATACTTTTCTTCAGAAATGCTTTGATAACGTATGTATCATGTTTTACTGGGAACAAATCCCGCAATATTTTTATTAAAAGAGGTACTTTGATTTTTATAAAGCATAAACAAAAATGGTATTTCCTAGTCATGAAAATGGGGATGTCACATCTACCGCCTAGGCGGTGGCTGTATGGGTGTGCGTTTGAGTGTACATACTGCTTTTTGTATTTGTGGGGTTTTATATGCGATTTTTACCGGAAAACCCACCGCCACCACCATGAGGTGGTGGCTTCCACAGTTATCCGCCGCCTGCCACCGCGTGGGTGGTTGTACGAGTCATTAGGTGTGTATGATTGTGTTTCCTTTATGTTGAAATGTTGATTAGGTGTTTTGGTCAGAAAAAAGTCAAGGAAAACCCCAACCACGACCATGAGGTGGTGGCTGTCGCCGTGAACCACCGTCGACAAACACCGCCCGAGGTGGCAGTGGAAGGTGCCCGACTTATTAGACTCTAATGAATGTAAAGACTTAACCACTAGACTAATTAGCTTGTGTTGGGTTGGAAACCCTAATTAGGGTTTAGAAAACTCTAATCTTGGAGACTGTTGTTTGGACTTATTGGGACCCATGTTTTAGACCATTTGAATGAAGTTATGACTTATGCCCGATCACATTGTATGATTAGCCTAGTGGGGGTGATGGACTTAATTGATTAATTCCTTAATGGGTTAAGTAAGAACACTTAACCCTAATCGTCATTTTATGTGAAAACCCGAATTGTGCTCGGTTTTGAGTTGGGCTTTTCTGTTGGGCTTAGATGTTTGAATTCTTGATGGGCCATCTAAGAACAAGTTTATAGAACATGATATTTGAATGGGATTTAGGGAAAGGTCCATGTGAGGGGTTTGGGCCCAGTTTGGAAAATTTAGCCATATGTTGGGCCTTGGTTCATTGTTTGGCTTTTGGGGCTTTAAAGTGTATGTTTGGGCCTTGAGCTGGGATCAAGCTAGGTTTTAGGTAAAGTAGTATTTTTAACCCAAGCATGGACTTATGGTTATATATTGGAACCCAATTATTAATTGGGTGTTGTTTTGATGTTGACAGTTCGGGGTCTGTCAGCCAGCAGTCATACTTTTATCTGCAGTACATCAGCAGTGCAAGGTGAGTCTCCTCACTGTTTGTATGGGTCAAAGGCGACAATACCGACCCATTTAGTTTATGTATATTAGGAAGACCCGGGGGCTACCCATTGGAATTATGTATGAAAGACCAGGAGGTGGCTCCTGGCATACTGTATGTAAGACCAGAGTCTGAACTCTGCCAAGTAGTTGGTTAAGTAGTATAGTTTGTATGCTAGTTGTCTTTGTGATGATTACATGGAAGATTAGGAGGTGAATCTTGGTACTTGTCTATAAGACCCAGGGTTGTGGCCCCCGGCCTAGCAAGTAAGACCACAATGGTGGCTCGTGACATAATGGCAAGACTATGTGCGACACATAGCACCTTTATTGATTATGATATATGAATGATATGTATGGCTCGTGGTTATGTATGACATGTATGGATCAGTTGATATGTATGGTTTGTGGTATTTGAGGAACTCACTAAGCTTCGTGCTTACTGTTTTCAGTATTGGTTTCAGGTACTTCTTCTTCAAAAGGAAAGGAGTCGGCATGATCGCAACGCATCACACTATGATTTTCAACATTATGAGATCTTTGGGGATTGTACTCTGATATTGTTTTCCTATGAGATGTTGTGGTTTGTGACACTTGGGTTTCATTATGAATTAGATGACACTGTTGATGTTTTCAGATTATCGTTTTTATGATTTACTTAATTAAAAATGAAATTTTTGGTTCTGAATTTTGGGATGTTACATCAAAAGATTTCAGACAAGAAAACACTTCATAGAATTGATCACAGTTTATCTTTTATTTTGCAATTAACGAAAGCATGACAACTACAATTATAAATGTGTTAGAATAAGAAAAAAATTATTACTCCACATATTATGATGTGTTATCAGCCTTCTTAGATTGAAATGAGTTTTAAGATACGATTTGTAATTACCAGTGCATGGCTCTAAAAACTTGATTGGAACAAAGTGTGACTCATCTAGAATCAAACCATTTAAATAATGTTCGATTCCTCTTATTAGTCATACAATTGCACTAAGATGTTCTTTGAGAATTAATTGTGATATAATTCAACAATTACTAAGAAGATCATAAAACAAGATTCTAAAGTGCTATCCTTTCCTTTTCGATTGGAGAATCTTTTATCTTTATACCCAATAGATTCTTTGATTTTTTCTGCTACTCTTTGAACCTTTACAAATGTATTATAACTATGTTTAATCTTATAAACATAATTATATTTACTGAAGTATCAATAAATCATGACGAATAGAGTCATTGTCCCTTGTGCTGGATTTGAAAAGTCCATATCAACATGTACTATATGCATTAATCTTTCACTTGTCTCACATAAACAAGTCAACAATGAATCAATCATAATTTTCCAATGAACAAGATTCTCATGCATCATGCAATTCGAATTGTATGAATCAAAGTTTTGTCGAATTGAAACTTGGTGAAGTGATTTCTTTTCACTTAGTCAAATTTGAAAATACCACAAGAAGGACATCATAAGAATCAAATCCATGATTGATATTACTATTAATAGAAAAATAATCAACATATTTATCTATTTTATTGCAAGGAAATATAAATAAGGCAACTTCATAAACCAAAACTTCATTTTGTTGCTAAAAATAAAATTGGAACTTGTCCTTACACTGCATAAAACGAAAAACTATATTTTTAGACATCTCCTAAGAGTAATAGCAATCTATTAAAACTATCCTAAATCCTTAGTAGTGGCTCCAAATTCTGACCACTGAATCATGCGATAAAAGTCCATCTCTCAATATCAGATTTAGCTCACTTTACTGAAACTTCATTCTTTCTTTTAGATCGTGTAATACCATCAAAATGTGATGATCACATCATATATGTAGAATCTATGAATAGGAACTTATGGAGTTAGATAATGGATGTACCTGAAGTAGAGTCATGTGTATTGACCTTACTATCTTCAAGATCCTTCAAGTATATTGGAAAGCTTCGCCTCTAATATCCCTTCAATTGGTAGTTGAAACAAATAAACTCATTAGGGTCAACATGTGGAACGGTCTCAGAACAAGCCTCTCTCTCTCTCTCTCTATATATATATATATATATATATATATATATATATATATATATATCTTTACTATACAAACAAACGATTTGACCTTGACCGATCCCTTTCCATTGGGAAGAGAAATATTTTCTTGATCACAAATTTTACCTGTGTCTATGTCCATGGAATTCTTGGGATTAGATCTTATGAGTATTTATGCTTCAGTTTTGTTGTTAAACATTTCTTCTATAACAACCATCAACATCTCGGTCAGTTCAGTTAGGGTTACATTAAGATTCCTCATACAAAAGTTCTCAACGAACTGACCGTATGACTTAGGAAGGGAGATAAGAACCAAACCAATGACATACTCCTTTAGGAATATGACACCCATTCTTTGCAATTTGTCAATGTACGATTTCATTTTCAAAACATGTGCACACACAAAATTTCCATCTTCTTGTTTACATGCCAATATGGATTGACTCGTTTCATATCTTTCAACTTGAGGAAAACGTGACATTGGGAGAGTCATAGGAGGAAGAGGTAGGAGATTTGAAGAAATATGATGTCCAGTTCCACCATTTCATAAGGAATGGAAGATAATTTCACATTGACTCGAATGTGGAAGACAATCTCCAGATGATTAATGAAAAGGATTTCTGTAAGAACAAGGAAGACCATTTTTATCTTTACAAGACATCTAAAGTAAGAATAAAGAGAACTCAATTTATTTGATTTTAATCCTTAATTATTAACCCATAAATTAAATTAAGGCTATGATCCATACTTTTATTTCGTAATATGAAAAGGGATGTCTTAGCCATATCACGAAACTATTTTAGGTGGGTAGAAACATTTCACTAATTTCAATAACACGAAACTCTTAGATCTTTTAAGATTTTCATTGAAACATCAATGGTATGTTTAATCTCATATTATATTCTTAACAATTATGATTGGGATACCGAGGATCACAATATGTGAATAACCATGAAAACCTGCTCAAACACCCCCGATCGATTTATAATCTCCCATTGATATGTCTGTTAACCACACACGCTCCATCAACAATTGTAAGCATGAGTTGTTTCATCATTTCATCTTTATAGTCCCACATTAGTGTGTCGGTTAATCGCACACGATCCACTAACGACTCATAAAGAAACGATATGCGTTTTCATGGATTAGCATATAATTTCACATTTTCCTGAAGTAACTAGAGTGAGATTTTAAATATAATACTATGGTACTTTATGGATTATATTTTTAATCTTTTATGCCCTATCAAACCCGTTCGGCTAACGACCATCCACCATGCAAAGGAGTTGTGGGTGAAAATTACACTCATTCAACAATCGTTTTATAGCACTACTAGAAAACAGCCTTTTACAACGCTCATTGCGCGTCGTAAAGGGCTCAGACGACGCGCAAATGCGCGTCAAGGAAGGCCATGTCATAAAGAGAGACGACACGTTTTTGCGCGTCGTCTAGACAACGCGCATTTACGACGCTCTTTTACGATGCGCATTTACGACGCACGTTTACGACACGCAATGCGTATCAAGAAAGGCCCTGTCATAAAGGAAGATGACACGCATTCGCGTGTCGTAACCTTACGACGCGCGTGTTAATGACACGCAATGTGTATCAAGAAAGCCCCTGTCAAGAAAGGCCATGTCATAAATGAAGATGACATACATTTTTGCGTATCATAGTTTTAAATGTTTAAAATAAATACTATTTATAGATTTACTAATCTTCAAATTAAATTTGTATTTAATGTCTCATAATAGAAAATAAAATATCATATACAAAAAATACAATCCATTGCATAAAATACAATCCCTAACTATCTAACCTATTATTACATTGCTATTAAGGGACAACTTGTTTCAGATATAATGTAAAAAACAAATTCTCCATGTCAAAAAATTGGTTGTTGTCCATCGAGTGTAGATGACAAATAATGACTTGAACATTAGCTGAAACCAAAAAACTTTTATTAATCACACAATCAAAAAGCTGAAACCAAAAGCTTTTAATTACACAAGAAACAACACATCATCATGAGAAACTACTAACTTGCCCTGAATGGAGGAAGTAGTTTTCTCCAGCCAACTTTGTTGGTGTGGACTGATAAAAGTTATAGCATGACCTAGCAAGCTGCAAATAATACATATCAAAATTATTAGCAACTAAAAAAGCAACAAAAATTAACAGACCTTTTTAGCCAGATTCAGGAACTTTCATTGATGTCTCCCACATGTCTCTGTTTTAATAAATCATTAGTTTGTTTTATATATACAACTACAGTTGTAATTTTATCTAGAATTAAAATTACCAACTCACTTATAAGGCTTCATAGTTGCAGCTTTGTTTCCTTGTATCCACACTTTAAGTACTCATAGAAACTGCACAAAGTTACATTTTTACAAAACTTAATATACTGAAGATCATAACACCCTGATTTCATGCAGCAAATAAGTTATATAAAGATCATTAAGAATATTTGAGAATCATCTGCAAGCAAACATAAGTAGACAAATTCTGGGTATTAATTAGATAAATATCCCGTTTAGTTAACCTAGATAATAATCACCCAATCACACTTTCACTGTGCATAGTTAGTCTTAAAGAATAGTTGTTGCACCTATATATATATATATATATATATATATATATATATATATATATATATATATAATACCAAAATTTGGATGTGGACTTAGACTTACTGTTGATCCACAATCACCATCTCCCACTTTGCTGCCCCACTCATTTAAACTGTACTTAAGATGAATAATTGCTGACACTGCTGCTTCTATAGCCACCTCCTGTGCACGACCTTGCTCATTCAGCTACTCTGTTCAACTCAATACCTGACATGACATGCATTTCTATGGGAATTAAAATATAACATACCAAGAAAATAAAAACCAACAGTTTTGGTTATCGATAAGAATCAGATCAGAAGCACACAAAAGTTATAATTTGAATTGGACCGAGATAATTTTATAATCTATAGTTATTATAATTTTTTTAAATGACATTTTCTTCTTAACAAAAACAACAACCTCATCATTTTTTTATAACCAAGTCTGACATCATTTTTTAAATGGCATTTTCTACTCAGCAACAAGAACAACCTTATCAGTAAAAAAAAGTTGGAATCCAAACATCTATCAATAAGTCAAGTTTGACATGATTTCAACTAAAAATGAACTCCAACCAACTGATAACTAAACAAAAGTTACAATTCTAAAAGCTATGGATAATAAAAAAGAAAAAACATCTAAAAATGAAAAAGCAAAATCCACTACTGGGGTTTCTTGAAATTCGTATTCAGAATGAAAAAAGATAAGAAACTGTAAAACTGAAGATCTTTTTGAAGATAAGCATACGAGAAAGGCCATAAAGACATGTGCTTTGGATAAGAATATAGAAGCTTATAGTCATTGAGATCTAACAAAAATAGGTGAAAGAGGTCCTACCATGAGTATGGGACAAAAAATTTGTAAGTTTTTTTCCTCTTGAAAGAAGATGATGTCATGTCTCCCAATAATATCTCTTTATAGTCTTACTTTTTCTTGTGGTTTATGCTCTCTAGGGAACCTATCATTGATCTATCAGAACCTTAGTCTCTGGTCTCAGGTTTGCATCAAACCTGAATCCAAAATAAGTGACAGAAAAGAAAAATCTCATGTATCGGTGGGTGTACACGTAAAAACACAACTGATAAAATATCATCTTGTTTATAAATAGAATGAGCTTGTAAATATTTGTATGTAAAGTTGGTTTATTCTTCATTTCTTGCAAATTGGTAACAGGAGGGCATATACTGTTACCAACAGTCTTACAACACTAAATACACGTTCCGGTCCGGTTTTTATACAGTTTAAAACTTTTGAAACCGCAAGCCAAACCGTTGATTACGATTTCGAATGTTTGAAACCACGAGCCAAACCGTAAATAGAAATACAAACCGTGAAACCAAACCGATGTCCGGTTTCACGGTTTCAAACCGAACAATGAACACTCCTAAAAGAAAGAACAATACAACCATATGATTTACAAACAAAAATTCATTAGATTTATGCAAGTTTACCTGCACTAATACACCAAGATTATCTCTAAGATCAAGAAAGATGAACGAGACACCCATCCCTTGAAGTCTCTTCATTGCTGTCAATATTTCTCCTTCAAGTTAGTTACTCAACAATAACAAAAAATCGGTAACCTATGTGGTTTATGACCAGTTGATTTTTTAAAGGAAATCAAAAGTTCTCTGATAATAAAAGCAATTAAGCTAATTCATTAAGGTTTTTACCCGAGTTAGAACATATAAACACATGTTGCAGTCAAACAACCTACAAAAAAAAGTGATTAATGTATAGGGACAAGATGGTCTTTTTAACCCTTTTAACATCCTTTAAAAAGTTAGACAATTTATGTATATAAAAGTTTTACTGTAATTAATAACCATCATGGAAATGTAGTTCTTAATGGAAAAAAGGAATATCCCCTATACCAACAACAGTAATTATAACCAAGAGGAGTGGCAATAATGGAATATACCTGCAACATGTAATCAGGACATGAATCTTCTACAATCTAGTTTGATGCTTTCCGAGAATACTAACCAGAAGAATCAACAAGCATTATTCCACTTATGGAAAGGTTTTATGATCCTACATTAGGTACGTAATATGTTACTTCTTTCTATCTTCACACTATTTCTTTGGATTAATGAAATATCACCATTTTGCAGTTTAACTCCCTAATCGTATATTGTTTTCTTTATATTCTTTTTCTTTATTGTTTTCTTTTTCAGGGGAAGTTCTTCTAGATGGAGAGAACATCAAGAACCTGAAACTGGAATGGCTAATGAGCCAAATTGGTTTAGTCACTCAAGAACCTACATTACTAAGCTTAAGTATCAGGGATAATATCGCCTATGGGAGAGATGCCTCATCACTTCAAATTGAAGATGCAGCTAAAACAGCTCATGCACATACATTCATCATCTCACTTGAAAAAGGATACGATACACAGGTAACTAAAAACCAAAAGAGTATATGAAATTACAGTTTTACCCTTTTAACCTAATGAGAAAACATGTGTTGCTTTCAGGTAGGTAGGGTTGGTTTATCTTTAACAGAAGAACAGAAGATAAGACTTTTGGTTGTAAGGGTAGTGCTTTCGAATCCTTGTATTCTTCTTCTTGATGAGGTGACAGGTGGAATTGATTTTGAAGCTGAAAGATCTGTTCAAGAGGATTTGGATTTGTTAATGTTGGGTCGTTCAACCATTATAATTGCTAGAAGGATTTCGTTAATTAAAAATGCTGATTTTATAGCTGTGATGCAGAAAGGTCGGTTAATGGAGATTGGGACACATTATGAACTTATAGCTTCAGATGGGTTGTATGCAGAGATTTTAAGATGTGAAGAAGCAGCTAAACTACCAAAAAGGTAAATCCATATGCTCTGAAACTCTTATATTAGAGCAAGTAAATTACAAAGTTATAGTTTACTTCTTATGAGTAATTTTACTTTATGAAAAAACAATTAATGAGTTTATTTCATATCATTTTAGTATGCCTGCAAGAACCCACAACGAGACCTCAACATTCCAAATCGAAAAATATTCCACCTTACAAGAACCATCATTTCCCAAATTTACCAAATCACCCTCACTTCAGCGAGCCTCCAACATACACACAACAAGATCTCCAGATTCCAATTATAACTCACACGGATCTCCAAAAAAAAACAGTTGAAAATGGAACAGAAAAACTAATAGCTAGTGAAGTGAATAAAAGAATGGGCTTAGATTTAAATAACAAATTGGGATATGAGTGTCATAACTCTTAAGTTCAAAATAGTGAAATGATTAGATTAGATCATATTTATTATTTCAGTGGGAATAGAAAGTATGTAACATTTTAGGTCCCAATATATGACAGACATTGAATAAGAAGAATATGGGTGAGCACCTACTTCTCAAGATCCTTAACCCTCATCTCTACATCCTGACAACTTTCTTCAGCAAACCTAAGCTGCACAATATAAATTCAACAATGAAGACCATATATATATATATATATATATAAACAAAGAATAACATAATTAGAACCCACCTTCTCAAGGACATTGTCATTCTCTTCTTGTAGCATATCAAGTTGCATGAAATAGCACCAGTTAACGAATTGTACATCACTTAAGCTAAAATTGAAATTGAAGGGAACAAGAAAAGTAAAAATTTCTCAGATGGTGGCAGATGAAACACTGAGGAGAGAAGGAGGCAATCAAGGAGTCACAGATGAAAACAAGATGAAAGATGGAAACCTAGGAGAAATTGAGAAATTGTTTGATGTTTTGAGAGAAAGGGAGAGAGAGAGAGAGAAAAAAAAAGAGGGAGAGAGAGGGAAATGGAGAAATTGATCTCGAACCAGATGTATGAAAAAAACCCTGGTCGATTTGAATGTCCCTGCAAACCTCCGGTGATTCACGTTCAACCCTAATGCCTCTGAGAATAATCTGAAAAGTACGCCTCCGAATTTCATGACTTGATTTGAGTACTCGATTTAAATGTCTCTGCAAACCTTCGGTAATTCCTCAGGCGGCGTAGGTGACGGAGCCATAAATGAAAAAGAAGGTGTCTCTCCAGTTCAAGGTAGGGGAACTATACAGATCGTAATTGCTGTTATACACTAGTGTACTCGAAAGATCCCTCGTGTAAAACCATTTCTTTACCTCTTCATCTTGTTCATGAAATCTACGAACTGCTGGAACCGCCTCATCCATAACACTCACAGGAATCCCATGATTCAACACCTGAAAAATACCTAGGTTCGCGGCGGCTTCACGAATCATCTCCACCATCGATGCTCTATGGGTCGATTGAAGGTATATGACTGGAATCTTGACAACAGCGGTGGATATTTTGGGAGTGGTGTCCCGTGGGTGGAAGAGGATGGGAGGGATTTTCCGAATTCCGGCATCGACGAGGCCTTTGACGCCTGTTTTTTTTGGTCGAAAGCTTTGAGCTCCGATTGTCGATCGTAGCTTGAGCTGACTCAAGCAATGGTGATAGCCATTTTTGTGAAGATGATCGTGTTATATATGCGAAGGGATTCTCTAGAAATATGGGTGAGGATCCTTGCAATTGTAGACTTATGAATGTAAAGTGTTCGATTTCCTGTGAGAAATGAAGCAATAGAGATTGATCTATTTAGGATGTGGGTTGTTCTTTGAGGGATGAAAAAACCCTAGTTTCTTAAACTTTTTGAGGACCGGGTTTTCTAATTTTTAGATTCCCGCGAGGTATTAAGGAGGGTACACGATGTTTGATGAGATCGATAAGCAGTTCAGGAGTGGCAGAGAAGCAGACCGGAGATGAGAGAGAAGGAGGGAGAGGGGAGAAGATGAAAGATAGAAAGAAGGTAGAAGAAAGGTTTTCAAAATTTTGAGGATTTCGTTTTCCCCTCTACTAAACGCGCGTTTTCATTAAAATTATAAAGCAACAAGTATAGAGGGCGCGCCTTTAAATTAAAGCACCCTCCGTGTTTTTAATTTCTTTTCATGAGACACTAATTTAAGGGCACTTAATAATGCGTGACATAAATCCTTAAATTTTTTGAAGATATGACACTTTTTTAATGTCACTCTCTTTTGCGTAACATAAATCAGTGAGTGTCATAGTTTGCGCGTCGTAAAAGGGTCTTTTTCTTGTAGTGTAGGCTATTTCCTTATAACCATATTAAAGCATGGCTTCGTGAATGAGGCCTATTGTTGATTCGACTTAGTTTTCTTATACATATAGTAATTAAACACTTTATATATGTATAAGGTGTATTTTAAGACTTTTTAAAACACAAGATTTGAATATTAATTATTTAAATTAATCATATAACTAATTAATCAATTTAAACATATCATAGAATTATAATGATCTTTTTAATTAATATTATAATTAAATTTATTATTAAATCCATAAGGAGAATTTAGTTTAATTAATCTTATGATTAAATATTATTTAGTCAAGATTATCTCCAAATATTTAGGATTTTATTTTTAATCAAATAAAGTATTTAAAATTGATTTCAAAAGAATTAAAATCAGATCATCACTAAAAACAACCCTACTAATTAGATTAGGCAGAAAATCCTGAAAATAATAAATTTACTATTCTCACATCGTGACAGAAGACCACGTTGTGATAAACAGGTTTTTCAAAAACATTTAATTTTGTTCAATTCATCTAATGAACTTTCAATGTTAGACAGCCAAACGTTCTGATACCACTAATTGGTTTTATAGGTTATAAATACATGTACAATGGGAAAAAGACACTTAACAATTAAGAGGACACATGCAACCTATAAGGATCTATGTCATAACACTTTGAAGGCAACATAATATGAACAACAAAACTAACATGCCCCTAACATAAACGAAATCATGAAATTAGGGTTACATACCTTTGATTTGTTGTAGTAAACAAATCACTTCAATCACTTGTAGTTATTGGTCTTGGACAACTCAGCATTAAAATGATGATGTCTCTAATGGCTCATAGACAAACCCTAGAACTAGAAGACAAGAGAGGAGAGAGGAGAGGAGGAATTTCAGCGACAATATCTCCTTAGAAAATGTATGAACGAAATTAGGCCTCATTGGGGGGGTCCTATTTAGAGTGCAAATGTCATAAGGGAAACCCAAATTTGACTTTAAAGTAATAATATTTTATCTTTTTATCTATTTAAATATGGTAATTCTTATCAACTTTAGGAATATTCTACAAAAAACCTAGAATCCTTCCAAAATTCCGTCCACCACCTATGGGTTTTAGAATCTTCATTTCTTGCTCAATTAAGAACAATTACAATTCAAACATTGGACATTTAATTAATTATAATTAATCCAGAAATTAATTTCAATTAATTCTGATTAATTCTAAATTAATTCTTATTGATTTCATATTAACTTATTAAACACATAATAAATTAACAAGTCAATTATCCATTTCTAGTTAATATATTAATCATATAATATGTTAAAAAAATCATTTATTATAATTTATTAATCATATAATAAACTAATAAATTTCTACTCTTTCTACAAATGTCATTACAATAAAGTTCTAGCTATGAGGGCAACCCAAAAAGGATTTTTCTTCTAATTACAAGAATACACCAATTTAGTTGTGAGCTTTGACACCTTAATCTAACATGTTTTACAATCACTTTTTGTCATGGGCGAAACATGGTTTTTCTTGATATGTACCAAAACATAGTCTTTCATACAAGTATCATGGGCTAAACATGGTCTTTCATGGAAGTCACAAAGGTAAACAACATATCATGACACATAGTATCTTACAATATGGTAAGAAGACTCATCTCACAGTCAGTCAGACAATCATCACAACACGCAGAAAAGTGAAGGTAGGTACAAAAACCACCTAAACATGTAATAAAAGGTCAAACCTCAACCTTTTATGCAAAACCTTAAATTTTGACCAAAAGTCTAGGTTAAACTTAGTCAAAAAGTCAACAAATTGGTCAAACATGCGCCTTGTGTCCCATAAGGATGCGTTGCACCTACTAAAGGAAAAAAACAATCAGGTTTCCCAACTTAAACAAGCACATTTCATAAAGCTTTGAAAGGCGTGCTACAAATGTAAAAGACGAGTTACGTCTAGACCCTATTCCTATGGCAAAACGATTTATTTCATTAAATCAACCCCCAAGTCTTCCAGAACTGGTCCTTTATAGTGTTTTAATGGATTAAGTTTCCAACTTTATCCATTAAGCACGCCAATCCAACAAGATCTAAAGTTGAAACATCAAAAATACCTAAAATGCTAACACAAATTGCATGGCTTAGAGGACATGCACAAGATACCAACTTTTCAAGTCCAAAAGCTCCATATAACAACCCTAAGTATTCAAAATGAGCTAGATTCATCTTGTCACACCCCCAAACCAAGGATGGCGGAAACGTCCGAGGGTGGAGGACTTCATGTATAGTATCATAACCACAATTGCAATAGTAATTTAAGCAAATACAACCAACATATATATAATTGAAAAAGTTACATCACTTGTATGAATTACATGTTTCAAAATCAATTACAATATGTTGACAGAATATGAAAAGTTTGACGCCTTAACGTCCCATCCTCAAAAGCACTTGGTTACCTATTTAGTGATTACCTGAGAATACAAGTTGTTTGAAAAAGTGTCAACACAAAGGTTGGTGAGTTCATAAGTTTTTGCTTTCAAACTTAATAGAGGTCTTTCTCTTGTAAATGTCACGTTTGTTTCAGAAAAATCCAATATTTTCCTTAAAATCTGTGTAATGTAGTCTTATAATCGAAGACCAAAATGTATAAGTAACCTCTCTTACTTAGTGGAAAAGCTATGAGTTTAAATTGACATAAAAAGTGATTTTAAATCGACATAAAACCCATTTAGGTTTTATGAAAATCCCGTAAACTTTATGTATTTTTATCTCCCTATATGAGTCACTATAATCATACCATGACTAAATGAACCTGCCACGATGTTTCTCAGGCGTCGCGAAACTGAAATGACATTTGTCACCCGTAGACCTGCAGGTCCCACTGTAGCTAGCAACAAGGTGTGGGGTGTCAAACCCAATATAGATCTATATACAACTATCACGTTCTCCCTCCAGGAGACTCTGATTATAACTACCAGGAATTATATCCCGCACTCGGACGTACGAAAAGAGATTGTCTCACAATTTAGGTTAACAAGTTTACGTGTAATGTGCGTGAGTGTAAAACCTTTCTATATGAATGTACCCTTTTTGTACAAGTGTGTTATGTGATGTATCATAAACTATACCTATTATAGTTTATCCAACGTTTGTAATATATAAGAACTCTTTTATGAAAATGCATTAGTGTTATGAATCCATTAAACTATGCTTATTATAGCTTAATATACGTGTTCTAAATGAATGAATAATCTTGTCATGAATGACTTAGTTTCAGTTTATGATGATAAACTAACATGGAAACACATTCAATAATTAGAACTTATGATTAAACGTTTTGCTCAACGTAATACAAAGTGTTATGAAATTTATATGTTGTTAACTAACTTTAACCTTTCTGCGCTGTTTTAGAAAAGTCATAGAAAAATCATACGAAGTCGAAAACTAGATCCGTAAATTCTAAGAGTTCCCAAAATGTGTCTAGTTTACTCATAATTTTATCATGATTTTTAATGACCTCCAACTTAGGTGAAAAGGTCCATAATCGCAGACTGGTCCGGTTTGGTGTTTGTAATGATAGGCAGTTTTGTAAAAATCACCATAAATTGTAGAAAAATCGTATGGAGATGTGCAAGTAGTAATTTTGAAGCTAAGAACTTGAAATACTTGCAACTTATACAGTTTTGAAAACAAAAATGTTTAAGTTGTACAAAACAGTCCGTGAATGGAGTTGAACTTTTCTGATGAAGGCTGTTAGAAAAGTTTAGTTATGTTCTTGGTGTTTTAACTTGTATTCCCCCCCCCCCCCCCCCCTTAAAACTTGAGAAAACATGATAATGTAGGGGTATGAACTCACCTTGAGTGATTTCAGAAGATGGATGATGGAGAAAAGAAGTGTTCAACCCAAGAACACTTGAAGAAATCACTTGAAGATTTGAAGATCTAACAAGAATGTGATGATGTTTGTGTAAGAAATCAATGATTTGAGTAGAATGATGTGTAATAATCACAAGGAGGATGAATTATACTTACCAAGGGGAGGGTAAAGCTTGAAGATCAGTCTTGGAGTCTTGGAATAGTGAGATAAAGTTAGAGAGAAAAGTTGTGTTGTATCTTTGGTGAAATGAGGTAAAATGAAAGAAGTGAGGAGAGGGGATGGGTTATTCCAGCTCTAAGAACGTGGGAAAGGCTAACAATTGAGTGGGAAGGACATTGAAGTGACCTAGGTAAGGTGGGAAGGTGTGGCTGGTTATAGAGTGGGTATGAGGGTGGTTGCTTGTGTCATAAGGTAAAGTAAAGTCAACACTCCACCTCAATTATTCACCCACTATATTTTTATTATTTAAATAGGGATTTTCATGAAAATATGATTAAATTATGAATATTTAGGGTTTATTATGTTAAAATATAATTTCTGAAGAAAATCCCGCGTTAAAATCACGAAAAACGGGCTTAAAATGTTAAAAATATCAAAAATGGGTGAAAAGTGTCGTTTTTCCGAAGTCTGGCCGAGGTTCGGTCCTCTGGTGCAAAGAACCGAGACTAGAAGGGGGGAACCGAGAGGAGAGAAGAAGAACCGAGAGAGGGAAGGGAAGGACCGAGAGAGGGCAAGGAACCGAGAGGCGGGGAGAAGAGACCGAGAGGCGGGAGGAGAGACCGAGAGGTGGAGAAGAGGGACCGAGAGGCGAGGCTCGGTCTTCGCGAGTTTCGGCCCTTGAGGCTTCTCCACTCAGTTTCGACTACTGAGTCTCGGCTGCTATAGGGTTTCGGTCCTAAGAAGGGTTTCGGTTCTAAGAAGTGTTTTGGTTCCTAAGAAGGGTTTCGGGCTCTTAAGTCTATTTTACTCGTTTTTACCCCGTTTCAAGCCGTTTTTGATCCGGTTAAGGGTTGGAATGACCCGAATGACTCCAAAAAGTTACGGAAACTTTTGAGAGAGATTTGGGAGAGATTTCACATTCTTGGAGAGATTTCTCATACAAAGAGAGATTTGGGAGAGATTTCACGTTCTTGGAGAGATTTCTCATACAAAGAGGGATTTGGGAGAGATTTCACATTCTTGGAGAGATTTCTCATACAAAAAGAGATTTGGGAGAGATTTCACATTCTTGGAGAGATTTCTCATACAAAGAGAGATTTGGGAGAGATTTCACATACTTAGAGAGATTTGGGAGAGATTTCACATACTTGGAGAGATTTCTCATACAAAGAGAGTTTTGGGAGAAATTTCACATTCTTGGAGAGATTTCTCATACAAAGAGAGATTTGGGAGAGATTTCACATTCTTGGAGAGATTTCTCATACAAAGAGAGATTTCACATTCTTGGAGAGATTTCTCATACAAAGAGAGATTTGGGAAAGATTTCACATTCTTGGAGAGATTTCTCATACGAAGAGAGATTTCACATTCTTGGAGAGATTTCTCATACAAAGAGAGATTTGGGAGAGATTTCACATTCTTGGAGAGATTTCTCATACAAGAGAGATTTGGGAGAGATTTGTAAATAGAGAGATAGAGTGAAAACGATTAAGAGAGCTTTCATGTGTGGCATTTGTGAGTGTGGGGCTCCGCAACGCAAGGTCCGTGAACTCCGTTAAGCCATGATTTAGGATCTTTCACACTCCCGATGAGTATGTAACAATGTTTCCTCGTTTTTGTTCATTGTTTAGCACTAAGGCTAAGGAAAATTAAACACACGATTTTTGCAAGTGATGTTTTCTCATTAAAATAGTGAGTTATATAGTATTTACATAACACATACCCTAATATACCACGTTTAATTGAGTTGATCGGTTTGACTTGATGACTTTGATTGACTTAGACTTGATCCGAATTTTACTATTGTCACACATCTCAACTCCAATCTCACCACCAAAATAGGACCAAAAATGTATAAAGTGGACAGTAACCAAGATCTAGCAAGTAAAAAAGGAAAGCTTGAAGATTTTTACTCACAAAGGTCCAAGAAATGTGCAAACTTGTTGGATCTACACTTGCTATTCACCTCAATGCTCTAAAGGAAAATTTGATCTTCATGCACAAATCAAAGAAATAATCAAAATGGGAGGAAAAGGGCTAGGGTTTCTGGAAACACTCTCTAGGGTTGAAGGAGGTTGCAAATGATCAAACCCTAAAGACTTAAGTGTGTTTAAATAGTCCCAAAACCCTAATAAATCATTCATCCCTTAGGCCTAGGCATGTCGCAACAAAAAGAAGCGGGTTGCGCCCAAGGCGATAAATTTTCAATTTTCAATTTTTAGTGAATAAGCAAAATGGAACCAAGAAATCAAACATATCGAGAAAAAGATCTTACATTTTCCCTCCCATTTCCTTATCTAACCTCTTAAAAATCTAGATCTTAAAAGCTCGTATCCTGCAAAACAACCCCTTAATTTATCAGAAATTGATTAAAAGGTATTAGAGTTAAGTTGGATAATTTTATTGGACATGTTTTAGGTTTGTGTTAGTAAGTGTGATGCAAGGTCGTTTATGCGGGTAGTATTTTCCATAGATATTTTCATGGGTGATGCATTTTCTGAATAAGTCACATTTAATTTTTCTAACTCTGTCATTTTTAGTTGGGTGAGCACTTGTATGTTTCTAATAATATTGTATGATTGATATCATTTTTATACGTGTTCATTTATCCTCCTATAACTTATAAGAACATGTTGCCCTCTAATATGACAAAGCACTTCTATTTTTTTCTTGTATTTGATATACTGTGTTTTATAATTTGCTTGGTGTAATATATATATATATATATATATATATATATATATATATATATATATATATATATATATATATATATATATATATATATAGATGCATTAATTCAATGAATTTTTTTTTGAGAAATAGTTTTGATATGGGTATATCTTTTAAATGTGTACTCAACGCTTTTAAAACATTTATGAGTTTCATGATTCTATATACCTATACATTAGATAATTATTGAGATTAAGATCATCTCCAATGCATTGAACTCATATGAGTTCCATGGATTGACACATATACATTCCACTCAATATACAACTTTACCCATTAAACTCTACACTCCATTAAACTTTATATAATTTAATAGATTGTCACATCATTTATCATTTTTTATTTATTGTTAATTTTAAAAAAATTAATTAGCATCAAATTAAAAAAACTACAATTAAAATTAACACTAATTTAAAATAAAAAATAATATATATATATATATATATATATATATATATATATATATATATATGTGTGTGTGTGTGTGAGAGAGAGAGAGAGAGAGAGGAGAGAGAGAATATAGAGTTCAATGGGGATTGAACTCCCCATTCCATTGAATCCTAGTCATTTTCCTACAATGGAGATTTTGGGTTTAATGAGATTAAACTACCCATTAAACTTCTATTGGAGATGGCCTAATGTGGCATAGGAACTTTAGAATGACGTGGATATCAACAATGGATGTTTGTGAATGGCTTCACAAAAAGTAAGGATGTTCGCTTCGCGGTTTAGAGTCAAAACTGCATACCGCACCGCATGTACAGTTTGAGAATTTCAGAACTACAAACTTTTGGTGCCTTTCACTAATAAGTTTTAAACATTACATAATTTTTTATGTGCATGTGACAAAATCTTACTAATTATATTAATGATTTTATGTATATATATATATATATATATATATATATATATATATATATATATATATATATATATATATATATATATATATATATATATATATATATATATATATATATATGAAGATAATAAATTAAGACCACCTAAAAAGTTAAAAACGCAAGAACTTTTCTGGACCAATCATTATATAATGATATACTGTAATTATGTAATTTACATAAATAATAAGTAATATTATATTTTTATTTGCCTATAATCATGGGATTTTAGTTTGAGTTTCCATAATTATAAAGATCACGTTAAAAAAAATGTTAATTAAATTTCTTTTTTTATTGTAATTAATAAATATAAAAATCATTATAATTATTATATTTTCTCAAATTAAAATAAAAGGTATTGCCTTCTTTTAACGACGTTAAAAAAGTCAGTAAATTAATTTCTCAATGTTAATTTTTTTAATGAACCAAACATTGATAAATTTATCAATTATGGTTTGTTTCTAAAACACATTTATTTATTTATTTATTTATTATTTTTTTTTTCATATTAATGAATCAATATCAAACAAGTGGAAATTTTATAATATTATCAAAATATTCATTTAAACTTTGATCAAATTCCTACATAAAATATGAATTCATACGTTTCATTCATAAATGATTAAAGTTATAATTATAAATTAATAATTTTTTAAATTTGTATTATTAAATAATAGAACACAAATTAGAGATAAATATCTATAAAAGTTTTAATAACAAACAAATAAAACACATTTACAATCATATTTGAATACAATTATAATCATAAATGAAAAAATTACAATGTCTTAATACATTTGTAATCATAAATGAATAGAATACATTTCCACTCCTTCCAATAGAGGTGTTGTTACTAGTGTTTCTTTTAAACAATCTACACTGCATTCATCCTTCATCATTCTAATCATTTATGTCATCTATATCAACTCGGTTGGTCTACAGAAAACCAACGAAAAAATTATGTATTATTGTCCACAAAGTGCTTAACGTATTAACCAAATTCAGTTTTAATCATAAATGAATAACTGTCCACAAAATGCTTAACTCATTAACCAAATATAGTTTTAATCGGAAATGAATAACGTGTGGTTGTAATCATTAACAAAACATAAAATATACTAAAACACAAACAAAATATATATATATATATATATATATATATATATATATATATATATATATATATATATATATATATATATATATATATATATATATATATATATATATATATATATATATATATATATATATACTCAAATGAATAAATCCACTCCAAACACCTCTTGATACAGTAAAGACCTAAACTTTTTTAGTGCTACCATACTGAAACAAAGAAAGGTGCCACTAATCATATGATTAGATGTGGATTTTCCTACTTTAATGTTTTGAGGATATAATTGTTCCAAACATCATGTTTGAATGTATAACACCATCTTCGTTAATAATTAAACTCAATAAATATTATCATCATAAATGGTTATTACTAAAACAGATAAATTTACATTATAAACATTATTTGGTGAAAAAAATGACACATACACATACATCTATATCAATTATTATAACTTGAAACAATTCAAAATCCTTAATATAAAGAATTCACTAAAAGTTTTAATTCAAGAAGATGTTTATAATTAGTTTAGGAGCCTATTATCTTTGTCTTTTTTGGTTTAGAATTTCCTTTGTGATTTCTCTTTTTTTTATAGATTACTCATACTTTTCTAGAAATTTGGTATCTTTATTTTAAAAAACAAACAAAGCATTTCATAAATTAAAATGTTATGAGCAAACAAAATTCATCTTACACTAGCATGTATCTCTCAACATCAATAAACATTTTCCTTAATTTTGAATTACTGAAAACTTAAAAAAGTTACCACAATCAATTTTAATTGATGCAAAACTTCAATTAAATGGAGAACCCTAAATTGATTAAATTTTAA
This sequence comes from Lactuca saligna, assembly GCF_052625555.1. NCBI lineage: Eukaryota > Viridiplantae > Streptophyta > Magnoliopsida > Asterales > Asteraceae > Lactuca > Lactuca saligna. The sequence continues at coordinate 56,909,037 of NC_136417.1, forward strand.
ACAACAATTTAAAGAATGGTAATGACAGATACTAGATAGCAGTACACATACCTTGGGCAATATTTGTTCACCACGTCGATAAGAAATTAAATCGAAGCCCTAATTGCACATAGAAGTTGAACTAGTAGCATTTGCTTTTGAAGCACTTAAAAAAGTTACCACAATCAATTTTAATTGATGCAAAACTTCAATTAAATGGAGAACCCTAAATTGATTAAATTTTAAACAACAATTTAAAGAATGGTAATGACAGATACTAGATAGCAGTACACATACCTTGGGCAATATTTGTTCACCACGTCGATAAGAAATTAAATCGAAGCCCTAATTGCACGTAGAAGTTGAACTAGTAGCATTTGCTTTTGAAGCACTTTAATTGTTGACCCTTATATTGAGATTTATTGCATTTTGGCCCCTAAGTGAGAAAAGAGTGCAAAAGAGGACTTAGTGACATTTTCATAAAATTAGGCCTTGTGGAGTATGATGTGCGTACGTGCGTATGCTGGGCATAGTAGGGAACGCCCTAGTATGCTAGGCGTACACTCGTACGCAAGGTGTATGTAGCCATATTCTAAAACCTAGTTTTTAGGGTTTTGCCGATATTTAAACATCATTAAGCCCTATCTCCTTCCTAATTTTCATCCTCCATCATCATATACGGCTTCTTGCAAACCTAATACCCTTTAAGAATTTGGGAGTTTGAGTGTGAGCTTTTGGTGTGCTTTAAAGGAAGATATAAAGTTCATACCATGATGGCTAGTTTATTAGATCTTGTGTATGTGTTAATTTTATGTTCTTCTTGGTCCCAAGCTGATGAGTTTTGAGAATGGCTTGTTCTTGATCCATTAAACCATCCTTTCAGACCTTAGGAGGGGTCTTAAGCTATAAAAATGTAGTATTGTTTTTCCTCCATGCATGGTATGGAATGTCTTCAGGCATTAAGATGTTGAGTTTTTATGGATTAAGCACTTATTGGACATGCAAAGTCATAAAGTTGGAAACTTTTTGACTCTAAGTGGTATTTTTTACCGCGGATCTGAAGATTGGACGTAAGACCTTAATGTAATAAGCTCTTAAAGAGACTTTGGGAAAGTTGGGCGTATGCCCTGTGTAATTTGAGTACACAACGTGTACGTGGTTAAGTTCATCGATATCAGTAACTGCTGGAGTATGCCCCACATACATATGGAGTACGCCCCGCGTACGTGCACTGTATCAACTCGGTTGGGTTTGACCTAGGGATATTTTGGGTATTTTGGTTGGTGTTTGAGAATTTCTCTTTTGGATGGTGATTTAGAATTGGTATATTTGTTAGATAAGTATCAGTTAAAGCTGAGAGTCGGAGTCGGGACCTCATCAGCTATTGATCACATTAAGACCTGAGTTCTCCTCATTATACTTATAAGGTCGAAGACATCAAGGCTGGCCCATTGGATTGATATCCTGCTATACACTGATATGTTGAGTATGGAATAGATTCACATTATTATATGCTAGTTGATGAAATGCTACTCTGGTAGATCTGTAGGACTACTTGTGACTCTGTTTGCATGATTATCTGTATGTGTTTGTTATATGTCATATGTCGACATATTGTGTTGGGTTGAGGTTGTACTCTTTTGTGTTGTAGCCAAAAAACCTTGAAGCATTCCATATATGAGTTGAGGGTTGGGTAGGGCATGCCAGAATCATACTTAGGGCGCAGTAGCATTACAGATACAAGCTGAGGATTGGTTGGTATGCCAGACTCATACTGAGGGCTGAAAATTGGTATTCCAGTCCGATGACTGATTGGATCAGGGCGAAAGCCATACATTATTTTTGGGCCCCGATGGCAAGCCATACTTTTGTTGTGGGCTCAAGAGCAAGCCAAATATGAGGTATAGGCCTGATAGGCAAGCCAGACTCATACTATAGGCTCAGAGGTAATCTAGTATCTTAGCTGTGGACCCAATACATGTTGTTATTGGTATATGTTATCTGTTAGTGCGCTGGTATTTGTGGGAACTCACTAAGCTTCGTGCTTAGAGTTTTAGTTTATGGTTTCGGGTACTTCAATGGACCGTGGCAAGGTGACGGCGTGACCGTACACATCATTGGTTTACAACTGATTGGATCTTGGGAGACTCTGATTTTAAATAATATTTTTGAAACAATGGTTTGTTAACACTTGTATTAATAAATGGGCCATTTTTAAAGATTTAGATTTTGTTGAAATTTTTGGGATGTTACAAGTTGGTATCAGAGCCTTGGTTTGAGTGAATTAGAGGAACACTCATGTGAATCCAGTCTCAAACTAAGGAAAAGGGTTTTAAAAATGATTTACAACATAATCAAGAAAGGATGTGATGTGTAAGATCAGTCAGAGCCCGTAAGTAGACCCTAAATTACCATACTGCTCTTTGATATTGTGATATGTTAGAACAACATGCTAGTGATAGGCTAGGGATCTTCATGAATTGCATGATAGAATTTCCTGATTATATGATGCTTGGTATTTTATGGTTTCCTTCTTATATGGAATTGACATCATTATTGTAGTCGCTTAGTGTGTGCATCATAGTTATACATAACAAAGATTCTAAATCCTGATAATGTTTGACTTAGATTTACTTTCTGTTCTTTTCTGATTAAGGGCTTAGAGTAGAGTTAGGTATTCGAATGTCTATGGGATCCAACATTATGTATGATTAGCATGCACGAGTGGTTGCAGGGTTGGTGGAAGTTTCATGAGTGGGTGCAGTTCGTAGTAGGCCAACATGAGGAATGACTAGCCACCCTTGCGAGATATAGGGGATGGGGTGAGGTAAAGGTGTATCCGAGATGCTGGGAGTTAGAGGTCGAGAATTTCATATGAGAATTTGTCTGATTTTATTATGTCTTAGTGCCAGTCAGCTCCTCTACTCGAATGGTGCTTGCTTTATGCTTTGTGGGACCCATATTGATGTAAGTTAACCATTAAATGAATACATTAAATTGCATGTTATGAAGGTTAAATAACCTTAGAATGAAGGGCTTGAACCTATTGCATAACTCTTATATGAGTCCAACCATTATAGGGATGAGTCCTTTAGTCGAAAGATTATTTAAGTTTGTTGCATGTAATTGTATTCATGAAGTGGTTGGCTGGCATTGGTTGGTGTCCTTCAGTAGCTGATGGCAGGGTTGTTAGGAAATACTAGTATAGCCTAGGAAGTATTTTAATGCGGTTGTTTTTCTGTTGAGCAGGTATCAGGAGTATTATTATGAGTATGTCTTCGAGGAGCCGAGATGATCCTTGTGGAAAGTATGGATAGTTATGGAAGGTAGTATTGGGCCCGTACTACTGGAAGCATGTGATCCATACTCAAATCAAGGAGAGTTTCGGGGATTCTAAGGGCAATTTGGGAGAGATAGCATGGTTTGATACCATGATTCGTGGAAGTGATTCCGTATCTGTTGATCTTTTTGCTATGGTTGCTCATGCATGAGGATGGGTCTAGTATTTGTTTTGGGCCCAGTGACGATATCAGTTTGGGTTGAATGGTGCAGACCTAGATGAGATTGTTGGTTTTTAGGTCTCGAGGGTTTTACTCAAGGTCGTGCATTCGAGTCACGAAACTCAAGAAGGAATGATTGTTCTGATCGGCTTGGCGAATACAGCTAGAAGCGAGTGGTTAATTGATGGTTTCGACTATTGTTATCTATAGCGGGGATTTTGCCTTTTCAGGTTTTCGAGTTCAGAGAAGGAGTAAGTAGGCTTGTGACTTTCATAGTTGGGATGTAAACCCAACATGGGGTCTGTTGGTCGCAGTGTTTGGTGATCGTATGTCAGCGCAAGAGTGTGCAGATGGATTGATGTGGTATGGAAGCTTTGTGATGTGATCAAGGGTCCGTGTTCTTGGGATATAGGAAGGTCGTGTACCGGATTGACGTTTGAGATTACAGGAAAGGAGGGTATGTTTTGGATCGTAAGTCAATATTGGCTTATGCTCTTTCAAGAAATCATTAATGTTAAGTGGTCATGAGTGGGAAAATTTCAGAGGTCTTCAGCTGAAAATCAGGATTCTCTTAGGATTTGTTTGATCCTTATCTGGAAGATCATCCTGCATGTGTTATACATTCTAGGGTCAGGGATGGTTGTACCTGGTCGAGCCGGTTTGAGTTATGGTTTGGTTTCAACACCAATAGGTGGTAGTTTGAACCCTAAGTGGGGGAGAACTGGGTATTTTTCTTGGAGGATCATCGATCTGCTTGGGTTCGTGGTATTGAGAGAATGGTTTATAGGGATCTACGGTGCAAGTATGTGGGATGTTGGTTCAGGATTTGGTCAAGGTAGGTGTATATAGTAGGTGGCGATCGGATGCATGTAATCATGAGACACATGAGTTATCCCTCAGCAGGAAGTGGTTGGTCAAGGAGCTTGTTGCATCTATTGGTTCCTTTTGGGGGTGATAATGAGTAGATAAGGAGCTGTTGGCATCACTCAGGTTGAGTATCGGTTGCTGAGGGAATTTTTATCTCGTGGTAGGGATTTTTATTCATAGTCTAGCTTGAACAGAGGTCGATCAGGGAATTAGTCTCAGGGTGGAGTACGTTTAGCTCCGCACAGGTTTTGGTTCGTTAGATCTTTGGGTGTTCGTTCGCTACTCAACGGGGATTCTCAGTAGTTTCAAATCGTGACAGTTGAAGTTCAATGGATATGTCAACCTATCATCAAGATTAGTATGTTTTATGTTCCTTTGGTCTCTGGTATGGTTACCCTTAATGGTGGTGTGGAATTCTGGTTTATAGCAGGCTCAGGTTTTGGTAGCATTCAGGATCACCCTAGAAGTCTTCTCGAGCTAGTTGCGTATTGGTGGAATCTGTTCGATCTTAATAAAGTATGGGATCTTATTTCAACCGATATTGAGGGTGTTTTTTGTTGATGATTGAGGTTTCTCGTTTCGATAGAACTCTGGTATTTGTGCTCTCTTTGGATTAGGTTATGGGTCCCCTAAGGATGTGCATTGTGGTAATTCATTATATGTAATTCCAAAAGGGGTGTATGTGGGCTGGACAAGATAGAATTGGGGAACTTGGTTCGAATTATACACATGGTTATTTTGGGTTATAGACTTTGATTTGGATCAAGGTTACGGCCATTTATCCTATTCTCGGGTCGTGTGCGACCATTTATCATCGGGTTTTGCATTGGTAGCAACTTGTTATGTGAAAAGGAATTAGGAGTGGTTTATTTATGGCATTGTTGTGCTTGGTTAGAGTTAAGAGGGACATTTATTAGGTCCCTGCAAGGCGATGGAATGAGGTTGAGAATATTTAGGCTCGTGGTGTGGGTCGCAAGTTTCCATGAGAAAGAGGTAATGTCGACAGGATCAGTGTAATAGCAGGAGCATTCCAGACATGGGCTGAGGGTTGAGTAAGGCATTCGAGACTCATGATGTGGGCTCGGAGGCAATCCAGATCTATGCTGAGGACCTTGTAGGGGTATTCCAAACATAGGTTGTGGGCCTAGATCATGATTGTTTATTTCTTCTACTTATAGTACTTTTGATGTTGATGCATTAATGGTAGTTGGGAGGCCCACAAATCAACTGGTTTGGATAAAGGGATCAATTAAGGGTTGTTGGGAGTATGAATCGTATATTAGAAAGTCTCTATGGAATGTTATTGTAAATCCCGTTGGTTCGCAAGCTATTGTTAAGGATTGATTATCAAGGTTGGGAACCGGTTATGAAGTCTTAAATCATAAAGTTCTTCGTGAATGTCTCGGGTGATTTTCCACGTGGGGGTTCAAGGGTTAATTAGAGGATTTTGGTGCATATTATGGATTTGGAATTGATGGAAAATTCATGATTGATGTGTTTGAGTTCTTTTACATGTGGTTTGTAATGATCATACTCTCAGGCAAGGTTGGATTCAATGAATGGATGAATGTCAGTCCTAGATTATGGGTTCTGAATATTCAAATTTGATGGGTTTCCGGTCTTGGGAAGCATATTGATAGATTTGAGTTGGTATTTGTAGCCTTGAGAGTCCCTAACTTTGTGGATCTCTCTCTTTAGAAAATTGGTCTTAGCTAGATAGGAAGTTATGGAATATGCTGGCATTGTTTGTGCCTTGTGCCTCTATGCAGTGGTTATTTAGCTGAGGCTCATGTTTGGAGCCGCCTTTCTTGCGGATGAAGGGTTCAACAACAGAGAATGGTCAGGAGTCCTGATTCCCTAATGGAATTAACAAGGTAAGTTAGGGTCGGAAGGACTCCGTATGGTTCAGATTGTGATAAATATCGTATCATCCGTGTTCCGAGAGGGTTTTGCTTGCTTAAGAATCAGTTGAGGTAGTGGATGTTCGAATTTTGAGAGGGTGGTGATGGTTTCTTCAATGATGAAAATTAGCATGTCAAGGATGGTATGGGTAGGTAGCCGCCTGAATGAGTCGACTTTTAGTTTGGATCGGGTTTTGGGGAGGACCGTCTGAGTGAACCGATGTGGAGATATGGAAACACGACCCTAGGCTATTTACTGGAGCAATTTTTAGGATTTTTCCCATATTTAAATATTATTAAGCCCCATTTCCAGCCTCTATCATCATATACAACTTATCTTGTAAACCCTATCCCTATTAAGCGTTTGGGGGTTTGAGTGTGAGCTTTTGGTGTGTTTCAAAGGAAGAAGAAGGTACTGGTGAATCTTGGAAGCTAGAAGTAAGCTTGGATCGGGAAGTTTTGCATCTTTCTCTATCATTAAAAGGTATAAATTTCATACCTTGATTGATAGTTTGTTAGATCTTGTGTATGTGTTAATTTTATGTTCTTTTTGGTCCCAAGTTGATGAGTTTTGATCATGGCTTTTTCTTGACCCATTAAGACGTCCTTTCAGACCTTAAGAGGGATCTTAAGCCAAACAAATGTATTATTAAGGGTTACTTTTGCTCCATGCATGGTATGGAATGTCTTAAGGCATTATGATGTTGAGTTTTTATGGATTAAGCACTTATTTGACATGCCAAGTCATAAAGTTGGAAACTTTATAACTCTTAGTGTTATTTTGACCGTGGATCTAAAGATTGGATGTAAGAACTTAATGCAATAACCTCTTAAAGAGATTTTGGGAAAGCTGGGTGAATGCCTTATGTAATCTGATTACGCAACAAGTATGTGGTCAAGTCCCTCGATGACATTCAATGATGGAGTATGCCCCGCATATATATGGAGTACGCCTCGCGTATGTGCGTTGTGTCGACTCGGATGGGTTTGAACAAGTTTGAGACAAGGATATTTTGGGTATTTTGGTTGGTGTTTGAGAATTTTTTTTGGATGGTGATTTAGAATTGGTATATTTGTTGGATATGTGTCGGTTAAAGATGAGATTCGGAGTCGGGACCTCATCAGCAATTGATTAGATCGAGATGTGAGTCTTCCTCGCAGTACTTACGAGTCGAAGGCACCAAAGCCAGCCCATTAGATTCATATCCTGCTATATACTGATATGCTGAGTATGGAATAGATTCGCATGATTATATGCTAGTGGATGATATGCTAGTCTGGTAGATCTGTAGGACTACTCGTGATCCTGTCTGCATGATTATATGTATATGTTTGTTATCTGTCACATTTCAACATATTGAATTGGGTTGAGGTTGTATTGCATTGTGTTGTAGCCAACAAACCCTGTAACATTCCAGATATGAGCAGTGGTTTGGGTAGGGCATGCCAGACTCATACTGGAGGGCTCAGTAGCATTCCAGATACAGGCTTAGGACCGGTTGGTATACTAGACGCGTACTGAGGGTTGAACATTTGGATTCCAGTCCGATGACTGATTGGGCCATGGAGCAAGCTAGACATAAGCTGTGGGACCCGAGGGCAAGCCAAACTTATTGTAACGACCCAAAATTCAAGACCAAAAATTTCTTTTAATAAAACATTACTTTAAGCAAATTCATCATTCCAAAACATAATCAGAGTATAAATTTTCAAAACATATGTTCATTATCAGAGTCAACATTCCCAAGATGTCTAATCAATGGTGTGTGCCATGCGATCACCCCGAGCTCTTCCCTCCGCTATCGGAAGTACCTGAAACCAAAACTGAAAACCGTAAGCACGAAGCTTAGTGAGTCCCCCACCCTACCACATACCATGCATAATCACATACTGCACATACTGGGCCACGCCCACTATCTTGGGCCTCGCCCCTGCCTCGGGCCTCGCCCACTACAACGGCCCCGCCTAGCTTCGAGCCCTGCTCGGATACATATATGTTTCACTTAGGCCTCGCCTAACACAGGGTCTCGCCCACCAACAAATAATAACACATAACATATCACAACACATACGCTAAACTCATACGACTGATCCTGTCCTAAGGCCTCGCCTATCCTGGGCCTCGCCCTTATCCTGCTACTAATGAGTCATGAACCCCGTCCACGCTCCTACTGGTAGTGGGATACGGGCACAACCCACTCTCACTCCTTCCCTAACTTGGGCCTCGCCCCTGTTCTGCTACTAATGAGATATGGAACCCCATCCACACTCTGCTATTTGTGAGATACGGGACCTCGCCCACACTCACCTCCCTACCAGGCACATACATGTATCACGCAGACAACAAGTATAAACTATCATATAAACAAATACTTGAGCACCCGCCCGCTATTAATGGACCTCGTCCTGAATATCAAACTAGCATATTGTGCCTAGGGCTAACCCCCGGGCCTTCTACTCATCACTACATGAGCCGATATTGTGGCCTTAGACCCATTCACACAAAGGGAAACTCACCTGCACTGGCTGAACTTGCTGATGATCTTACTAGTTGCTTCCCGAAAACTCCCTGAACTCCTGCTCCCCTTGCTCCCCGAATTACCAATATCAAAGCAACACTGAGTCTAACTGACCCCCGAGAGACAACCAAGTCAACTCTGGTCCAAGTCAAAGTCTTGTTCAAGGTCAACCTCCCAGGTCAACCCTACTTGCCGAGTCAACCTACTGACTCGCCGAGTTCATATATTTAGAGTCCTTCCATTCGCGTATCGACTCGCTGAGTCAGTCCATGACTCGCCGAGTCTACCGATTTTTGAGTCCTGACCTGTCCAACTCACCGAGTCTCTACCCGACTCATTGATTCGAGTCTCAACTTGAAGGGTTTGGGGTTTCGCAACCTGACTCGCCGAGTCCAAGAAGAGACTCGCCGAGTACAAGGGAATCTTCATCTGACTCGACGAGCTGTTCATCCCACTCGTCGAGTTGCTCCTCATCTTCATGCTACTCGCCGAGTCCACTTAAAGGACTCGCTGAGTCCATTCAGATCTCCTTACATGCAGAGGACTTTTGAGTCATGCATGGACTCCAAACTGTAGATCTACCCTTCCCAAGCCTATTCCTCACGTAAATTTGCAAACTTTACGTGTAGAGAAGGAGATCTAGGCAAAATACACCATAAACTAAGGTTTAAGGCAAAGAGGCTCCGTAATCAACTCAAGGGATGATACTTTATGCTTCTCAAGACCATAATATGCTTAGATCTGAAGTAGCAACTTCAGATCTGGCTTCTAACTCAAAAGAGATAACTAATCATGGCTAGAAAACCCCCAAAACTCACAACCATACTAGATCTAAAGGAGAGAACGACTTAATACCTTCAATAACTCATAAAACTTCCCCAATCTTCGGATCTAAGGCCAATCCTTGAAGCTTCAATGATTCCCCTTCTTCTTCTTCCTTCAAATCACCCCAAAAATGGCTTGGAAGATTGAATGAGCAACAATAGGGCTTAGGGTTTGATGTTCTGGGTGAAAGAGGCAGTAAAGGAACCCTAGGGGAGAGAATGAGACTTTTAAATAGGCTCTAAGTCCCGAATTTAGGGTTTTCCTCGCACAGACCAGACTCGTCGAGTCCCCTTGGCCGACTCGCTGAGTCGGTCACTTACTCCTCGACCCGGATCCCGCTCGGACTCGCCGAGTTCCTCCTTGGACTCGCCGAGTCGCCCTTTAAAATTAGGGTTTTCTTTCTTTTCTTGGCCTTCCAGACTTTGGGTGTTACAACTCTCCCCCACATAAACTAAACTTCATCCTCGAAGTTTGCTATGATCCACCGCCTGTGATCTTCCTCCAATATCCCACCAATTATTCTAACACCAGCTGCCTACCTTTGCTGGCCTTCCGCTCAGTCATTCAGACTAACATCAATCCGTACGGATAATAATCTCGGGTCAACCCTGACCCTGAACATTCTGGAAACCCAAATTAATCAACCAACAATCCTTCTTGTACTCTCCGAGTACAGCAACCGAACCCATAGGGTTCACCCCTTCTTTCCTTGCGCGATTTCCTTGCCTTCCCAAGGCAATGCTCCATAACCATCGATTTCCTTTGCCACTGTGAAGACCCTGTCTTCACCAAATCTATCACTCCCGTTACTCCCAGTATGGGTCATCATCGCCAGTATCCAATGGCATTCTTTCTACTACCATTTGGTGTCGAGCACCCCACGATCAACTAACTGAATTCCACCATACGCTCACACTACTATTGGCTGGAAATTCTACCATTCCTTATCTGGCTTCCGGATGAACTGAGACCACCCTGGTCCCTACCAACCTATCAATATCTGGATTACCGGCTCCCACCGATCGCTGACCCAACACAACTACTAGTTGCTCCCAGCGACTTTCGAAGAAACTTCGACCACCTAATAATGCTCAATCTATCCTGCCATGTAGGCACTATAATCTCCTGGGATCCCTGATCCCTTATCTTGACTCTAAGGTATCTACCAGGTCCCACGTGTGCTGCTAAAACTCACGGGCCTCGCCCACGGGTCTCACCCGCCCCTATCCTTCTAGTCCCATTGGTCTAGCCACTCTCGCTTGGGCCTCGCCCACGGGTGTCACCCAACCATACTACCGATCAACCCTGCTCTCAGGTCTCACCTATACTGCTACTCTCATACGGGCCTCGCCCACGGGTCTCACCTAACTATATCCTAGAGCGGCCTCTCCCAAGGTATCACCTCTCAAGGGCTATACAGGCAAACTCCTTACCATTCTCATCCATTACCCATTCCTGATCCCTATCTAAAAGCTAGGAGATAAGGGCCTCGCCCCAACTACGCCAACGAAGCTACTATGGAATGCTACGGCTTACCCGCAGTCTTACATCACCTTCTATCGCCGTCTGCTAATGAATGCTACGGCTGCCCCGTAGTTTGACAACACTTTCCACCACTGACTGCTAGCGAATGCTACGGCTGCCCCGTAGTCTTACAACAATTCCCACCACTGACTGCTAGTGAATGCTACGGCTGCCCCATAGTCTTACAACACTTTCCACCGCTGATCACTGTTGAAGAAGTCTGAGGCTCTCCCGCCGCTCATCCATGCTCCACATGCTGTCTCTGCCACTTTCTACTAACACGAAAGCATCCCATGCTATCTAACCTCAAGATCTTCATTCCGACTCACACGAGTCCTATAGGCGACCCTTCAACCTGAATTCCGAACCACATACTCCATCACCATTACACGCACGAACTGATGGGGAGTTTCTCAAACTCCCAACCCTGAACTACTCAATCCATCAACGCTGAACTACCTCTTTTCCTTTTCAGAAATCGCGTACTCGTTCTGGATTTGCGTGCTCTTACCCTTGTACACTCGGAGGATTCTCCCCCACTTCAATCCTGCTTACACCTCGCTGCTCAATGAATAGGAATCCCAATCCTTGTCACCATTCCATAATCAATCTGCTGAGGCATTCCAAGCTTACCATAGCTAGGGATCTAACCAGCCCATTTCTAAAACTTATACGACTCCGAACTAGCGAGACATACCGAGTCCCTCCAAGGCATGCTACAGTTACTGCACCCTAAGTAACATTCTTCGATAGAACCCATCCCTTAACTACTAACCAAATATCCAAGGTATGCAGATGGCATATAACTCGATCACAATCAAAACCGCTCAAAAATAAGTACTCATACTGATAATGATGCAGAACCATAACAATATAATCATGCACAAATAAAAGAACTGAAAACGGAAATCACATACCTGCAAAACCGGGGCTGTTCGCATCTCCAAGGTAGCCATCTGAAAAGCCCTACCTGCTACTGCAGGCGCCTCTACACGGCCCTGACGGCCGTCTGTGATCCTCAATGTTGCAGGGGCAGGTGCCATCACCCGTCCTGATGAAAACAAACTGGGGCACTGAGCCTTCTTGCGGCCCCGCTGATTGCAGTGAAAACATATCAAGTCTGATCCCTGAGTGGTGGTAACAGTATAATCCCTGCTAAAATGACCAGTCCGACCGCACTTGAAGCAGCCAGACTCACCACCACTACCACTCCTGCACGCACCCCCGTGCGCCCTACCACACTTCCCGCATCGACTGCGGTCCTGATAATCCCTCGATCTCGAATCTGATCCCTTGTGCCTTTTTCCCGAACTCGCGGCTACCTGAACCTCATCCGGCTTCCTCTTCCAGATCTGCTCCAAATCAATTTCCCTCTCCCTGGCCCGAGAAATCATATCTTCCAACGTCTTACAACCGGACCTGCTCACGAACTCCCTGATGTCAGCCCTCAACATCTCGTGATATCGAACCTTCTTCATCTCCTCATCCGCGAGATACTGCGGTACGAGAAGAGCCCTCTCCCTGAACTTGGCGGTGATCTCCGCCACAGTCTCAGTGGTCTGCGTCAAATCCTGAAACTCCTGTGCCAACTGCTGCACCTCAATAATTGGCGAAAACTCCGCCCTGAACCTGGCTGAAAAATGACCCCAAGTCATCGCATCCAATGCGGCATGATCACCCAAAGCATGACCAATCTCTTCCCACCAATCCCTCGCTCTGTCCTTAAGAAGACAGGAAGCAAGTCTGACCTTGTCCTCCTCAGGACACCGGCTCGTACGGAACGTCTTGGCAACATCAGCCAACAATCTGCTGCTAGCGATGGGGTCCCTAGCCCCATAATAATCTGGTGCCCCGCAAGCCCTGAACTCTCGAAATGTCAAAGTACGCACTCCCATCAATGCCATCATCTCAGTACGGAACGCTCCCAACCTCTCATCCAAAATCTCCAATATACCCTCCTTGACCGTGCCAAAGATCACAGGAGTTTGAGCTAGAATATTGCACGTAACTGTTGGATAAGGTGTCTAAGTCCATAACTTATTTGGTATATACTTGACCCGACCGGCATGGTCCATTTGGGTTGCATCTCATCCAAACTATTATGGATAATTTTATGAGAGTTATACACATATGTTTATTAATATATTATGATTTATAATATATTAATATAAAGTTACGTTATTTAATTATTTTAGTCTTAAATTAATTATGAATTAATTTAGAGATTAAAAGGAAGGCCAATTAGATTATGGGCTATTTGTTTTATATAGTGTGGGCTAATACTCATTTGTTAATGGGCTAGGCTTATGTGGAAGTCCATGGATGATCCATGGAGCTTTTAACCCATGGATCCTTGGAAAGGAAAAGACATGGGTTATTAGGGTTTCACCCTAACCATGCACACTATATAAGCATGCTTATGGAGCATGAAATGGAGCCTAAGAGAAAACTAGTGAACTAGTGTGTGTGTGCATGTGTGTGGCCGATTTTATACAAGGTGTATACTCTCTCAAAGTTTTCCAAGAGTTTGTGGTGTTTGTGATTCCATTTGAGGCATTCACACTATTGGTGCTTGGCCCTCAAACTCCTTAGAACCAAACTCACCAAAAGGTATGTAATCTCTTCTAACTCTTTTATGTTGAAATGTTCCCCATGCCATGTTAGATAGGTTATAAACCTTGGAAAATTATTATTTTGCATGTATTTAGACAAACATAGATCCAAGGTTTATTAAGGTTGCATGCACACTTAGGAAGTGTTAGATTGCTCAAAACCCAACAGTGGTATCAGAGCCTAGGCTTGCTTGTTTGATACTTGATGCAAAATAGTGAAAAAAAGTCGAAATCGTTGCTGTCTTCATGGTGGACTCGCCGAGTCCATTGGGGGGACTCGACGAGTCCTAGGCAAACTTCAACCTACTCGACGAGTCAGTTCATGCACTCGACGAGTAGGATCGACTGAGTGCATATTTTCGACTTTTGTTGCTGGAAATGGACTAGAAACATTACCCTAAACTGTTTTGGTGTTATAAAACTTATTTTAGTTGGCGTAATGGTTGTTCTAATCCATTTACAATAGCATATATCAAAATTCCATGATTTTATGTGTTCATATAATTCTTGAATTTTTGATGATCATGTTCATGTTCTTATGAATTTAGAAAAATGATAGGAATTATTTGCTGAATTGTTTAGGATTAATTCTTGATCATTTATGTGTTTTAATGGAGTCCATAATTTGTCCTCAAGTTATGGATTACCAAAGGTCACTTTCATTTAACACACACTTAAAACACATAAGTTACATGAAAATGAAGAGTCTTCATTTTTATGAACCTGTAATTCATAAGTTATGAAATGAAGAGTTTTGAAAAGTTACAAAACTTGCCCTCAAGTTTTGGAATTTGTAAAGTTTCACACACTTTAATAAACTTTAATTCCAACCCTTAGAGTTTTAATAGTTAAAATTCAACCCTTATACTATTTATAACATTAATGGTTAATTGTTATATATATGTATAAGAATAAGTCATTTTACCGTTAGTAGGCCTCATTCACGAAGCTGGTCTATAAGATGGGTATAAGGTTGTTGCCTATAAAATGGCGACTTAATGGGTGTATACTCTCACCCACCGCTTGCTTGATCGGTGGAGGGTCATTAGCCGAACGGGTAGAACAATGACTTTAAATCCTCATTAAAAGTATAATGAATATTATAAAATAACTAAACTCTTTTAATTCCCAATCTTAGTTATTTTAGGAAAAATATAAACATGGTGCTAGTCCATGGAATTCACACTTTGTACCTTACCAAGTCGTTGGTGGAGCGTGTGTGGTTAACCGGCACACTAACTAGGACTAGTAAGGATCACGAAGGGTGACTTAATGTTTGTCATAGATCAATGGAGCGTGTGTGGTTAACCGACACATTGATTAGGTGATGATATTAAGAGTACCAAGTGAATTAGCATGGTTATTCACACCTTGTTTTGTGATCCTCGGCATCCCAGTCACAAAACTTGAAGGGCACAATCGAGATTGAAACATGCCATTGAAAAAGTTCAATGAATCTCAAAAGAATCTAGGAATTTCAAATCCAATTAAACCTAATAAATCATTTCGTTTTCGTGGTGGAAATTGGTGAATCGTCATTTACCTACCTTTCAAATATATTATTACTTAGATTACGGCATCCCTCTTCTAAGTGTAATATATTGTGATTGGATCCTAGCCTTAATATTACATTTGGGTGTCTTATTAAGGATTCTATATATCTAATCTAAACTTACTCTCTTTTCAGATGTCTTCCAACACTAATGCTTCAGGCTCTAACCCAACTGGTTCTTTCTCTCTCATGAATCTTTGTGGGAGGGTCATCTTTGATGGTTCCAACTTCATGGATTGGATTAGGAACATCAGGATGGTTACTCGTTACGAGGACAAGGAATATGTCCTCGATAAGGAGTTAAAAGAACTTGATGAGTCTACTGCTACTCCTGAGGAGATCGCTGAATTCAGGACCCATGCTACTAAGGTGGCATGTATCATGATGGCCACGATGACAGCCGAGCTCCAAAAGTCGTATGAAGATTTCTACCCTTTTGAGATGCACCAAGACCTGATGGAAAGGTACCATCAGAGTGCTCGTCAGGAGCGGTATGAAATAATCTCCTCCATAATAACTACCCGCATGAAGGATGGTGAATCCATCACGGGCCACATGCAGAAGATGCAAAGGTATGTGGACCGTTTGCTGAAGCTGAATGTTACATCCCTGAGGAGTTGGCAATTGACATCATTTTGCACTCCTTGCCTTCTTGTTATGATCACTTTCGAATGACATATCATATGAACAAGGAGGAAGTTACCCTCAGCAAGCTTCAAGGACTCTTGAAGACCGCGGAATCCGGTCTTAAGGGTAAAGCGGTTGTTACCTCTACTACTCCTACTCCAACATCTACCCCTGTTTTAGCTATTGGGCAAGGCAAAGGGAAGAAGAGGAAGCACCCTTCGAAGGGTACCAAGGGAAAGTCTCTTGAAGGCTCCTCATCAAAGACCAAGAACGGTTATGCCACTCCTTCTGCCATTCCCAAGGATGCTGAATGCTTTTATTGCCATGAAAAGGCACACTGGAAGCGAAACTGCCCTAAGTACTTGCAGGATCTAAAGGATGGGAAAGTGAAACCCACCTATGCAGGTATTTACACTATATTGTCTAATTACTCAACATATTCTAACTCTTGGGTGCTTGATACAGGATGTGGTATTCACATATGTTCTGATTTGCAGGGCCTAAGAAGAAGTGAGAATGTGGAGCACGGGAAAGTAAACTTGATCATGGGGAATAGGAAGGCTTCACCTGTTTCCAAGATTGGAGTTTATACTTTGTTGCTTAATAATGGGTTAAAATTAGATTTGAATAAATGTGTGTACTCGTCTGAAATGGCGAGGAATATTATTTCTTTTCATGCTTTGTACAAACAAGGTTTTACCTTTTCGTTTGATAATGAATGTGGTGGTATTAATGCTTTCTTTAATAATGTGTTTTATTTTAAAGCATTACCTTGTGATGGTGTGTATGAAACTGTGTCGGTTGTAGACAACTTAGGAAATAATGTGTTGTATATTGATTCTTCTACTAGCCTAGAAAAAGCATCATTGTGGCATTGTCGTCTTGGACATGTAAACAAGAAACGCATAGGCCAACTCCAAAAGAGTGGAGTCTTGGAATCATTCGACCTTAAATCGGATGATAATTGTGAATCTTGTCTACTTGGAAAGATGACAAAATCACCCTTCACTAGAACTTGTGAGAGGGGTGAGGGTTTGTTGGACCTAATACATACTGATGTATGTGGGCCTTTCAAAACCGCCACAAGGGATGCTAATCGGTATTATGTGACTTTTATTGATGATTTTAGTAGATATGGGTATGTCTACTTAATCAAACATAAGTCAGAAACCTTTGAAAGGTTTAAGGAATTCAAACAGGAAGTAGAAAATCAATTGGGCAGGAACATTAAGATGCTTCGATCCGATCGAGGTGGTGAGTATCTTAGCACCGAGTTCCTTGACTATCTTAAGGAGTGTGGGATTGTCTCACAATTGACTCCTCCTAGGACACCACAGCTGAATGGTGTAGCTGAGAGGTGTAATCGAACTTTGTTGGACATGGTTCGCTCTATGATGAGTCGAGTTTTGTTACCAATCTCTTTTTGGGGGTATGCCTTAGAGACTGCCGCCCATATCCTTAATCTAGTCCCTACAAATAAGGTTACCAAAACACTTCATGAGATGTGGACTGGGAAGGTTCCCAATTTGGAGCACATCAAAATTTGGGGTTGCGAAGCTTTCGTGAGGCGTGAAACTCATGATAAGCTTGAATCCCGAAGTGAAAGGTGTATTTTCATCGGCTACCCACAGAAATCCTTCGGCTACCTCTTCTACAGACCCAGTGAGAATGTGGTCTTTGTAGCACGAAGAGGGATCTTTCGCGAGAAAGAATTTATAAGCCAAGGAGACAGTGGGAGGCAGATTGATCTTGAAGAAATTCAAGAATTAATTGGTGAAGGAACCTCAGACACTAGCAATCAACTTGAGGAGGAAACTCCTGTTGACCCAGCTGACGAGTCTGTACCTCCAAGGCGTTCTACACGGGTTAGGAACACACCTTCGTTTTATTATGGTTTTCATATTACTACGGAAGGTGATACGTTTATCAGTGATAGTACATTGGTAAATTTGGATGAACCTAGTAGTGTTAAGGAAGCCATGGCAGGCCCAGAGTCTGCTAAATGGAAGGAGACTATGGACAGCGAGATACAGTCCATGTATGACAATCAAGTTTGGAACTTGGTTGACAATGTACCAGGCCGTAAAACAGTCGGGTGCAAATGGATCTTCAAGAAGAAGACCGACATGGAAGGAAAAGTGCATACTTATAAGGCTCGACTGGTTGCGAAGGGTTTTACTCAAACTCAAGGTATTGATTATGATGAAACCTTCTCACCGGTAGCAAAGATTAAGTCTATTAGGGTTATGTTAGCCATTGCAGCATTTCATGATTATGAAATATGGCAAATGGATGTCAAAACCGCTTTCCTTAATGGAAAGTTGGCTGAGGATGTATACATGAATCAGCCAGAGGGTTTTGTCAGTGCAGAGTACCCTAATAGAGTATGCAAGCTTGAAAAATCCATTTATGGATTAAAACAAGCATCTCGTAGCTGGAATCTTTGTTTTGATGAGAAGGTAAAAGAGTTTGGCTTCTCGAGAAGCGAAGATGAGTATTGCCTGTATGTCAGAGCTAGTGGGAGTATAGTTAGCTTCTTGGTACTGTATGTGGATGACATACTACTCATAGGAAATGACATCCCAACCTTGCAGGAGGTTAAGTCCTGGCTTGGGAAGTGCTTTGCTATAAAGGACCTAGGGGAGGCTACCTATATCCTAGGGATAAGGATATTAAGAGAAAGGAGTAGAAGACTAATTGGACTTAGTCAGAGTATCTACTTGGATAAGGTGTTGAAAAGGTTCAACATGGAGAATTCCAAGAAAGGAGATTTACCGATCCAAAGCAATACCAAACTGAGTAAGACTCAGAGTCCGAGTACAGAGGCAGAGATAGCTGAGATGAGCCAATTACTGTATGCTTCCGCAATTGGCTTGATCATGTATGCTATGACTTGTACCCGTCCTGATGTGGCGTTTGCTTTGAGCATGGTCAGCAGGTATCAGGGGAACCCTGGCAAGGCTCATTGGACAGTGGTAAAGAACATTCTCAAGTACCTGCGGAGGACTAAGGATTGGGTCCTTACCCTTGGTGGCAGTGATGACTTGAAAGTATTAGGGTATAGTGATGAAGGTTTTCAGACTGATAGGGATAATTTCCGCTCTCAGTCGGGCTGGATCTTTACCTTAAATGGAGGGGCAATTTCTTGGAAGAGTTCCAAGCAGGAGACGGTGGCTGATTCGACTTGTGAATCAGAGTATATAGCAGCGAGTGAAGCAGCGAAGGAGGCGATATGGCTAAAGAACTTCATCGGAGACCTTGGAGTTGTACCAGCTATTAAGGAACCTATAGAGATTTTCTGTGACAATAATGGTGCGGTTATCTTAGCCAAGGAACCAAGAGATCATGGCAGATCCTGACACATTGACAGAAAATATCACTTCATAAGACACAAGATTGAAGAAGGACTCCTTGTGACAAGGAGGATATCGTCGGATGAGAATCCTGCAGATCCCCTTACGAAGGGACTGACGAGGGTTAAGCATTTTCAGCATGCGAGACGCATCGGGCTGAGGGACGATATTAGTTTTACAGATTAGATAGTTTTCCTGAAACTTGTAAAATGTAATCGACGTTTGATGATGAATAAAATTTGTGATTTATTTATGAGTAAAGTGTTACTATCATTGTCAATTATTTACTATTGTTTCAGTTTTGCATGTTTTGACTTCCAGAATAATTAATTTATTCAAACCTCCACAATCGATCATACGTCGGAAGTAGGTATGAATCAAGATTGTCATGAATTGGGTTTGTAGATGCCTTAAAGGTGTTTAGACATGGCAATGGTTGCTGCAACATTCATGAGTACTCATAAGTTATGAGTATTGGTATAAACCCACGCTCACTTGTATCACTTCATGGAATTTATCTCGAGTGATCGTGAGACGATAACATCATATAAATCTTTAAACCTAGAGATATGAGTTGTTACCTATGAGTTGGTTGTGCATTGATTGCACGTAAACGCATCAGTAACTTGATGTTATAAAACGTGCCTTTGTGTGCAATTCAATAAGTAGTAGAACAAGCATATCAGTCGAAGTTTATCTGTTCCTTCTAGAAATAGAAGCGATATCTGGGCCCCTCGATGATTTTGTGTTGACCCATGTACCAGGCCTGGTCAGAACTAAACCGAGGTGTTCAGTGAAGTTCTTCGTCAAACAAATCGGAAAATCGAGAAACAACTGCTAGACAATAAGCAAGACATAGTTCCATGTGTTTGTCCGGCTGATATCATGAGAACAGAGGATTATGTGATCACTTATCTAAAATGGCGCTTCATAGTTCAACAAAGTCTTCATAGTTCGAGGGAGTTTTCGAGAGCTACGATTGCTGGTTGGTTCCTAAAGTTATAGGCAAATACAGTTATTAGACTTATCCAAGTGGGAGTCTGTTGGATAAGGTGTCTAAGTCCATAACTTATTTGGTATATACTTGACCCGACCGGCATGGTCCATTTGGGTTGCATCTCATCCAAACTATTATGGATAATTTTATGAGAGTTATACACATATGTTTATTAATATATTATGAGTTATAATATATTAATATAAAGTTACGTTATTTAATTATTTTAGTCTTAAATTAATTATGAATTAATTTAGAGATTAAAAGGAAGGCTAATTAGATTATGGGCTATTTGTTTTATATAGTGTGGGCTAATACTCATTTGTTAATGGGCTAGGCTTATGTGGAAGTCCATGGATGATCCATGGAGCTTTTAACCCATGGATCCTTGGAAAGGAAAAGACATGGGTTATTAGGGTTTCACCCTAACCATGCACACTATATAAGCATGCTTATGGAGCATGAAATGGAGCCTAAGAGAAAACTAGTGAACTAGTGTGTGTGTGTGCATGTGTGTGGCCGATTTTATACAAGGTGTATACTCTCTCAAAGTTTTCCAAGAGTTTATGGTGTTTGTGATTCCATTTGAGGCATTCACACTATTGGTGCTTGGCCCTCAAACTCCTTAGAACCAAACTCACCAAAAGGTATGTAATCTCTTCTAACTCTTTTATGTTGAAATGTTCCCCATGCCATGTTAGATAGGTTATAAACCTTGGAAAATTATTATTTTGCATGTATTTAGACAAACATAGATCCAAGGTTTATTAGGGTTGCATGCACACTTAGGAAGTGTTAGATTGCTCAAAACCCAACAGTAACCTCAGCTGATATCAACTCCCTCATCCGCTCCTCGAGCTGCTCGACCCCTGAACCCGAGCCCGATCCCTCTCCGGTGCTTGATCCGCCCGCTGGTCTCTCTCGCAACATCACCATGCTGAAACATATAACATAACCACTATCAGAATACTCCTCACTGCTGCGAGACCAAACATACGCACCACCAGGTTCTCGGTCTTGTCTCGGCCTTTCTCGAATCGAGTACGGATTCTCAGCTTTTAGTAGTATGGGACCATACTACCTTCCACATCTATCCGTACTTTCCTCAAGAACTGCTTCGACTCCACCAGGTCCCTTTTCTACTAATACTGCTCCCAACACTACCTCATCCTAGGCTTACCCTAGGGAAACCTCTGACTCAACTCAAACCAATCCTCAGCTGCTGAAGGTCTCCTTGTGATGCCAATTAGCTATCACCTGGATACCATCACATGTGACGAGACTCAGATAATCCTTCAAGTAAAAGACTCGTCCCTACAACGGTTGGACTCAAACAAAAGTTGCGCAATAGGACCAAATCCAACACTCTGAGATTATCCAACCCTGATCACATGTGACGTGTCGTATCCACCTAATGGCTAACTCCCATCACTCAGAATCCCACAATGCACAAAGCAAGCAACATTCAGACAAGGGAAAATCTAACCATAACATACTCAAGCAATCATAATATCACACCAAGAATCTGAACTAGCATGCAACACAAACTCATAAACTCAGGCATAACCTAAACATGCTATCCTACTATTATCTAGTCAGCACTATTATGCAACTCAAAGCACATATAACAGGCACATAAGGCATCCTCCCTAGATCCTTAGTCCTACTCTAGCATGCTGTTCTGTTAACTGGTAATCAAAACATAGACTTGTATGGGTATTTTGGGGTACTTACTTGAGCTCGGTTGATTGCATGCAACACACCTATTTTCTCTTTTCAAAGTTCTTTTCTTTCTGAATTCATTTTGCTTTTCTAAAATTGTTTTCTTTCTCAAAACTCTATTTTTACAAAACTGTCTTTTCATTTTGAAAACTTCTATACCAACTCCTTAGTTTGAGTTCAGACACACCCGAGAGCATATCCGAATCCCTCAAACCAAGGCTCTGATACCAACTTGTAACGACCCAAAATTCAAGACCAAAAATTTCTTTTAATAAAACATTATTTTAAGCAAAGTCATCATTCCAAACATAATCAGAGTATAAATTTTCAAAACATATGTTCATTATTAGAGTAAACATTCCGTGGTTGTCTAATCAATAGTGTGTGCCATGCGATCACCCCGAGCTCTTCCCTCCGCTACCGGAAGTACCTGAAACCAAAACTAAAAACCGTAAGCACGAAGCTTAGTGAGTTCCCCACCCTACCACATACCATGCATAATCACATACTACATATACTGGGCCACGCCCGCTATCTTGGGCCTCACCCTCTACCTCGGGCCTTGCCACCTACAACGGCCCCGCTGCTCCAGGCCCCGCCTGGCTTCGAGCCCCGCTCGGATACAGATCTATTTCACTTAGGCCTCGCTTGTCACAGGACCTCGCCCACCAACAAATAATAACACATAACATATCACAACACATATGCTAAACTCATACGACTGATCCTGTCCTAAGGCCTCGCCTATCCTGGGCCTCGCCCTTGTCCTGCTACTGATGAGTCATGAACCCCGTCCACGCTCCTACTGGTAGTGGGATACGGGCCCAACCCACTCTCACTCCTTCCCTAACTTGGGCCTCGCCCCTATTCTGCTACTAATGAGATATGGAACCCCATCCACACTCTGCTATTTGTGAGATACGGGACCTCGCCCACACTCACCTCCCTACCAGGCACATACATGTATCACGCAGACAACAAGTATAAACTATCATATAAACAAATACTTGGGCACCCGCCTGCTATTAATGGACCTCGTCCTGAATATCATACTAGCATACTGTGCCTAGGGCTAACCCTCGGGCCTTCTACTCATCACTACATGGGCCAGCATTATGGCCTTAGACCCATTCACACAAAGGGAAACTCACATGCACTAGCTGAACTTGCTGATGATCTTACTAGCTGCTGTTCGGCAACTCCCTGAACTCCTGCTCCCCTTGCTCCCCGAACTACCAATATCAAAGTAACATTGAGTCTAACTGACCCCCGAGAGACAACCAAGTCAACTCTGATCCAAGTCAAAGTCCTGGTCAAGTTCAAACTCCCAGGTCAACCCTACTCGCCGAGTCAACCTACTGACTCTCCGAGTCAGTCCATGACTCGCCGAGTCTATCGATTTCTGAGTCCTGACCTATCCAACTCACCGAGTCTCCACCCGACTCACTGATTCGAGTCTCAACTTGAAGGGTTTGGGGTTTTGCAATGTGACTCGCTGAGTCCAAGAACAGACTGTACAAGGTAATCTTCATCTGACTCGACGAGCTGTTCATCACACTCGTCGAGTTGCTCCTCATCTTCATGCTACTCGCCGAGTCCATTCAGATCTCCTAACATGCAGAGGACTTTTGAGTCATGCATGGACTCCAAACTGTAGATCTACCCTTCCCAAGCCTATTCCTCACGTAAATTTGCAAACTTTACGTGTAGAGAAGGAGATCTAGGCAAAATACACCATAAACTAAGGTTTAAGGCAAAGAGGCTCCGTAATCAACTCAAGGGATGATACTTTATGCTTCTCAAGACCATAATATGCTTAGATCTGAAGTAGCAACTTCAGATCTGGCTTTTAACTCAAAAGAGATAACTAATCATGGCTAGAAAACCCCCAAAACTCACAACCATACTAGATCTAAAGGAGAGAACGACTTAATACCTTCAATAACTCAGAAAACTTCCCCAATCTTCGGATCTAAGGCCAATCCTTGAAGCTTCAATGATTCCCCTTCTTCTTCTTCCTTCAAATCACCCCAAAAATGCCTTGGAAGCTTGAATGAGCAACAATGGGACTTAGGGTTCGATGTTCTGGGTGAAAGAGGCAGTAAAGGAACCCTAGGGGAGAGAATGAGACGTTTAAATAGGCTCCAAGTCCCGAATTTAGGGTTTTCCTCGCACAGACCAGACTCGCCGAGTCCCCTTGGCCGACTCGCTGAGTCGGTCACTTACTCCTCGACCCGGATCCCGCTCGGACTCGCCGAGTTCCTCCTTGGACTCGTCGAGTCGCCCCTTAAAATTAAGGTTTTCTTTCTTTACTTGGCCTTCCAGACTTTGAGTGTTACACTTATGCCGTGGGCTCAAGAGTAAGCCAGATATAAGCTGTGGGCCTGATAGGCAAGCCAGACTCGTATTATGGGCTCAAGGGTAATCCAGTCTCTTAGATGTGGACCCAATACATGTTGTTATTGGTATATGTTATCTGTTTGAATATTGGTATTTGTAGGAAATCACTAAGGTTTGTGCTTACAATTTTGGTTTATGGTTTCAGGTACTTCAGTAGACGATGGCAAGGCGAAGGCGTGACCGTACACATCCTAGGTTTTACAACATATTGGATCTTAGGAGACTCTGATTTTAAATAATGTTTTGGAAACAATTGTTTGTAAAAACGTTTCTTAAAAAATGGGTCAGTTTGAAAGATTTATATTTTGTTGAAATTTTTGGGATGGTACATAGACTCTGCTTTAGTTTGTTGTTAAAAATTAGGCATGACACAACTGAGGAAAAAGCAATTGATCTTTAAAAAACCCTAATTTCAGAAAACAAAAAGGATCAGAAGATGAACCAATTAAGTGGTAGAAAGTGTAGTCGACATAAACTCTTGAAAGAGGAGTTGGTGATGGTTCCGAAGATGGATCATGGCGGTGAAGAAAATTGACCATGTGTTCGACCAAGCCAGTAAGGTGAAAATCGGCGCCTTGGGTGGTGGTGACTGTTTAGAAGTGGTCAATGATAGTGGAGGTACATTGGGATGATGATGATGACGGTGGTAAAAATGGATGGTGGTGGACTGGTGGTGCACCACTTTTGCTGAAAAGGGGTTTTGGATCGATGAAGAAAGCATAAGTTAGGGTTCTCTTGGAGCATACAATTGTAGCTATAAAAAGGTAAGAGGACACGGGTGTGGCTGGTTTTAGCTTAATAGAACCGTTCTCATATTCTTAACCTTTTGTGTTCTCATTTGATCATACTCCTACTAATCCCGACTAGGTTCCGATTAATCTCTTACTAATCCCTAGGCACTACCCGACCACCTAGAAGGCGTTTAGCGATTAATCTTTGCTTACGTTATGAGCGAAAAAGTAGCAAACGATAAAATTTTAACACTATAAAGAAGTATATATATATATATCAACATAACTATTTGAAGAATGATTATTTTTGTATTAGTCAATTAAACTATTTTGTTATGATATTAGTGATATTTACGATCTTTGTTATAATGTTAGTCATATTTAATTTTTTAAAAGTCAATGAATTAACAATTTAGGGTACCCAATTAATCCCTACCTAGCCGACTAATTCTTTAACCCCAATCCACAACTAGTTAACGTCGAATGTTTTTTACAACCTATATATATATATATATATATATATATATATATATATATATATATATATATATATATATATATATGCTTAGGTTATTCTATTCTAACTAATTATTGTGCGGACGTATGGTCAATGCTATTCTTTAAGAATGATAAAGAAAATATGTTGTTTGATAATATAAATATATTCAATCTTACATAATTATTGTTATTAACACACATTCTCACTAATTAAATCGTCTATAAAGTTATTATACACTTATTATTATTATTTTTATTTCTATCAGAATGTTTATTGAATCGTATTCTGTCAGAATGAAAGTGAGTGAAAAACGACGTGTGAGAACAAAAATAAATAATAATTGGCGAGAATGCATGAAAATGACGATATTTTTGTAAGGTTGAACGCATTCGCATTGCTAAACAATTTATTCACTTACTAATTTTTATAGAATAATATTGTTCACACATCCGCACAATAATTAGTTAGAATACTTGAACCTAGTTCGCTCTCTTTCTCTCTCTCTCTCTCTCTCTCTCTCTCTCTCTCTATATATATATATATATATATATATATATATATATATATATATATATATATATATATATATATATATATATATATATATATATATATATATATATATATATATATATATATATATATATATATATATATATATATATATATATATAGGGGTTTTATAAAATATTCTACAAAGGTAAGAATAAATTTAGTTAATTTCATAAAAATTTGTTAAAAGTGGTCAGCGATTGAAGAGGGTTTAAGCTAATAGCATTTTGTTTGATAAAATTAGTGAAAATATGATGTGGTAAATTATACATGAGGTCGATAATTGTCCATGTTATTTTAAAGTTGTTATTTGATTTATTATTGGGGTCACTTTTGAAACAAAGATGGATATTATAGTAATGCATAACTAATTGCAAATGTTAATGCGACACATTTGAAAGATAATGACATTAGATTGGTGGCTTGGTGTAAATAATCTTAATTTATTTTGCATATTTGACAAAGCCTAAGGATGGATTGACTCGATTCCTCCGCTCCCTTCGATGTTGTCAGTTCCAAGTTGGTGGAATGGTGTTCCCTCCAAAGTCTTTATTTTCCAACCCGCAAACCAGCTTTCGCCTTTGTGGTCACTCCAATTCGGTACCGGGAAGGTGGAGTGGGGTTTCTAGTGTTTCTATCGGTGCCGCCTTGAAACCTCAGTCAATGTCGACTTACTCTCACGTCCACTCCAACCATGCTAAGTGGGGAAACTATACTACGCCAATAATGTAAGTTTTTAATGATGTTCTGTAAATAGAAGCTTTCCACCTTTAAAGTGGGTGGAAAATCAAGGAAAATTAAGACAAAACAAATCATGGAGTAGCCATTGAAACACCGTATATATTATAATAATTATTACATGATGTAGTGATGTAGTTGTTGTAATAGGAAGGGTCAATCGGTTATTATGTTTATATTGTGCGATATTGCAGAATATAAGTTAAACGCGACAATATTATCTCATTTAGTGGTGGCGATTGGCGAAATAAATGGGTTTAGCGAATTATATAATTGCTCAAAACGTTTTTCATTCTATTTTAATTTAAAAAGGTTAATATTTTAGGCATGGTTAAAAAAAGCATAGTATTTGTTGAATATTGAAATCTCGTAACCTAATCATATTTAAATATATACAAACATGATCTACAAATCTATGAATTATTAATTCTTATTATTAATACTTAATGTACCTCCACATTTTGATTGAGAGGAAGGCAGACATTAAACCTACACCAAAGTCTAAAGACTTATTCGACACCTAACATTTGAAAACTTATAGCTTTCAACTTATAATAAAAGCTTGGAAACTTAAAAAGTTATGTTCACAAGTAGTAATTCTAGCTTTTAGTTAAACCAAAAAGTTTCAAACCAAAACTACTTGGAATAAGGTTTAACAAAAAACTATTTATAATTTTACAAATTGACATAATTACAATTTTTATTTTATTTTTCGGTCTTCGTCATCAGCCATACTAATGAAATTTAAGAAAAAAACAAATAACATATTAAAAATAATATAACAAAATTTAAACTTTTTTTAGCGACAGAAGTTATATCAAAAACATGTGAATAAGAAATTGAGAAGGTAAGAACTAAGAAGTAAAAAGTAAAAAGAAACGACACCTAGAGAATATACTAATAGTCTAATATAGTAACCTAAATATTGTACAATTGAAATGAACATCACATTTTGGACTTTTGGATCTATAATACTTGAGGTAAAAGCACTAATTATCAAGTGTAAAGCAAAGTAAATGAACACCGGCCTTAAGGTAGAGGAATGACAATCGAAAATCAATCCACATGGTATGGTGTAAGAAAAGGCATGTTAGTGATTAGAATTTAGGTTCAAGTCTTTTAGGGTTTAGACTAGGTCTTTTATGTTTTCCTATTTTATTACTATTTGTCAACAAAAACAATCTATTATTTTATCTGCTATCAGAGCTCTAAGTTAAAAACCCTACTACTGACAACACCCGTAACCACCGCCCTCCACCTTCGGCAACCTTCTCTACTAGTCGTCGGAGGTGCCTTTATTATATTTTATATTTTTTCGTTTATTCTCTTCTCCGTCTAAATAATAAAACAAACGGCTGACACCAAACTAGAGCCCTTTTATCGGCTTTTCTACTGTCTTGTCTACTTCTGTCTCCTCACATTCCGCCTCCTCCTCGATTCTTCAGATCTCTTTTCCGATTCAGCCCCTTCTAATGTTGCAGCTGGTTCTCTCTGATGGCACCTTGTCCACGGTATAGTCTCTGATTTAAAATTGTCTCTTTCTTTATCAACATTGCTTTCACTGATCTTGTCGGAATTGGCTTTGTCTGCCGCAGCTCGAGTCATCTTTCTTTCTCACTGCCTTTTTCCAGACTCCTCTGGCATCGGTCGCATGATCGTCATCGTCACCGTCATTCCTCTCCTCTTATACAAAGGAACCGTTGTTGGTCGTTGCTTCTTCTCTCTCCTTCTTCGATGAGTAGTTGTTGTTAGCCATCATCGTCAGAGCTCTATCATCACTCTACCTCTATCTTTATTTATGTTATGCTATGTTTTTGTTTTTCCAGTTTAATCGTCCCCTCCCGATCAAACTACGGGGGAATTTTAGTGATTAGAGTTTAGGCCCAAGCCCTTTAGGGTTTAGATTAGGTATCTTATGTATCCATATTTTATTATTATTTATCAGTAAAAACAATATATTATCTTACAAGACAACACCAAAACACCTAAGAAATGCTAACCAGTAACCTTGGATCTAGACGAAGCAAATCACCACATGGATTTATACAACAATATAATAAACTACAAAAGAACATACCTTAAATAAGAAAATGGCAATATACTTTGACAAAAAACTCGATGTAACACCTATAATTTTAGATCATTTTTTTCACTTTTAAATTACCAAAGACCATAGTTTCACAACCAAGTTATCAAATAAATGATCATCCCATAAAAACAATTATCATAGTTATCAGAGTACTTAAAAACATGTCCCAGTAGTAGATTCCCCAACGCGTGTGTACAATCAGACCTTTACCTTCTCGTGGTCTTGCGAAGTACATGCCACACATAAATTAACAACTGTAAGCACAAAGCTTAGTGAGTTCCCTATGATACCACATATAACACATCGCAAATAAACAACTATGGGTTTTCTACACCTAAAGCTATCATCAGCCCCGGTGAGCTAACGGCTCGCTCGAGGGGTTATCAGCAACTATGGTAAGCTATCAGCAGCCTCAGTCACATAGTTTTATCATATCATTGATGGGTTTTGGTCATAAGACATCCTATGTGCTCATACAAACCCTAATGCTTGGATCTAGGTTTCTCTATTGTACATGCTTTGAATCCAAGACTATAAACCCTAATTCTAGCATGCAAGTAATCATATTAACATGTAATTAGGTTTAAGATCATACCTTGATTGTTATGTAGCAATAACAATCCCAATTCCTCCTTGAATTGGCTTTGGAATGCTTAGAGTCACAAGTGTCACTCCTCTAATGGCTTACAAACACCATAAGCAAATGGAGAAGGTATAAAGAGAGAAGTGAGAGGTTAGAATTCGTATCTAGGACCTCTTGGGAAGGGATACCCGAATTCATGACCCTAGGGGTGTTTATATAGGTGTAGAGATAGGGTTTCAGTCATTATCCTTATCTAGTTGATTATCCATTAAGCAACCAATAAGATAATCCTTGAATCCTTATCATACTCGAATTCTAAGGCTTTCCAACCTTAAATTCGTCCACCATATAAATAAGATAATCCTTACCTTATTTTGTAACTATCACATAATTACAAATCAACCCCTCTAGTTTAATTAATTACATTTGATCACAAAACTAATTCTTAATTAATTATTGACCAATATTAATTAAACAAATATGATTTCTCCTTTAATATATTATTCTTATAACATATTAATAAATCATATTATCCTCTCTCTCTGTATTCATTTCTCCAATCAAGTTGCTTTGGTGAAGGCAACCCAAAAGGACCATGCACCATCGGGTCAAGTACATACCAAAATAGTTAAGGACTTAGACACTAAACCAACAGTCTCCCACTTGGATAAGTCTAACAACTATTCTGCGTATGACTTCAGATCCTGATCTGCAATCGTAGCTTTCCAAAGCCGCTGTCAACTCTGATCATATCAGATACGCGTGTCCTTAGATAAGGGATCATATATTCCTCCATTCTAGATATCGTATGAGATATGATTTCAAATCATTCTCTTTGTACTATATCTCGATTTCCGATTTATGATGACAGACTAATTGAACAAATCAAATTAGCCCTAGCCCAGCCGAGCATTTACGTATGTCATCACTAAACCATCGAGGGGCCCAAAGATATCGCTTTTATCCTACCTTGGATAAAAGGAACGGATAAACTTTGATACAATGCTTGCTTGCACTCACTAACCAAATCACACACAACAATATGTTTTATAACACCAAGTTACTAGTTCGTTTACATATTATCAATGTGCAACCGATTAGCAAGATATAACTCACACATCTCGGTTTCAAGAATATAAGATGTTATCGTCTCACTAATCACTCGAGATAGTGATCCAAGTGAGCGTGGGTTTAATCCAATGCTCAAATCATATTCATAAGCACTCATGAACGTTGCAGCAAACATTTGCTTATGTCTAATACTCTTTTAGACAATCCACACACCAATTCATGACAGTCTTCATTCATATCTACTTCCAACATATGAACGACTGTGGCTCGTTTGAATAATTCGATTATTCTTAATAAACTCAATTATTCTGGAAGTCAAAACATGCAAGGTGAAACACAAGAATAATACTAATCCCATATGGCCTCAAACCTTTGAGTATAAACAAAACACGTTTTATTTATCATCATATCGATTACTCATTATTTGTCGTTTCAGGTAATCAACTTCTTACTTGAATTCCAACACTTGTCCCATGCTCCTAGCATGCACACAATGTTTACCTATGGTTCTTACTTTTGTGAAATAGACAAATTGAACACATTTCCAATCATTCTCATTTTACAACTCCAAATCCATTTTCTTATGTGTAAGAATACCAAATTCTTGTTACTTATAGAATATACTAGATTCTAACACTTTATGCAACGATCCTTTTGTAATGTCACTGCACCAAAGTCTCAAAGACTATTGCCAATGATATTACAAAGTCCTCTAACGGAGATTGTTACAAGACAATTCCTTAGATATGATGTCTCTCACTCAAAGTACATTCCTTTGAACATCCTTTTGCACAAAAGTTTCTAATCTAGACATAGATTTTCAATATTTACTTCCCAATATGGACACGCTTCCATATTTTCCATATGACAACTTATTTTTAATAGAATCTTATCTATTCCTTATAATGTCGATATGGTCCATCCAATATGGAAACATTTCCATAATTTCCAATACTATACTTCCAACTACTCACAAGCGACCAATCCTCGTCGAACTTTGGATTGTCCTTTGATAGTTGTTTAATTATTTTAGTCAAAACCAATTCTAGTCCCTTTTCCCTCTCAATGCGCTAGACATTTGGAAAATTTTAGAATGGTCAAACATTAAAGCATTTTCAATCGATCCTATACCCGAAGCGTATGGGACACGATGCATAATGTTTTATTTTCTATGTTCTCAAAATTCGAATTGTGAAGAGGAATGCCGTAATCATAATCGAAATTTTAAGAACACACTATGTACCCTTGACTAAGTTTATTAACATTTCACAACCTAATCCTTTAGATTTGAAATGAAGCATAATATTCTCTCCCTTAATTATAGCAAAACAACCTTTCAACTCTTACAACTTTGCAAAGTATGACTCTTGTTTTCTATAATTAATATTGCCAACTATGCAATACTTGCCTTAATAATCATACAATCATAACATTTATGCTCCCACTATCATGATGATTATTATAAAACATAACACTTATGCTCCCACTAGCTTCGACATGTATTCATAAACATCTTAACTTTCAGAAAAACAATACTTATTGAATTTCTTAAGTTCATGTTTCTAATACTTAGTGCTTTGATAATCTTTTATCAAGACTTCTTGAACTTATACACTTTTGCCTTAGATAGTTCATATGTGTGTCTTAACAATTAAGTCTAATTGCCAAACCTCACAATTCAAATTATGGAAAGGGATGCCGTAACCATGATCGAATTCGAGAATGCAATTTTACAATCACTATCTTTTAAAATCTTTCTTAGTGAAAGCATTTCCTCACAATCATTTTCATGAAAGAGGAAATCTTATGACACTTAGATTTAAACGGTGTATGCGTTCCTATCCATGTGAATTTGTTAAAAACCAAACTTTACGACAAATTCAAACTCATATGGATCGAACTTCCTTAATCTTGATTTCTTGCCTTATGGTAGCACAGCTGCCCACCACGTCTTCCAAGTAGTTAAGCAGCTCACCTTTTCCTATCAATGTACTTTCCATTGATCAAGGTCCTTGCCTTTTATGCATTCAAATGAGAACTCATAGGACTCACATGCATAATTAACTCAATTGGATTGGCACAGAAACAAAATAATATCTTCACGATAGGTTGTAAACCTCAACTCGTGTGCTAGTGATGATCGATAAGGTTTATTTGATTTGTTCTTGAAACCTTTCAAGACCATTAAGACTCCCACTGACTCCTTGACATATAAGATTCTCTTGTCAATAAACATTTGTTGACAACCAAATATTCAAGAGTTAGTGTAGCTTTTATCAAAACACTTCATAAATTGGTCTTAGTTGGTCTCTGTCTTATCCACGACATCACAACTTTCCACAATTGATGAATGTTATAAACCTTCTTAATACTATTCACTCAATGTCACAATCTTGACTTTAAGACTTGTTTTGGAACGAAGTATGATTGACTTCTTGATTTGACCATTTCTTCAATCTTTGATTCCTCTTCTTGGACATACAATTGTACCAAGACTCACTTAGAGGATCAATTGAGATATGGTTCTTAATCATTAAGACCTATTATAAAGCATAAAAGCTACTCTCCCTTCTTCTTAGAATGGAGAAACTCTTATCTTTCTGCCTACTTGATTCTTCTTATTCGTTTTGCTATTGATCTAAACCCTTTAATCAATTCAAAATTACACTTAATCTTGTAAGTGTAATCATATTTACTAAGCCTTTAGTAAATCATGACGAATATCTTTGTTACTCTTATGGTGAACTTGATCAACACACAACTTTGTGTACTCGATCTCCTAGTCCTTCACTTGACACTTTGTCAATGAAATAGTCCAATTTCCAAATACGAAATTTCTCATTCATCGTGCATCCACGTTGCATGATTCCAAGTTTCTGTCTAATTGAAACTTGGGCGATGAGAAACTCTCCCTATTTGGTAAATTCTTGACATTTCCATAAATAACATAACTAAGAATCATATCCATTCGTTGTAGAAATATTTAAACATCAATTTACATAACGATTTCATTGCAAGGAAACAAATAAATAAGTGAGTCAAACAAAATTTATTTTATTTATAAAAGCAGCGGAAAAGCATTTGTCCTTACAATGCAAAATCTATTGAAAACTATGTAAAAGGAAATTTCTAACAACTCTATCATAACTATCTAAGCTCAAAATCCAATCTTCAAGTCCGTGAGATCGAGATCCATCTCTTGTGATTAGATTCATCTTGCTCTCTTATCAAGCTTCCTTTCTTTTCACCGATCCTTCAAAACATTCAAATGCAATCTTATCGCATCATGTATTAAGAATCAATGAATAGGAACTTAATGGAGTTAGATAGTGGATTCTTACCTAAAGCGTAGTTATACTTTTCACTCTCCCATCTCTTAGATCTCTTAGGTAAGTAGGGCAACTTCGTCTCCAATGCCCCTTCTCTTGGTAATAAAAGCAAATTGACTCCTTTGGAACAACACATGGAACTACTTCAGACATCGCCTTTCTCTTATGATCAAACTTTTTGATCATTGCATGTCTTTCATTGCCATTGTCTATATCCATAGAGGTCTTGAAGGCAGATTCACCAATCAACTTTGCTTTTCTATTGCGCCAAACCATTGTTGATTCAGCAGCAATAAGCATGTAGGTGAGATCTATAAGTGTCACGTCATGGTTCATCATATAGTACTCTCTTACGAACTCACTATACGAGTTAGGAAGTGACTGAAGAACCCAATCAACAACCATCTCTTCACCGACAACGGATCCCATCATTCTTAACCTATCAATGTGTGACTTCATCCCTAAGACGTGTGCACACACCGACTTGCCCTCTTTACGTTTACTTGCCAAAAGGGCTTGAGTGATATTGAACTTTTCAATTTTACAATCTTGTGGGTTAGGGAGAATAATTGGAGGAGGAGGAGGAAGTGAAGCATGATTTCTTGTTCCTCGATCAAATCGTGGAATATCATCTTCATGTGGAATGCTTGTTCCACGGGATTGAGAAGACCATAGTTATCGAACTTTGACATCGGGAGAAAAACGAATTCAAGTTAGTTGATTGATTGAGTCCTTGGTAAATCACCCAAATGAAATTCCAAGGCTAGGACCCAACACAATATCCTACAACTCGGGAGAGGGATGCCGTAACCCAAATTGCAGAACATTTGAAGGTAAGTGAATGACGATTCACTATATTCCACCATGAAAAACGAAAAAGAAATTTAAGTTTTAAATCTATGAAAACTCCTAGATCCTTTGAGATTCATTGAAAATTTCAATGGCATGTTTAAATCTCGATATGCCCCTCTAGTTTGTGACTGGGATGCCGAGGATCACAAAGCGGGTGTGAATAACCATGCAAACTACATGGTGCCCTCACATGTTACAATCACCTATTTGATGTGCCGGTAAACCACACACGCTCCACCGAACTATGACAAACATTGAGTCACCCTTTGCTACCTTTGCTTAGAACCATTTAGTGTGCCGGTAAACCACACACGCTCCACTAACGTCTTCGCAAGGGCACAAAGTGTAATTTCATGGAATTGCATCAATTCACTTTTGCCTAAGTAACTAAGATTGGGAATTTGAAAAACATTTAGTTACTTTGTATTTCATTATACTTATAATGGAAGGTTTCGTCCTATCCTACGCGTTCGGCTAACGACCCTCCACTAGTCAAGAGTGCGGTGGGTAAGAGTGGATACCCATTCAATCGCCATTTTATCGGCAATTTCCTTAAACACCCCTTATAGACCAGCTTCGTGAATGAGGCCTACTAACGGTAAGACTGACTTTTACTCATACATATATATAATGTTAGACCTTTAATGTTATATATATATATATATATATATATATATATATATATATAAAGTATAGGGTGTATTTCA
This sequence comes from Lactuca saligna, assembly GCF_052625555.1. Lineage (NCBI taxonomy): Eukaryota > Viridiplantae > Streptophyta > Magnoliopsida > Asterales > Asteraceae > Lactuca > Lactuca saligna. The sequence continues at coordinate 56,944,566 of NC_136417.1, forward strand.
CACTTTTAAAATACTATATGGTTAACTTTAACAATTACATTTTTAATTCAATTAAAAGGTTAACCTAAACCTTTATGGATTTATTAAATCTCTTTTAATTATACTCCTTAATTAATTAATAAAACCATAAGGTGTGATTTGAACTTTTCAAAACATTACTAGGGTTTTAGAATTTAACATTTCTAATTAAACTTTTAATCAACTTTTAAATTCCAAAACTTGAAGGCAAGTTTTGAAACCTTTTTCAAAACATTAGGGTTTTAAATATTTAAATTTCAAAACTCCAAAACTTTTGGGTTCAAATTTAAACTATAAAACCTAAAGGGGAAAATATGAAACCTTTCATAACAACAAGGATCAAATAACAAATAATTTTAAATTAACATTTAATCACATAATTATCCATATTTGATTTATTTAATGATTTCTTGCAAAACAATTTATCAATTTACTCAAAATAATTAATCAATTATCTTATAAGGAAACAATTATCTTGTTAATTGATAATTATATTTATTTAGATCACAAATATAGTCAAATATATCATATAATCGGATTAATAATGATCTAACATGATAAGGTAACTATCCATATGCAAAAACAGCAAGAAATCCCGAGATAAGCATTATCTGACGCTCGAACTCGCCGAGTACCGCACTGTACTCGCCGAGTTGAGGTCTACTCGCCGAGTTCCTTAGCTATAAAGCCCAAAAAACGATTTTCCAGTTATACAATGCATCAATACAATTGAAACCAAGCTAGGCTCTGATACCACTGATGGGTTTTGGTCATAAGACATCCTATGTGCTCATACAAACCCTAATGCTTGGATCTAGGTTTCTCTATTGTACATGCTTTGAATCCAAGACTATAAACCCTAATTCTAGCATGCAAGTAATCATATTAACATGTAATTAGGTTTAAGATCATACCTTGATTGTTATGTAGCAATAACAATCCCAATTCCTCCTTGAATTGGCTTTGGAATGCTTAGAGTCACAAGTGTCACTCCTCTAATGGCTTACAAACACCATAAGCAAATGGAGAAGGTATAAAGAGAGAAGTGAGAGGTTAGAATTCGTATCTAGGACCTCTTGGGAAGGGATACCCGAATTCATGACCCTAGGGGTGTTTATATAGGTGTAGAGATAGGGTTTCAGTCATTATCCTTATCTAGTTGATTATCCATTAAGCAACCAATAAGATAATCCTTGAATCCTTATCATACTCGAATTCTAAGGTTTTCCAACCTTAAATTCGTCCACCATATAAATAAGATAATCCTTACCTTATTTTGTAACTATCACATAATTACAAATCAGCCCCTCTAGTTTAATTAATTACATTTGATCACAAAACTAATTCTTAATTAATTATTGACCAATATTAATTAAACAAATATGATTTCTCCTTTAATATATTATTCTTATAACATATTAATAAATCATATTATCCTCTCTCTCTTTATTCATTTCTCCAATCAAGTTGCTTTGGTGAAGGCAACCCAAAAGGACCATGCACCATCGGGTCAAGTACATACCAAAATAGTTATGGACTTAGACACTAATCCAACAATCATATCATAACATAACAGCTAGACCCAGATGGTCCTCATAATACAACTACCCTATCATACATATAAGAGTATGTGAGGAGACTCACCTGATACTGATGACACAGAAAACCTAGCACTCGAATTGCCGGATCTAGACTCCGCCTAGTCAACAAAATAGTTAACCTTAATTAATTAAGATCCAAAACCACTCACAGGTCTAAATGCCGCGACCAAATATCATCTGAGTACAATCCCAAGAACATCATAGTGCGGAAATCCTGTGTGTGTGTGATGCGCTGATATCGTGCCGACTCCTTTCCTTTCGATGAAGAGGTATCTGAAAACAAAACTGAAAACTGTAAACACAAAGCTTAGCGAGTTCCACCATCATACCACATACCACATATAACACATACTGTCAGACATATCTAGGTGCCCGACCTACCATGCTAAGTATACTGGGGTGCTCAACCTACCCCTACTAGGCATACTGGGGTGCCTAACCTACCCCTACCAGACATACCGGGATGTCCGACTTACCCTTCCGGTTTATCTCAACCGGTTATGGCGACTATTTCACCCCTACCACTACCACATAAAACATAACATAATCATACTGTCAGGAATACCAGGGTGCCTAACCTACCCCCTAGCCATATCGGCTAGATATAGGGACTATTCCCCCTACTACCATTATCACATTTCATCATCTCAGACTAGCACATAAAACATAACAGATAGTGGCAAACCAGACAATTATCACGAAGACAACCATCTCAACTATAATCATCTACTAGTGGGGCGATATTGGTGCCTTCCACCCACTTTTACTGGAAGGTAACTCACCTCAGTGTCGTGAAGTGTCTGAACTATCCTCACTGTCGGGATCAACTCCTCTCAATTCCTATACAGAACCATCTTCCTTAATTACTATTTCATGGTCAACTCAGGTCAAAGTCAAAGTCATGGTCAACACCTTGGTAAAAGTCAACTTTTGGTCAAAATCAACTTTTGGTTGACTCAACTCGCTGACTTGGTCCACTACCTTGTCGAGTCCCATGGTCCAATAATTGCTACAAGCTCGATCCTACTCGTTGAGTCTTCCAAGGACTCGTCGGGTTGCCCATCATACAAAGTCGGGACCTTTTACACATGATTCGATGATTTCATCCTTTACTCGTCGAGTCCGTCTTCATGTTAGAAGGAATGTTTAGTCCTTGACTTGTCGAGATCCACATGAACTCTTTGAGCCCATCTTCATGCAAGATGACCCTTTAATTCGGGACTCACCGAGTTCTTCCTTGACTCGCCGAGTCCATCTTTATATAGTTAGGACATAGTCTCGAACTCGCCTACTTTTTTCTTGCACTCGCCGAGTTTCATGATTCTTAGGTCCATAAACGAACCCCGCGGGCCGAGTCTTCTTCCAACTCAACACATTACTCGTTATCAGAAGAGATTTGGGGAAAACTACAACCTGACTCGTTGAGTCACATGAGTGAATCGCCGAGTCCCTCTATGTCCAAAACTATACAATCGATTTTAGTCGACCTTAATGCATCCATAACATAGATCCAACCTCCTAGAGTCCATATAGCATGCAAAGATACAAAACTTTACATTCATGCATGGTCCATTTAGCTCAAAAGTCCCTAAAAAGGAGTCTACAAGATGCATGAGGCTCTTATGGCAATAAAGTTGGCACCTTTATGCCATGAGAACCCTCCTAGGTTCAATATCGAAAGTCATCACTTTATATTACGCCATAAACCCAAAGGTGACTGAGAAATGCCCCAAACATGACAAGATTCAAGCCCTAAAGAGGATCTAAAAAATGGGAAGTCAAGATTGAAGCTTTTTACCTTAAATGAGCTGGAAATGGAACACAAATCCTGGATCTTCCTGCTTCCTCTTGAACCCCCAGGCTTCTTTTTCCTTCTTAAGCTTCACAACCACCAAAATACACAAAAATGGCTCAAGAACACTCAAACAAGGTTAGGGTTTCGAATTAGGGCTTTCTGGACAAAGGGAGGCGATGATGGAGGCCATAATGGGGTGTTAAGGTGTTTAAATAGGGTACAAACTCTTAAAATTAGGGTTTCATCCAGACTGGCCTACTCATCGAGTCAGGGCATCCGACTCGGCGAGTAGGTTCTTCCACCCGCATCCAATTTTAACCTCTACTCGATGAGTTGGGGAATCCAACTCGCTGAGTCCCAATGTAAATGTGCAAAAATATTTATATTTAAATTACAACCAGGAACCAGGCACTACAAATCTCCCCCACTTATTTTACACTTCATCCTCGAAGTCTGCCACTGTGTATCGAAATAGCTCGGGGTAGTACTCCCTTATCTGATCCTCCGGCTCCTAAGTCCATTATAAGCCCTTGCGGTACTGCCATTGCACCTTCACCAGCTCGATCCTCTTGTTCCTTATGTCCTTCAACTTCTTGTCGATGATAGCTATTGGCCGCTTAATGTAGTTCAGGTTGTTATCCACCTGAATATCCTCTAGATGTACCACTGCTGAATCGTCTGCCAGACACTTCCATAGCTGGGAGACGTGAAAGGTGTTGTGAATCTGGCTAAGTTCGGCTGCCAGGTCTAGCCTATATGCCAACTTGCCTACCCGGGCCACAACCCTGAAGGGTCTAATATACCTGGGGCATAACTTTCCCCGCTTCCTAAATTGGATGACACCTTTCCAAGGTGATACCTTTAGAAGGACCATATTCCCGACCTGGAACTTCAGGTCCAAACGGTGCTTGTCGACATAACTTTTCTGCCGACTTTGAGCAGTCTAAAGCCTGCTCTAGTCCTATTGGATCCTCTTCGTCATCTTGAGCACTGCTTCGGTGCTCCCTATGATCCTCTGTCCAACCTCACCCTAACATATCGGGGTCCTGCACTTCCTCCCGTATAACATCTCGAAGGGAGGATGGTTAATACTTGCATGGTAGCTATTGTTGTAGGAAAAATCTGCCAAAGGAAGGTAGGTATCCCAGCTACCACCAAAGTCCAGAACATAAGCCCGCAACATATCCTCCAATGTATGAATGGTCTGCTCGCTCTGACCATCCGTATGTAGGTGAAAGGTAGTGCTAAAGTGCAGACGAGTACGCAACTCATCATGACACTTCTTCTAGAATCTGGAAGTGAACTGCACGTCTCTTTCAGAAATCACGAAGACTGGTAGTCTGTGTCGTGCTACGACCTCCTGAATGTAGATTTCGGCCAATTTCTCAGTCGAAATGCTCTCCTGGATCGGAATAAAATGGGCGCTCTTGGTCAATCGATCCACGATGACCCAAATCAAATCTACTCCCCGCGCGGTCTTGGGAAGTATTGTGATGAAATTGATAATAATATCTTCCTATTTCTACATGGGGATGTCCAACGGCTGCGTCTTGCCATGAGGCCTCTGGTGCTCTGCATTGACCTTCCTACCAGCCAAGCATCTCTTGACGTACCAAGCTACATCCCTCTTCATGCAGGGCCACCAGTAGTCAGGACAAAGATCTCTATACATCTTCATCGCCCCGGGATGGATAGAAAACCTAGATTTGTGGGATTTGTCCATGAAAATATGCCACACTCCGCCCCAATACGACACCCAGACCCTCTCATGCATGGTCAACAACCCGTGACTATCATAGTCAAATGAGGCCACCTAGCCTATGATGCGCTCGCACTTTTGGCACTCCTCCTTCAAACCCTCAACCTGCGCCTCTCGGATCTACTCTAACAGTGGGGCCACTATAGTCATCCTCAAGCAAATGTCTCTAATCGGGACTGTCTTGTGACTAAGCGCATCGGCTATAACGTTGGCCTTCCCCGGGTGGTAGAGGATCTCACAATCGTAATCCTTCACAATGTCTAGCCACCGACACTGCCTCATGTTCAGATTTGGCTGATCCAAGAGGCACCTCTCAAACTCTTGTGGTCCGTGTAAATGGTACATCGAACCCCATAGAGGAAGTGTCGCCAAATCTTGAGGGAAAAGACAACCGTACCCATCTCCAAATCGTGCGTCGTGTAGTTCGACCAGTGAGGCTTCAGCTGCCTCAAAGCGTAGGCGATAACATGCCCTTTCTGCATCAATACCGCACCCAACCCTGAGATGGACGCATCATAGTATACCACAAAATCCTCCATGCCTTCTGGCAGGGCGAGGATCGGCACCTCGCATAGCCTCTGCCTCAAAGTTTTGAACGTTGCCTGCTGCTCAGTCCCCCAACGAAAGACGACGACTTTCTTTGTCAACCGGGTCAAGGGTACGACTATCTTGGAGAAGTCCTGAATGAATCTCCGGTAATAGCTAGCCAATCCCAAGAAACTTCGAATCTCGGATGGAGACTTCGGAACCTCCCATCTCATCACGACCTACACTTTGACCGGGTCGACCAAAATACCTTTCTGGTTGACAAGGTGCCCAAGAAATTGCACATCACGCAACCAGAACTCACACTTAGAGAACTTGGTGTATAAACTCTCCTTCCTTAGCGTATCCAAAACCTCTCGCAGGTGCTCCTCATACTGCTCCTGCGTCTTGGAGTAACCCAACATATCATCAATAAAAACTATCATAGACCGATCCATCATCGGTCTGCATACGCGATTCATGAGGTCCATAAATGCGGTAGGAGCATTGGTGAGCCCGAAGGGCATCATCATGAACTTGTAGTGTCCATAGCACGTTCTGAATGTAGTTTTCAATACATCCTTATCTCTGACCCTCATTTGATGGTAGCCTGAACATAAATCTATCTTGGAAAACCAAGATGCCCCCTGAAGGTTGTCGAAGAGATCGTCAATCCTCGGGAGTGGGTAAGGGTTCTTCACAATCACCTTGTTCAACTCCCGGTGATCTATATACATCCGATGCGACCCGTCCTTCTTCTTCACAAAAAGGATTGGGGCTCCCCAGGGTGAACTACTCGGCCTAATGAATCCCTTGTCTAACAACTCCTGCAGCTGTGTAGACAACTCCTGCATCTCAGGAGGAGCCAACCGATATGGTGCATTGGCTATTGGATCCGCACCAGGGACCAGGTCGATCCTGAACTCTACCTGTCTCTCCGGAGGTATCCCAAGCAACTGATCTGGAAATACGTCTGGGTACTCTCACACTACTAGCACGTCATTCATGGTTATCGTGCCCACCTCTCGGGTATCCATAACATAGGCGACATATCCTGCGCAACCCTACTAGAGGTAGTGCCTAGGTCTTGCTGCTGAACATACAGCTGGTCCACGATGTGGCCTCTTGCTCTGAATCACTAGCTCTCCCCGACTTGGATTCCTGACCCGTACCAACTGCTGTGCGCAGTCGATCACTAACCCATTGGGGCTCAACCAGTCCATCCTTATGATAACCTTGTTCCCACGCAATAGAATGGGAACCAGGTCTACTAGGTATCACTCCTCATATAGTCTCAAAACACAATCCCTGAAAACCTCTACATCTCGTACTGATCGGTTGTCAGCAATCTCGACCTCTAGAGGGCAGTCCAACACGCCCAAAGACTAAGAGAACCTCTTGCTAAGGGAAATAGAGACAAATGACTAGGTAGCCCCAAAGTCAAACACCTGTACTGGGATGCCATTCACATGGAATGATCCTAAATAACACATGAAACATATACATAAATATCATAAGCAACATAAAATAAGAGCTAGGGAGAAGAAAAAATACCCGTCACCACATCGGGTGTGGCATGCGCCTCCTTAACGGTCAACAGGAAGGCTCAAATCCTCACTACTGGAGTATCTATCTTTCCCTGTCGGCCATCCATAAGTCGCAGGGTCGCTGGAGCTGGCGCCACCGCCGCCGCCGCTGCTGCTGCTGCTGTCAATCTCGGGCAGTTGGCCTTTTTATGGCCCTTCTGATTGCAGTGGAAGAAAATCAGATCTGATGTCTGGTAGGTGGGGGTCGTGGCAGTACAGTCCTTTCCAAAGTGCCCATTCTTGCCGCACTTATAGCAGCCCGATGACCCTATTCTACACACCCCCTCATGTGGCTTGCCACATTTCCCTTAGTGGCTCCGGCCCTGATGGCTCTTCGACCTAGAGTCGTATCGCTTGGGTTTCTTTCCCGAAACCCCTATCACCTGGCCCTCTTCCGCCTTCATCTTCCTGATGTGCTCCAAGTCAATCTCCCTCCCCTTCGCCCTGGCAATCAATGAATCCAGGGTCGGGCATGTTGAGTAGCTGACATGCTCCCGAATATCAGTTCTCAACATGTCATGATAGTGGGTCTTTCGCATCTCCTTATCTCCTGCATACTGAGGCACCAACAAGGCCATCTCCCAGAACTTGTCGGTAATCTCTGCCACTGTCTCTATTGTTTGACTCATGTCAAGGAACTCCCTGGTCAGTTGTTGGAGCTCCATAGCCAGCACGAACTCTACCCTAAACCGAGCCACAAAGTCTGACCAAGTCATATACTCAATGGCTGAGGCTCCCAGAGAGTCACCAACCGACTCCCTCTAATCTCTGGCTCTGTCTCTCAAACATCCTGCAGCATACCGGACCTTTGACCCATCAGGATAGAAGCTCTTCAAATGGGTAGACTCAATGTCTGTAATCCATTTCCTGGCATCAATGGAGTCGTTCTCCCCGTGGAATTCTGGTGCACCACATCCCATGAAGTTCTTGAAGGAGAGTGTGTGTATCCCCGACTGGCCAGATGCCATATCGCTCCTGAACGCCCAGAGGCGATCCTCCATCAACTTGACAATCCCCTCCTTGATCAACTCGAAAATCACCGGGGTCGCCTCAAGGATGCCTCTCGTAATCTCTGATGCGATGAACTCACGCAGTCTCTCATTAACTGGTTCAGATCCCGAACCTAAACCTGATCCTGATGTTGATCCCGATCCTCCTGCCCCGTGATGCGTAATCATCACCATTCTAAAATAAAACATTTAATTATCAGGTCCATATAAAATCTCAAGAGCTCTCATACACTCTACAAGCTCCCTGGTTCTATCTTGGCCCTCCCTGAATCGAGTACGTATCCTCTGCTTTCAGTAGTATGGGCCCATACTACCTTCCACATCTTTTCGTACTTTCCTCAAGGATTGCTTCGACTTCGCCAAGTCCCTTCTACTACTGCTGCACACTTTGCTAATCTCATCCTAGGCTTACCCTGGGACAATTTATCGACCTACTCTCCACCATCAGTTGCAAAAGAAATTCCTGTTATCTCTCCATAACTAGCTCACGAACCATTACATATTACTAAGACCAAATAATTCTTCGAATGAGAGGTCTCTGCCTACAACGGTTAGACTCAAATAAGAGCTACGAAGTAGGGCTAAACCTAACCCTCTGAAATTATTCAGTCCTCGTAATATGTAACTTAGCATATTCGTTTACTAGTTAGTTAAAGATAACTAGAACTCCAAATAGCACGAAGCAGACAACATTTGGGCGTTCAGTAACCCAAACCAAGCATATCCTATACAGGCTATCATACCACTGAATAATCAGTACTATCGTGCAGCTCAAAGATCACATACAACAGGCATATCATGCATCTTCCAGCTCCTTAGCCCTATTCTAGCATGCAATTCTCACGCACATACAATAAGCATAAAAGGGCATCCTCTCTAGATCCTTAGCCCTAAGCTAGCAAGGAGTTCTCATAATCATATCCTATCATAAAATAAAATGTATGGCTATCTTGGGGGAAAACTTACTTGATCACGGCCGGTTGCACGCATCACACACCTCGTTCTTTCTCGAAATTCTTTATTTACGCTTAGAAAACTTATTTTCTTATGAAGATCTATCTATATATAAAATCAACGATTTTCTTTTGAAATTTTTTCATACCACGTCCTCAGTTTGAGTCCAGACACACCTAGAGAGTGCCTGAATCCCTCAAACCAAGGCTCTAATACCAACTCGTAACATCCCTATTTTAATGACCAAAAATTTCATTTTTGATATAACAATTTAGAAAACCGTTTATAAGAAAAACATAATCAAATCACATCATTCATCAAAACCATAGTCACATGTCTCAAATCATATCATAAAGACAAAATATCATCAGAGTACAATCCCAAGAACATCATAGTGCGGAAATCCTCTGTGTGTGTGTGATGCGCTGCTACCGTGCCGGCTCCTTCCCCTTCGATGAAGAAGTACCTGAAAACAAAACTGAAAATTATAAGCACAAAGCTTAGTGATTTCCCCCATCATACCACATACCATACATAACACATACTGCCAGGCATATCTGGGTTCTCGGACTACCCTTCTGATCTTACCGGAGTGCTCAACCTACCCCCGCTAGGCATACCGGGGTGCATAACCTACCCTTGTCAGACATATTAGGGTGTCCGACCTACCCCTCCGGTTTATCTCAACCGGTTACAGGGACTATTTTACCCCTACCACTACCACATAAAACATAACATAATCATACTGTCAAGCATACCGGGGTGCCTAACCTACCCTCTGGCCCTATCGGTCGGATATGAGGACTATTCCCCCTACTACCACTATCACATAACATCATCTCAGAATACCACATAAGACATAATAAATAGTTGCAAACAAGACAATTATCACGAAGACAACCATCTAAAGTATAATCATCTACTAGTGGGCCGACATTGGTGCCTTCGGCCCACTTCTACTGGAAGAATACTCACCTCAGTGTCGTGAAGTGTCTGAATTGTCGTCGCTGCCGGGATCAACTCCTCTCAATTCCAACACATAACCATCTTCCTTAATTAATATTTCATGGTCAACTCAAGTCAATGTCAATGTCAAGGTCAACACATTGGTAAAAGTCAACATTTGGTTGACTCAACTCGCCGAGTTGGTCCACCAACTTGTCGAGTGCCATGGTCTAATAATTGCTACAAGCTCGATCCTACTCATTGAGTCTTCCAAGGACTCGTTGAATTCCCATCATACAGATTCGGGACCTTTTTCATGTGACTCGACGAGTTCATCCTTTAGTCATCGAGTCCGTCTTCATGTTAGAAGGGACTTTTTGTCCTTGACATGTCGAGTTCCTCATGAACTCTTCAAGCCCATCTTCATGCAATATGACACTTTAGTTCTTGACTCGCCGAGTTCTTCCTTGACTCGCCGAGTCCATCTTCATATAGTTGGGACATAGTATCGAACTCGCCGACTTTACTCACCGAGTTCCATGATTCTCAGGTCCATAAACAAACCCCGCGGGCTGAGTCTTCTTCTAACTTAACACATTGCTCGTTATCAGAAGAGATTTGGCGAAAACTACGACCTGACTCGCCGAGTCCCTCTATCTCCAAAACTATACAGTCGATTTCAATCGACCTTAATGCATCTAGAGAATATATCCAACCTCCTAGAGTCCATATAGCACGTAAAGTTACAAAATTTACGTTCATGCATGGGCCATTTAGCTCAAAAGGCCCTAAAAAGGAGTCTATAAGATGCATGGGGCTCTTATGGTAATAAAGTTGGCACCTTTATACCATGAGTGAAGGGTTTTGAGCATTCTAACACTCCTAAGGTGTACATGAAACCCTAAATACCTTGGATCTATGTTTTCTTTATTATACATGCAAATATCAATCTTCCAAGATAGTGTTCTAACTTGCATAATATGAAGTACATATAATATAAATTCTAGTAGAATTACATACCTCTTTGTTGTAGCTTGATTCCATGGAGCTTAAGAGTCTAATGCCTCAAATATGACACCTCAAATGGTTCACACAACATCACCAACATCTTAGAATAACTTGAGAGAAAAAGGTTCCTATGCTCAAATCAGCTAGCCCTCATGTGTACACACACTAGTCCAATTTCTTGAGCCATGGGGTCCTTATATATCGTGGCTATTAGGGTTACACCATGTAACTCATGTCTTTCTATATTCTTCATGTTCCATGGGTTAAAACCCCCATGGAGTATCCATGGGTTACTCCATGGGTTTAGCCTAACATGAAGAACTATGGATCATAAGCCCACATATAAATAAGAATGAATGATTTACACAATCAATCACCATATATTTCATTAGTCTCCTTTTGATCACAGAGTTAATTCAAAATTAAATGTTGATCAATACTCATCAAATAATATGATTTCATATTAATATATTAAAACTTATAGTATATTAACAAATCATTAATATCCTTTTCTCATAAATGTCTATCCAAATTGTTCCGATGCCGTGTAACCCAAATGGCCCATGCCAATTCGGGTCGAATACATACCAATAATAATTTGGGCTTAGACATCTAATCCGATAGTCTTCCACTTGGATAAGTCTAAAACTATTATTGCGTATGATTCCAAAACCCGACTAGCAATCATAGCTCTTAAAAGTTGTTGTCGAACTCTAAACAAATCAATGACGCGTCCATTAGATAAAGGATCATATATTCCTCCATTCTAGATATCATATGGATTGAGACATGGATTATAATCATTCTCTCTGTCCATTTGTTGTTTCCCGATTTCCGATTTATGATGACTGACTAATTGAACAAATCACATCAGTCCAAGCTTGGCCAAGCATTTAGGGGTGTCATCACTAAATCATCGAGGGGCCCATAGATATTGCTTTTATCCCACCAAGGGTAAAAGAAATGGATAAACTTCGACTCATATGCTTGTTCTACTACTTGTTGAATCATACACAAAGACACATTTTACAACATCGAGTTACCAATGCATTTTCGTGCAATCAATGTACAACCAACTCATAGTCAACAACTCATATCTCTACGTTTGAAGAATATAAGATATTATCGTCTGATGATCACTCGTGATAAAATCCATGAAGTGATTCAAATGAGCGTGGGTTGAATCTAATACTCAGAACTTATGAGCACTCATGAATGTTGTAGCAACTCTCGCTATGTCCAACATCTTAGACATCTACGAACCAACTTCATGATAGTCTTCCCTTAATACTTACTTCCAACGTATTATCGACTGTGGATGATTTGAATAACTTAGTCATTCGGAAGAATGACCTAGTTATTTTTTAAGTCAAAACATGCAAAGTGAAACACAAGAATAATCGAATCCAATATGGTCTCAGAACTTATGAATATAAATAGAACACCTTTTATTTATCACCATATTGATTACACATTATTCATTGCATACTGTTTCAAATTATCAACTTTATACTTGAATTAAAACAACAGTTGTCCCATGCTCCAAGCATGTACACTATTTTTTTTCCCTGAACACTAGTCATGCCATACACCAAGTATGCACACTATGTTTGTCTATGATCTTTACTTTGTGGAATAGATTGGTTAAACATAATTCCAATGATTCTCATTTCACAATCCCAAATCCTTACCGCAAATGCAAGAATTCCAAATTCCTATCATTTACCAAAATCTGTTAGATTTTAAACTTATATGCATTGATCCTCTTGTAATGATTACGCAAAAGTGATAAAGACTTTTCAACAAACATTACAGAGTATTCCAATGGAGATAAAATCCATGGAAACGAAGTTTCATATTCAAAGTACCAAATATATTTGTAGTTTATCAAAATATAGCTTAACATGTATTAAAATAATACCTAGAAATATGTGTAAATATGACAATATCAAAATACTCCACACTAGTCTTTTTCTTGCCATCAAGAAAAACTTTATATTTAATATATCACATAGAACCTTGCCCACCATATCACACAAGACAATACGAATTGACCCCATTAATTACGTCTTACCTCGATGCATGTATTTGTGTTTAAATCCTAATTACCTGCTGGTCCTACATACTTAGGATCCTCATAAATGTGTTCCACTTATTTTTAACAACATTCATTTTATGCATCCCTCTGAATCCATCCCCATAAAACTTTCTTAACCTCAATGTATATTTGGTTAAGCTCCCAAATATACATATGGAAAAAATATCTATAAAGAAAAATTATAAAAGTAATAACTTGTTAATTTTGCCTTATTCTCTTATTTCTTCAACTTGAGTCTTCAATAATTTGAACTTTGTGAATTTTTGTTCACACTTTTTCTTGATCTTCTTGACTTTATAAGCTCTTATTCACTCAAACTTTTGCAGCATTTTTTGTCTATTTTTTCACATCTGACTTTTTTCACTCAAACTAAAAATTCCTAAAAAGAAAAACATATGTTTAAGTAAAGGAACTTAACTTCAACTCTTATTGGTTAATGTATTAGTCTAAGGTATAATGACTACATAAACTTTCATGGATACATTTCTGGTATACAATGCTAAACATATTATGTCCCTCAAAGTAAATAAGATTGCGTTTTTGTCCCACGATTTCATTAAAACTGGAAAGTCACAAATACATTATAACATATTGGCTTAAATAAATCTTAGGGTTCTCATGGAATCATCCCACATAATAATAGAAAACTAGCCCAAATGCAATAATATCAAAAATTTGAAATTACTAGATTTATTAGACTATTTTTACAAGCTTATTAATTTTTAAAAAATATGTTATAAACCTACATCGGATGAAAAATTACCAACATTCTGGAATAGTTCTTCAAGTTCTAGGCATGTTACAAACCTATTTATCGTGTTTCAGAGCAATTATTCACATTTCAGAGCGCTTCAGAAGGCAATTTTATTTTCCAATTTTATTTTCCAGAACAATGAATTTCGATGTATACTAACATTACATAAACAAAGAAACTACTTTTGGGTTGATCCTAATGCAAAGACATCTTTAATTGCACACTCGGAACGTTTTCAATTCATGTTGGAGGAGTTCTTCAAATTTTGGAACGTAATGTTTTGTTCTGGAATGTTGACAGTTCATTCTTGAATATATTATTATGAACACAAATCTTAAGTTGGAGTGAAGAACTTACCCTTAAAGAACCGGGTCATAGTGATCGTCTTCTATATTGGAGTTCGAAATGAAAATTGAAGTCCAAATCGCATAGGAGTCCAGAAGTGGAATTGTATTCGGAGATCGGAATCGCGTGTCAGAGATTCAAATCGAAAAGAGCAAGATCCGGAAGGAAGTCGTGATACGACATTTTTCTTATTGTAGTTCGGAATTTGAAATTCAAAAATTCGTTCCAGAACAGGTACGAACATTTCGGAATGTGTATTCTGGAGGATCCAAAATGGGCCGGCCCACAACAAAAGGAGTGCAAAATGGATTCCGGAACGGCCCATTCCGAAGAAAATGGTTATTTTGCAAAAAAAAAAAAAAAAGTAAATGAGATATTTTGTTTAAATAAACACAAAAAATGGTTAGTTTACTCAATTTCCCATTCTAATATGTATAATTATAGTTGTGAAGTTCGTTTTTAGAGTCGATTTGTAAGGTAAAACCACATTACACCGAGTTCATTCGGTTTTCGTCAAATTAAAAACCACTACATCAGTTTTATATCGATTTCAGTTTCAGTTTCAGTTTTTGCGCACTCAGTGCACATGTTATATGTATATACATCATTCAAAAATGCTATTGTTCACTCTCTCTATATATCGGTATATACACCGTGAGTTTGCTTCCGTATCATATATTTATTAAAAAAATTATCCAAATGAAATGGCATAATTGAGGACATATTTAGGGGTCGTTTGATAGTTGCTGACTGAGAAAGTGCTGATTGAGAAAGGTCTGTCTGAGTAATAAGTTTTGAGTGAGTAAGAAACTATGCTGTTTGATTGTACATCTGAGTGAATGTACTGACTGATGCAAAATGACCATTTTACCCTGATGCTCTTTATAATAATAATAATAATAATAATAATAATAATAATAATAATAATAATAATAATAATAATAATAATAATAATAACAATAATAATAATAATAATAATAATAATAATAATGTATATAAAAACTTCCAACATAATAGACATTAAATAAATTATTTTAGAGATTAAAACACAAAAAACCCTTTAGCTTGTTGGTAAACATCATTATATTTATAAGAAGGACTCGAGTTCAATTCTTGTAACCTCCTGTTTCACTTGTTTTTATCCAAGGCCAAGGGTATTATTGTAAAGTCTTACTTTCTTTCTCAGCTAGCCTCCTTCCAACTCCTTTCTCAGTCAGACACTTCTTACCGAGTCAGATGGCCAAAGTTGGATAATCAAACACATTTTGCTGACCGAGTCAGCCAAAAACGTCTGACTTGACTCGGTCAGACGCATATCAAACGGGGCCTTAGTGTTTTTAGTGAATAAGGTTTTTGTTTCTCGCAAAATAATGTTGGATTTGCTAGAAATGATGGCATAATCTACTAATGCCTTATTAATTTATTATGGCATATATTATGTATTATTGATTTATTTTGAAATGCCTATTAATATTTAATTACCACGACTGAATTAAATTTTATATTAATACATTTATTTTCATGTCCAACGTAAATTCTATAACTTTTTAAGTAAAATGGTGACAAGGTCCCAAAATTATATGGTCCAACCATCGTTTTGTAAAAACGTCCACGTTTTTTTTTTATTTTAAAAACTTTTTATAACTTCAGAAAACTTTAATATTAAAAAAATGACCAAGTATGATTTTATAAAATTTATAGATCTCTATATATTTTCGTAGAATTAAAATCAAAAGCAATTAAGCAATGGCTGAAATCGATTTTCTAAAGCTCCATGGGCCAGCTTGCAATTTCTTAAAATTTCCTTAGTCCAACACCAGCCTTCAGCCCAAAACTAGCTTTTGGACCGATTTCTTTTTGGTTTCTTAAAATTTCTTTATTAAACTTTTGTTATTTTTTCTATTTGGTTAGTAATATTGATTTGCATACTAGATCCTTGAAGTATAATTTTACATGCTAAATAGAGTAATTATTCAATTTGATTCTAGTTTTGCCGGTTATACTTGGTACATGGGTTTTTATATTTCTTTTTTAATTAAAAAAATTAAAATATGTTTCTTTTATGTATTTTTTAATTCTTGAACCCGATTGTTGCATTGTCTACCATGTCTTTCGCATCATTCACATCTTCATCTTCAATCAACGGTCGTCATCACATCTGTATGGGTATGAGATCAGGTGACTTCTTAGAGTTAGATCCGATGACTTCCCGCATTGCATTCTCTTATTCCTCTATAAACCACAGCCGTCGGCACAAGAAGATGTGAGAGACAATCGAGGCGGTGACACAGACAAGCGAAGACCATGAAATGTCATCTCCCCGGTAACGACTTTGTAAGCAACTCTAACCCCTTTCTTCTTCGGCTATGTATGTTTCATTATGCGGATACTGATTTTGAATGTTTACTTCATGTATCTAGCTAGATTTCTTATCATGTTTAATTCCTTGTGGAGCTCTAGATGAATCGACCACCAGGTCAACAAAAGATGATGAACATTGGTTTTCCCTTACTTGAATCTGTATGAAAAAACAGAGTGAGTTTATTTTATGTTTTTTAACCTTTTCCTCCTTGAAACAAATGTCGTTGATGAAGTGTGTATAGGAGGCTTTGGGGATTCCGCCGTCGGTGCCATACCAGTACACATCAATTGGATAACAAGCAATGCCCAGTAAGGATCTTGTGGTGTTTTGTAGCAGAATAATGTTGCTGAAACTTCTTTATTCTCCATATTTCCAGCAACAACACATTCACATTCATCATTTCCATTTGTTAGGTTTGGATGTTCAATTTAGGCTCTTTGATTTTGCTTTTGGTGTTTGATTTTAGGTGTATAATTGTATAAGTATTCAAGGAAGAATGTGCATCTGCTGTAATTTCCTGGTCATCTGATGTTCTGTTTTTTGGATTTTTTTTTTTTTTTTTTTTTTTTTTTTTTTTTTTTTTTTTTGATTTGACGTTCATTTTGGTGTGTTCGTTGGAGGAAGATGAATGATGGTGGTGTTGGTAGGTGGGCATAGGATGGGTGGCGAACGATGATGGTAATGGTGGTGTTGAGAGGTAGGAGGTAAAAGGTGGAAGGTGGCATGGTGGGAGTTGATTTATAGGAAGATGAATTAGGGGTTGGAGGAAGGTGAATTGTTGATTTTTGTACACACGAACTTGTCCAAACGAGGGAGTCATCCACATAATAGATCCACATAAACATATTTAAAACCCTACTCCTCAACATAGGAATGACAACCTTGTAACATTTTAAATTTGATAATAATGATTTAATTGACAGGTAAATAATAAGTTTAATGGTCTATTATGCAAAAAATTAATTTGAGTGACCAAATCAAACAAAAACTAATTTTTCTTTCAATAAAATCGTAACAAATACTCAGAACTTAGGGAGTGTTTGACTTAGTTTTTAAATGATCAAAAATGTTTTTAGAAAAAGATCATAGGCAAAAGATATTTGGCAAAAAAACTTCTAAAAGTTATTTTTAGATTTTGCAAGAAAAAAAATCAACTTTTTGATAAAGTTAGAAAACCTAATTTTTTGTAACTTTTCTAAAAAATCTTTTGAACTCTAAAAAACTAAACCAAACACCCCCTTAATCCATCTACCTTAATGGACTTTCATCTATATTTTACGATTTGTATTAAAATTATTATACATGAAGAAAAGCCGCAATTGTAATTTCTTGTAATTTCTTTTTCACTAAAATTACTACAAGATAAAGAAAAATAGAGTTGTAAAGCAGCCATTATAAGTTTATAATTTCTATATGAATTTATGAACCGTGCATTTACAACTGTAATCAGGATTATATATTTTTATATTAAAATTAGCATATATATAACTTATTAATAAATGTTATGTGAAGTATATTTTTAACAATCAATGAATATCTCGGATAGCTTTTCATTGGTAAGTTTTACCCCCGACAATGCAAAATATTACCCCTATCATAAAATTGAAGACGAGATTGAACCGTGCAAGCTTTATCCATATTTAAAGCAAACTTTTAAGAAAATAGTTCTTTAAAGGAATTTCACATACCCAAATATCATCCCAAAAACAAGTTGAGAATTGTTCCCCACTTTTTAAATATCATATATTTTAAACCAGTTCCTTTTACTTGAACTCTTGAAGTTATTGATTATGTTACTCCAAAAAACTATGAACTTTTAGTCTAAGGGAGTTATCTCTAAGGCCCCATTCCAAATATGAATAAGTTTAATTACCTTAAACTATAAAGATCGAGTATATTTTCGAAATGACCAATGCCATTTGTAGAGATAAGACCAATTAAACACGTGAAGACATACCAAGCCTACCTTCATCTTTTTCTAGCCAAAATTTTCTTATCCAACACGTCTTATTTTTGCCCAACTCCCAACCCCCCAAAAAACTTCTCAACACCTCTAAATGACTGAGAACTATTTTCAAAGTTTTGAAAGTAGACATGAAATAAATACCAACGCTTCCTAGAACCAAATTTATCAAAGAAGTTCTCCATGTGATAGAAAACATTTTTACTTTTTAATTGGAAAGTTTTATGAAGAACCATTCAACGAGAGGCTTACATCCTTCCACTCGTGCCATATGACATTCCACCGGTAAGCTAGGCTAAGGGGTGTTTGGATAGGAAAAAAAAGAAGTGTTTATTGCTTATTCCCACAATAAGTTAACTTTGAATGTTTGGATAAAATCCAGCTTATTAAGCTAAATAAGCTAATTTTAATAAGCATCTCTTCTCATCCTTATTGCTTATTGCTTATTCCCACCACAAATAAGCTAATAAGGAATAAACTAATAAGCTAATCCAAACACCCCCTAAGTACATGAATGGAAGACAACGTAGGCAACATCTAATGATCGAAGCTAAATCTTCAACCTCTTGAAAATTGACTCCCGCACCCATTAAGTAATTTTTTACTAATTTATTTTAATCCCACAACAAGGTGAAGAAAATGCAAAATTTTAATAAAAAGGGAGATAATAGATCTCATTGCTCTAAACCCCTTTTAATACGAAACTATTTCGTATAGCTACCATTAGTGTTGGTGAATTGTTTCACTAATTGTATTAAAGTATGATGAATTGACTTGTTGATAAAAATCAATCTTGATGAAACATTAAACAAGGAAGGTGTGGAGTTTACACTTGTTTAAGTTTATATAAGATTCAAAGAAGGGGAAAAATGATTTCGGAATTGAATATGATTTCGAAACTGAAAATGATATCGGAACTGAATATGATTTCGGAATTGAAACGATATCAAAAATGGAACTGATTTCGGAATGGAGACAGCTTCCGATTTTCGAAACGGAAATAGACTAGGATTTTCATAATGGAAATAGCTCTGATGAGCTCCGATGAATCGGAACTCATTGGAACGGTATTGTTCATTTCCAATGAATCAGAACTAGTTGGAGTGGTATTGTTTACATCTGATGAATCGGGACACGTCGAAACGACACTGTTCATTTCCAATGAGTTACGACGATCGAAATGTGTCGGAACAAGCTTACATCAGAACGCATGAGGTTCAGTGTTTTACCCGTCGGATTGATGTTTTATCCAGTGATTAAAACAACCGTTTTGTGTCAGGTTTGACTGTTGATGACAGTTTTGGGGCACCCGTTAGTTATGATTTTATCCAGTGATTAAATGCTCGTTTTTTGTGTCAATTATGAATGTTGGAACCGTCTTGTGACAATTTTAGACACGAGACATATTTAAGTGTGTTTTGGTCATAATAAGGGTACAAACGAAAAACATACTTCTCATCATGGCAAGTGGCGATTCTGTGAAGGACATGACAAACAAGTTTAACAAATTGACCATGTTTGAAGGGCAAGATTTTCATTGATGACAAAAGAATATGCATTTGCATTTTCTCCTTTCAAAGTGTATGTTCTCAGTACGCCCATGCTAGAATTCACTAAAAATGAAACCGTGGAGGCAAAAAGAAGAAGATCAAAATGGGAAAATGATGACTACATCTGTCATGGTCATCTTCTCAATGGTATGTTTGGCTCTCTATTTGATATCTATCAAAATGCTGAAACTGCAAAAGAACAGTGAGATTCTCTTGAATCCAAATACATGAATGAAGATGCTTCAAATAAGAAGTTTCTTGTCAGTAACTTTATGGGTTACAAGATGTATGACTTTTCGACGGAAAAATAGGTTTAAAGATTGGATCTGTGAATTTTAAAGCTTGATTTGAAATCAAAATTTGAAGGAATGAAAGATTGAAGGCTGGTAACGAAGGTTGTGATTTGATTGGGAAGGGTTGACTTCAATGATTCGATGTCGATGATTATTGACTGAAGAACGAAGGCTTAGAGTCTTCGATGTGTAAATATTGAAGGATTGATGTCGAGGACCTGTACATGGTTTGATGTCGAGGGTAATAATACAATGTCAATGTCGAGAGTCCATCAAATGGCATTGATGTCGATGATCGTAAGCTTGATTTCGAAGGGTTAATTTTGATTTCAAAATGAGAGTAGTGACTTCGAAGGATTGAAATCAAATGGGTTTAACATGGGTATTGACATGGTCAATGATTTCAAAGTAAGATGAAGAAGAAATGAAACATGTCACTTTGAATCCACAAACTTTCAATGTTTTAGCAGTTTTAGTCCAACTTTGCATGCGGATAAAAGTTTTGTTAAATACAGACTTTTTGTTTCGAATCCCTAATGTTTCGAAGACTTGGCAGAATTTACCCAACTTTGACATTGGGTAGAAAATTCTGAGAAATGGGATTATTATCAAAACATGCCCCTGCAGTTATGCGAATTATCACTTTATGCCTAGTTTTGCAATTGGGGTAAAGTTTCACATCTTAGATTGTTTTTGGCACAACGGGTCCCTGCAGAATTCTGATATTGACAGTTTTTACCCGAATTTCGGAATTCTTGCAACTCTTACCCAAAAGTTGAAATTTTTCACAAAATTGGAAAATTTTCATAAATTTTTCGTGATTGTTTTTCCATGCAATTTTTTCGCAATTTCATTTTTGGCACGCATCAAGGTGGAGATTTGTGAAGATTATTCCTCGGGCGCTTCTCAACCTTAGTGGATTTTATAATCACTTTTTTATTATAAAAAGGGGGAGAATGAATATTTGGTATTCAAAGCTTCTCGGGTATTCATTTGTAAATTTGAAGATCTATATTACTTTGAGAGGGACTTGGTCTTGATCGCGCGAGCTCATTGGATATTGAAGCCGGGACATCCAATCCTAACTTTGAGGGGGTGAATGTTAGGGTGAAAAGTCACTCTTGGGTGTAATGTGTGCTTACTCCTCTGTATGTGTGTAATGAGTTGTCTTTCCTTTATAATGATGTAACAACGTAAATTTTCAAACCAAAATTTTCATTTACAAAACACATAAACTTATATATCATATTTCATAAAACCACAAGTCTCAAGTGTCAACATAAATCTACAATAAAAATTCAAATCCCAGAATCCTCAACAAGATCTTAAGCAGGTGTGTACAATCATGCCGGTGTCTTCCTGCAATCCTCAAAAGTACCTAATACACATAACACAATAACACGGTAAGCACGAAGTTTAGTGAGTTCCCCAAATTACCACGCACAAATAATTAGCCACTCGAGGCTATAGCTTTGTAAGACCCTTCGGTCAATGTGTCTCAATGGGACCCTCCAGTCCCACATCTCGTTGGACCCTCTGGTCCGGTCTAAGTGAGGACCCTCCAGCCTCATAGTTCGTTGGAACCTCCAGTCTGGTCTAAGTATCACATAATATTGAACACATCACATATCACACAGACCATGCATAACTCAAGTAAGCACATATGACCCTCTAGTCACACGTAATTACCACACTAGGTAAAGTACAGTGAGAAGACTCACCTCGTAAGCTATCTAGTAAAATCTCGTGCTTGGAATCCTCGATCTAGCCTCCGCCTATCATAAGGATAATATCTCTAATTAATACTCTCCTCACACTCGAATACACCATTCATTGATCTCTCTTACACTCTTAGCCCTAAAAATGGGTAAAAAGGCAAATTTACCCTTCCCTTACCTCCATTACTCATTTTGAACAGACCTTAAAGTCAACAAAAGTCAAACTCTAGTCAATAGTCCAAATTAACCAGACTCGCCGAGTGCACTCATGCAACTCCTCGAGTCCCATCGATTCTTGACAATCTCATGAAGGTCCAGCTCGTCGAGTTAACCCCTAACTCGCCGAGCTCTCGCATGATCCAACTAATCGAGAAAACCTAATCTACTTTCCGAGTTGGCTCATCAACTCGACGAGTCCATTCAGAATCAACTTGCATTTAGATGATTTTAAGGCAGGATACTTTCCCAAACTCCAGATCCACACTCTTAGGGATCATTTATCATGTAAAAGTCATAGACTTTACGTCCATGCATGGCATTTTGGGCATGAAATGCCAAGAACATGATCTAAATGGGTTTTTCACTCGTAAATTTCCACCAAGGCTGAATAAAGCAGGAACCTTTAGATGCTAGGGACCTCCTAAGGTCTATATCTGGAGTTCAAGCCTCCTCATGAACCCCAAATCCTCAAAGTCCTAAAATATAAAGAAAATAAGCCCTAATCTTCAAAATGAGAGATCTACTCAAGCAAGAGAGAAAGGTTTGAACTTGATACCTCTAACAGAAGCCCTTGGATGAATATCGACATATCTAAAACCTTCTCCTTTCCTTGCAAAGATAGACCAAAATGCTCAAGGTTAGCTCTCTCTCTCTCTCTCTCTCTCTCTATATATATATATATATATATATATATATATATATATATATATATATATATATATATATATATATATATAAGCTCAAAGATCATTTAGGGCCTCTCTCTGGGAAATATGGCCGCAAAAGGAGGCTATAAGTGCCTTTAAATAGGTTATATTCTTGAGAAATTAGGGTTTCCTTCAGCAGCGTAGACTCGGCGAGTCGAATCACAGACTCGTCGAGTCTATTCATTAATCCACGTCACCAGTCACAACTCTACTCGACGAGTTAAGGCATCAACTTGTCGAGTCACTCCACAAATCTCAAATTAAATAATAAAATAATATACCTGGGAATCTGGATGTTACAGTTCTCCCCCACTAGAATCAGACTTCGCCCTCGAAGTCATTCTCAACAAATAGCTCAGGATGATGCTCTTGAATTTACGACTTTGGCTCCCAAGTCAAATCAGACCCCCTCTGATGTTGCAACTGGACCTGAACCAGGGTTACTTCCTTGTTCCTCAGAACCTTCACTTTTCAATCTAGAATCGCAATCGGCCTCTCAATGTAGTTCAAGCTCTCATCTACCTAAATTTCCTCCAGTGGTACTATTGCCATCTCGTCGGCCACACACTTCCTCAACTGGGACATGTTGAAGGTGTTATGTATATGGCTAAACTCTGCAGGTAGCTCCAACTGGTATGATACCCTGAAAGGATCGATGTATCGGTGTCCCAGCTTACCCCACTTCCTGAATCGGATCACCCCTTTCCATGGGGATACCTTCAGGAGAACAAAATATCCGACCTAAAATTCTGGCTCGGATCGTTGCCTGTCCGCATAACTCTTCTGGCGACTCTGTGCCGTCAGTAACCACTGTCTAGTCTGCTGAATCTGCTCAGTCGTTTTCAGCACTATCTCCATGTCACCCATCACTCTCTGTCCTACTTCTCCACAACAAATAGGTATCCGACACCTTCGACCATACAGAAGCTCAAAGGGAGCTATACAAATACTTGACTGATAGCTGTTGTAGGAAAACTCAGCCAGTGGTATGTAGGTATCCCAACTTCCCCCAAAGTCCATGACACATGCATGCAACATGTCCTTAGGTGTCTGAATCGTCCGCTCGCTCTGCCCATCTGTCTGTGGGTGATACGCAGTACTGAAATGCAAGCGCGTGCCCAACTCCTCATCAAATTTCTTCCAAAATCAGGAAGTAAAACGTATGTCTCGATCCGACACTATCGAGACCGACACTCATGTCGCGCTACCACTTATTTTACATAGATCTTGTACTAGTCAAGTTGAAGGTCTAAAGAATAGTTCAGATAGGTTGAACGCCCAATGAGGCGTTCTAGTCATGTTGAAGGTTCTGTGAGCATTCCAGATAGTCTGTAGGCTGGTCCGGCATTCCATTCAGGCTGAAGGCTCTTTTGTTATTATGTTTAGGTGGTGCTATTTTAGGGGAAACTCAATAAGCTTTATGCTTATCCAATGGTTTATTGTTTCAGGTATCATTGATGTCTATGGGAAGGCGAAGGCGGGACTGTATACACACATCAACAGCATTGAGGATTCCGTGTTTTCTATCAAAACTTTGATTTTAAATAAAATGCAATTGGGAATAAGCGGTTTTCTTAATAAAGGATTTATAAATTGCAAAGTTTTACCTTAATAAAAATGAAAATTTTTTGTTGTGAAAATGAGATGTTACAATTTCATAATAACTTTCCTTAATTCAATTTTTTCAAAATTTTGGCAAGTATTAACGATTTATTTATGCATAATTGATTTGTGCAAGAAACTTTCTATGTTATACCTCATAAAAAAGAAAAAAACAACATAAATGGTCCGTGTGGTTTCCCAGATCTAAAGTTTAGTCCCTAGTGATCAAAAATTTCACATGAAAAGTTTTGAAAGCATAGATGGTCACTTTACTTTCAAAACTTTTGATGTTTGGTCCTTATTGCTTACTTCGTTAAGTTTTTTCCGTTAACTGAAGGACATTTTTGTCATTTCACTACAACAAGGATGTTTTTTGTTATTAAAAAAATAAATATAATTATTTAATATATAAAGGGGTTTCTTTCTTTCTCTATCTCTCTCTCTCACTCTCTCATTCTCTCTCTCTCCATCAGAACTACTCCGAAGCTCTAAGTTCATCTTTTTTCTAGACACCAGATCTACATTTCGAATAAAATCATGAATTCCTTATTATAAGCTAGAAATAGATTTGTTAGACCTAACAAAACTCATAAACTGAGTTCCTGATTAAGGTTCAAATTAATACACAATATTGATAATAAATTATTATTGTCATCTAGAACCATCGAAAAAACCACCGGTGATGGATAATAAATTAATTACCACTAGATTGAAAACTTAGGGCTTGGGATAAACAAGTACTCAACAATGATGTTCTGGGGGGCGAAAGCATGATACTAGATCTAGTGGAGGAGAATGATAAGAAATTAAGAATATCCTGCAATATCTAGGGCTCGAAAGCATTTTAATTTCTGTTATCATACTGTTTATCTAATGATTAGAGAACTGAAATTAACCATGATGGGTCTATGGAGGGAGTTGTGATTTTCCAATGATAGTGGTGAAGTTAGCGGTTGTGTTTATGTGTATATGTATGAGTGTGTGTGTGGTTAGAGAGCAGATGAACCAAAGATCCCAACACGCTTATTTTTGTTCTTAAAACCCATTGTGAAGAAATCTATGGTTAGAGAGAGAAGTAGATGAATCAATCATTGTTTGTTCTTTTTGTAGATTTTTGGTTTATTTTATGAGAATCTGCATTGGTGGTACTCAATATGAATTTTTGGATAAATATACCGAAGTTGTGTTCATATCTTGTATGAGAGAGAGAGACCCTTTTTGGATAAATATACCTGAGTTGTGTTCAGATCTTGTAGGATAAATAATGGTAATAATGATTGGTTGTGGTGGTTGTTGATCGAGATGGCTAAATAAGGTGAAGAAGACGATGAACAGTAGCCATCGTCCCAGATTTCTTCAC
Source organism: Lactuca saligna (assembly GCF_052625555.1). Lineage (NCBI taxonomy): Eukaryota > Viridiplantae > Streptophyta > Magnoliopsida > Asterales > Asteraceae > Lactuca > Lactuca saligna. The sequence goes on from NC_136417.1 coordinate 56,970,738, forward strand.
CTTTTATTTAAAATGTCCCATGTTTTAACTAGTTTCTTTACCTTCATATGCAATATCGAACCCAAATAGAGATGCAAATGTATTTGGATGAAAATGGGGATAAAATGGGTTAACATTGGATTTGAAAAGCAGGGGTGGTGATGCAGGTGGTAAAGAGCCTTCATGGAGGGTGGGGATTTGTAGGTGTTTTTTAGAAAACTTATTGCCTCCCTCATTCCTTCATTATAATTAAGATTTTGTGTTCTTTTCTATTGAACAAACATGGAGATTATTGAATGATTTTTTGTTTAGATCACGTTTTTTCTATCAATAATAAAGACCCGACTTTTTCTTTGTGTGTGTTCTTCAAAACAATTCATAAACCTCATTTTATTGGATTGAAGACATGGTTCACATAGAAGATAAACTTGGAGAGAGAGAGAGAGAGAGAGAGAGAGAAACCCTTGATATATTAAATAACTGTATTTATTTATTTATTGTTTTTTTTAAATAACAAAAAATCATAAATGATACATGCGGTAATGAAATGACGAAAACGCCCTTCAGTTAATGGATAAAACTTAACATAATGAACAATAAGGAACAAACATCAAAAGTTTTGAAAGTACAAGGACCATCTGTGAATTTTCTGATCACTAGGGACTAAACTTCAAATCTAAGGAAACCAAGGGGACCAATTACAATGTTTTTTGTAACACCCCATTTATGGTATGTAATTTAAATAAAGTGTTTTCATTTCTTAAGGGGTACTCGACGAGTCTGTAGCCTGACTCGTCGAGTAGAGACAGGATGATCACATGATTTAAGTTGGCTACTCGACGAGACCATATGCTGGGATTCGGCGAGTCTGCTTGTGTGGATAAAGCCCTAATTTCAAGGGTTTTCACCCTATTTAAATGCATTTATGCGCCCTAAACCAGCCTCCATCACCCTCAGAGCGTCCTTTACCAAACCCTAGCCTCCCTTTTAGCTTTTTGCAGTATTTCTCACCTTGTGAAGGATTTTTGGTGCTTTTTGAAGTTAGAAGAAGAAGAGAGAAGAGAAGTTCTCAAGAGGAGCAAAGGAGATATGAGTTTCTTGTGTCATTCCATCCTCCATTAAGGTATAAAGCTCGAATTTTTGGCTTGTCATCATATAGATCTTCTTAAAGCTTGCTAGTGTTGCTTCTTTTTCCATTTTCTAGACATAGAGGTTGTTTTATGGGAAGTTAAGATGAATGGGTTTCAGATCTAAGCATTTCTGGACTCCTCGAGCTCAAGGTTGCCACCTTTATTGAGATAAACACCCATTCCAAACCTAGATCTCCTCTTTTAGCTTCTTATTGGGCCTTTTAGCTTCTTATGTGCTTGCATGAATGTAAAGCTGGAAACTTTACGTTTAAAATCAATCCTAGGAACCCAGATCTATGTATTGGATGCACTGGAATCAACCAAAATCGACTGTATAGTAATGACATGCCTTGGACTCGGCGAGTTGTTCTTCAGACTCGACGAGTCGAGTCGCGAGTCCTCATTTTTCCCCGATTTGAGAGTTTAGGGTGAATCAGTGAGTGGGGAAGGGACTCGGTGAGTTGGAGTCGGATCTAGTGATGGAGGGAATCTACGAGTCTACGCCCTGACTCAGCGAGTCCGGTCAACTGAAAGTTGACTTTGACCATGTGACATCCCCAAAATCACGGCCAGAAAAGACCGATTTTTTTTTATGCTTTATAAAAATCAGAGTACTTCATTTTATAAAAAGGTTGCGGAATTTGTTCCCAGAAAAACATGGTAAATACGTTATTAAAACATTTTCGAAGAAACGTATTTATTTCATTTTAAAATGTTTGGGATGTCATCGTTAATACCGAAACATAAGCTTAAACAGAACTTACAATGATTTACACTAGTGATCTACATCTCTTTTAAATCTCTCAGTGTAATGTCACTTCACTTCGTCACCTGTGATATACATAAACTGAGTGGGTCAGGCTGGAAAACCTGGTGAGTACATAGGGTTTTCAACCCACAATAATATAATTACTATGTTCAATCAAACAATCAACCCAATTACCTATCCCCATTATATTCTTTACTCTTTAAGGATTTAACCTAAGAGTCATCTATCCTGCATTCGTTTATTCCGAAGTCCCTTACCTCCAGGGTTATAGGACTGACACTAAATCCATAGCTGCCAATGTTCGTTCATAAAGCACTAATTCCATAGCTGCTATGGTCTATTCATCAGGTACTAAATCCATAGCTACCAGTATTTATCTAATAGGTACTAAGTCCATAGCTACCAATGTTCAACAGGTACTAAGTCCATAGCTACCAATTCCCAACAGGTACTAAATCCATAGCTACCAACGTTTAACAGGTACTAAGTCCATAGCTACTGGTGTTTGTCCCATAGACACTAAGTCTATAACTGCCAATGTATCATCTTCTATCTCTCATCATTCATCTACCATCTCATACCCAACATATTCGTATATATAAAATACGTATACAGCTTAAATTCTTTAAAACATGTATAAAACGTTCATCCAGCATAGACAGCAAGTATTCAGATAATATGCACACATAGCACGTAGTTTATATAAAATACTTCATATCTATGTGTAAGATGAAAGAGACTATGCACTCACCTGAGAAGGTGGTGACTCGGTACTCGGACAGCGCTTCGAAACCTAATATTATCACCACTAGATTTTAATCTAATATTACCGTCACTAATTATTAGTCTTATTATTATTATTATATAAGCGTTTAAACAATACTTTCCAACTACTATGTACAGACAGGGGCCAGACATAAAACACCGGAGGGCAGGACCATTTTGGCGTATAGCACTTCTGAAATCCAACAACCCTATGCGGCCCTTTAAACCAGATTCCCCGTACCGCGAGTAGTTAAAAATATATTATAACGACACTTATATAAGTCATAATAATAGCTCAAATATTTATTATAAATTTATAATAACAATACTAATTTTAAATATAAAGTATATTTAAAATAGGGTAAGCATAACTTACTTTCAAGGGGATTTTAGCTAGGAGTTGGGCTCTGCAGGGGCAGAACTTCGTCGCTGAATCTTTCTAAGAAAGATTCGTGCAGCGCTTCAGCGCTCACCTTACTATACTAAAACTACAAAAAGAGAAGTCGAATCACGAGGGACCGAAATGCTCGGGGGATAAGGAGAGAAAGACTCTTGAATCAAGAGAATGGTGCAAGAAATATGAGAGCCCAAGGCTCTTATTTATAGTAATTAAATTTTCAAAAACTACCCTCCATAATTACTTAATGACCTTTTAGTTATATAAACAACTAAACACCCCTCTATAATACTATTTTAAATGGATTTAATGATATTTGTACTAAACTAATGTCGAAAGCACTCAACATTAGTCTTATAATGGCCGCATCGTCGATACCTTTCTAATGATATATACATATGTATATATATGTGTACGTATACATGATTTATACTTTATTTTAATACGTAAATATGCTATTATAATTTGTAATTCGTTCATACGAACTCCGTTTTTGACGTTATTTATATCCACGCGTAGGTGGAGACGTACTCTACAACTTTCGTTTAGACTCCGTCGGCTAATTTTGACTTTATTTTTAAAGTTATATTTTTAACAGGCCGGGACAGGATTGGTCCGTTAAAATCTCATAACTTCTTTATCCGATGTCCATTTTCGTCTGTCTTTTTATCGTTACGCTACTAATAACGAGATCTTCGATTCTTGTTTAGGTTGTGTCGGCTAAAAATCAATCGATCTAAAATTCGAATTTCGGGCTGTACACCGCTAATCCGAAACTTCGAAAAATCATAACTTCTTCATACGAAGTCAGATTTGGGCGTTCTTTTTATCGATGTTCTTAGTTTAACATATTCTACGAATTTCGTTTAGAGTGCTAAGGCTAAATCTCTCTCTATCATAAATTTACTATTTACACTTCCCGGCGCCGTGCCGGTTCCGACGCGAAACTTCGACGGGTCATAACTTCTTCGTTATAAATCGGATTTCGGCGTTCTTTATATGTACAGAAACCTTGTGACATATTCTACAACTTGGTTAAGATTATTTATTCTAAATAATCTTTTTGTCGAAAAGTTGTTTTTGACCCCTATTGCCTTGAAATTGACTAGCCCGGATCTGCGGGCGTTACAGACCAGGGGTAAAATAGTCATTTTACCCCAAGGGCATTTATCAGTACCTGATCTAGTGTTTTTGGGATTTTTATCCGGACAGTTTCGGAGTACCAGTAAGCCAGTTTTAGAGTTAGCATCTCAGCAGCCAGCGTTACGAGGTGAGTTTTCTTTCCAGTAGGAACGGGTCTACGGCCACAATGTCGGCCCATTTAATTAGTAGTAGTTTCGGACTTCGGTCCGGTGCAGTAGTTCAGTGTGCTTGATGTCTTTGTGATTCAAGCATGTCTTTGTGTTATGTGTTCCGGACTTCGGTCCGATGCAGTATGTAGTAAATTTGTTTATGCTAGTAGTTACGATTATGTTATGCTATGTTTAGTCAGTTCCGGACTTCGGTCCGATGCAGCTAGTTCCGGAATTTAGTCCGATGTAGGGGACAAGGTCCCAGTCAGTTTCGGACTTCGGTCCGATGCAGTTTCTGGACTTCGGTCCGATGCAGAGGGCAAGGCCCTGGTTAGTTCCGGACTTCGGTCCGATGCAGTTTCCGGACTTCGGTCCGATGCAGTGGGCGTGGCCCAATAGTTGTTGATTTGTTATTGTATGATATGTGGTAGTTTGGGGGAGCTCACTAAGCTTTGTGCTTACAGTTTATGTTTTGGTTTCAGGTACTTCCGCTACTAAGGGGAAGAGCTCGGTTTGATGGCATTGCACACACCACAACTTCAGTTTTATCCTGGGAGTTTTATTCATATATTTTTTTTTATGATCGATACAGTTTTGTTTTGACACAGTTACTATGACTTTTGAGTTATTCATTCCATGGTTTTATTATGTATGAAATTCGATGATGTGATTTTAATAATATTAAAACAAAATTTTTTGGGTCGTATTTTGGGTCGTTACATTTTTACTAAAAAAATCAAGATATGACATATATGCTTTATAATATAAATACAAATAGTGACCAAGGAGGCCTTCAGCAGCTGAGGACTGGTTTGGCCCTACTGTGCAGCTCTTGTATGATTCTAACCATTGTGGGGACGAGTCTTTTACTCGAAGGATTATCTGAGCCTCATCACATGTGATTGTATTCAGGTTATGGCTAATTGGCGTTACAAGGAGGCCTTCAGCAGATGAGGACTGGTTTGGGTCAGAGATTTCACTAGGTTAAGCCTAGGATGGTAGTAGTAGAGATCAGTAGCAGTAGTAGTGACTTGGTGGAGTCGAGGCAGTTCTTGAGGAAAGTACGGATAGATGTGGAAGGTAGTATGGGCCCGTACTAATGAAAGCAGAGGATCCGTACTTGAATCAAGGAAGGCCGAGGTGAGACCAGGAAAACCTTTAGTATTAGCGATCCCTCGAGATATATCAGTGTTTCTGACGTTTGAATTGATATGTTTTCAGAATGGTGGTTTTACACCCTAGACCAACAGGCGGCAGTTCAGGTGCCGGTGAGGGATCAGGATCAGGCTCGGGGGCTGAGCATTTAGATGAGCAGACGAGGGAGTTTTTCTCTTCAAATATTACTCGTATCATACTTGAGTATACTCTTGTGATCTTTGGGTCGATCAAGGAGGGCATTTTGGAGCTGATGGATGAGAGGTTGGGTACATTATGTACTGAGGTGGCGGCCATGATGGGGTCGCAGACACTAACCTTTAGGGAGTTCAGAGCTTGTGGAGCTCCTAACTATCATGGGAACGAGACCCCATTGCGAGTACCAGATGGTTGGAAGATGTCGCCAACGCATTTCGCACCAGCAGATGTACCGAGGGGGACAAGGTCAGTGTCACACCCCAAAACCAAGAACGGCGGAAATGTTCTGGGGCGGAGGACGTCATGTAAAGTATCACAACACAGTAAATGTAAATAAGCAAACAACATCATCCATTGCATTAAATATATAATTTTAATACAAGCGTGTTCTGTACAGTATAGACACCAAAAATAATGTATATCAAAATAATAAGATGAGTCTTGGATGCGCTCCATCTTCTCAAAAGTTGGCCTCGGTACCTGTCTACTGATGACCTGAGAATACAAGTTATTTTGAAAGAGTTTATCAGCATTAAGCTGGTGAGTTCATAAGTATTTTAGTGTCAATGTTTGTTGTCAAAACGTTTGAACATGTGTCAATGTATAAGTTTGTAAAAATGTAAGTAAGTGTTTGAAAGTGTTTGTAAAAGTTTGAATCTCTCAGAAAAACTTATATTTTCCATTAAAGTAACCTTCTACCAAGGCTTAACTGTTCTGCATGCTCGTTTGATGTAAAAGTGTGTAATTTCCCAAATGTAACTATCATTTGACAAAATATAGTTTGTACATTAACGTTTAAGTGAGGTTATCACTAAAATATGTAATGGGTAAATCATTGTAGTACTGTAGTTTTGTATTATAAGAACTACTGCTGTACTAACTACCTTAAACCGGATTTATATTAAGGTATAATGTGATAAATTGCACCATGCTATCGACTGGTAACAACGACATAATGAATGGTCGTAATAACGGAATGATGTTTGGCACCCGCAGACCTGCAGGTCTGGCTGTAGCTAGCAGCAAGGTGTAGGATAGACATTCCAATATAGATCTATACGCAAACTCACGCTCTCCCTCCAGGAGAATTCTGGCTACAACTCGGGCCATGACATTTAAGGCATGCTCCGACACAGTGGATCACAATTGTTAACGCGTTCATGTATATGTAATGTTTCTCGTTCTAGTATAGTTGTATATGTACTGTTTCTAGTATAGTTGTATATGTACTGTTTCTAATATAGTTGTATATGTACTGCTTCTAGTATAGTTGTATATGTACTGTTTCTAGTATAGTTGTATATGTACTGCTTCTAGTATAGTTGTATATGTACTGTTTCTAGTATAGTTGTATTTGTTCTGTGTTACCCCGATGGTAACTAGCTATTGGTGTACTGATAAGTATGAATATGGAAGTACTTTTATGTCTATACATGTATATATGATATATAACTAATATTGAAACGACTCTCGGATGGTCACCTGAAATCCCACCAGACCACATCTCAGTGCGCGAAAAGGAAATAGGGCGGATGGCCTTCCTAAGCCCTTTAAACATTACTTATATATCTATACATATATGGGCATGCAATTTATAAGAAGTAAAACAAAGTTTGATAAAAGCATTTGATAAGTAAAAGAGTTTGTAAAATATTTTGAAGTAAAACAGTTTGATAAACAGTTTGAACAGTGATAAAATCATTGGTTTTCTAGTTATTAATCACATGTGATTAATGTAATCACATGTGATTGGTGAAATAACTGTAAGTGTTTAACTTGTATCCCCCCATAAAGTATTTAAAACATTTAAAAGCATTTCAAAGGTTTATTAAAGGGGTATGAAACTCACTTGTGGTGAGTAGATTGGATTGATGTATCGGGTACCGTGCTAGGTGGCAAACGGAGACTTGTTCACACGTTCGAGCCTAGTTATCATATAATGAGCATATATATAACTAATTAGCCAAATAATAACTTAACAAAGTAAGTTGAGACACTTAGGAACATGTAAACACTTTATATAAGTGTTATAGGTCCTAATGGTTGCATCTAAGTTGATACGAGACAAGGCAAAAGGGGTTTAATGCACCAATGACCTTGTATATGAGTTCACCACCCAACAAAACCCACCCTTTGGAGTTTACGGCTGTGAACCCATGAGTTTACGGCTGTGAACTCCTCACTTGGTGGTTTTGGGTGTTTTGAAGTGCTATATTGATCCTAGAATAAGCCTAGCCTTGCTGGGATAATCTTTGAAGTAGTTTAAGGCCTTGGAATGCTCCTTTGGGGAGTTTATGGCCAAAGGACCATATCCCCTAGAGTTTACGGCCGTAAACTCCTATGGGGTGTTGGTTTTAATTCATTTAAGGCACTTGCACATGTAGGATAACTTCCATGTTTTTGCTTAAGGCTAAAGGGGACATTAGGCACACCTTTGTGCCTTTACTTGGAGTTTACGGCCCAAGAGGTGTTCCTTGGCCATAAACTCCCTTTAAGGGATGATTTTGATGTAATTTGTTCCCCATTCAAGTCCCAAGTATACAAGGTTAATTGTCTTAAGGCTTTAAGGGTGTTTAGGGCACACTTTGCCCTTGAAAAAGGGGTTTACGGCCCAAGATCTTTCCTTGGCCGTAAACTCCTAAAACCCTATGATTTTGAAGTGTTTTGGTGTCCAAATTAACTACAAGCATTAGAGGGTAAAGGTCCTTAAGCTTTAGGGGTGATTTAGGGCACTTATAGCCCTTACAAAGGGGTTTACGGCCCAAGAGATATCCTTGGCCGTAAACTCCTATAACTAGGGTTTCTTGATTGATTTCTAGCCTCAAATGTTTATACATTAAGTCCTAAACAAGCTGTCTAACAAGGAATCGGGACTAGGAGGCCTTTAGGCTTCGTTTTGGAGTTTACACCCCAAGAACGTTCTTGGGTCGTAAGCTCCCGGATCTTGTATTTTAGACATGTAAACAATGTTATAAAGCATATAACAAACATTAAAACACATTTAGGAAAGTAGACTCACAATTCGTACAAATGGAAATTTTGATTTGTCACAGTCAGACTAGCATCCTGTCTTCTGATGGACAGGGAATGAGATTAGACATGTCATTGGGGATGATGCAGCTCTTGATGTGATGACTTGGGCTGATTTTACTACCAAGTTCAGAGCTGAATTTGCACCGGTTATTGAGGTGAAACAGTTAGCCAGGGAGTTTCAGGATCTTACTCAGACTACAGAGATAGTGGCGAAGATTACCGCCAAGTTCAGAGAGAGAGCTCTTCTTGTTCCTCAGTATGCAGCTGACGAAAAAATGAAGAAGGCTTGTCATCATGAGATGTTGCGGAGTGATATCCACCAGTTTGTGAGCCAGTCCAACTGTAAAACATTAGATGACATGATTGTTAAGGCTCGACATAGAGAGAGAGAGAGAGAGAGAGAAAGAGAGAGACAGAGATTTAGAGATGGAGAAGAAGAGGAAGCCATAGGCGGTACCTGGAACTGGGAGTTCAGGCAAAAACCCCAAGGTATCAGATCACAGATCTAGAGGACAGCAGGGCCACAGTCGGTGTGGAAAGTGTGGGAGATAGCACGATGGGGCATGCAAGGCAGGGAGTCCCGGTTGCTACAAGTGTGGCCGAACCGGGCATATGAGCAGAGATTGTACAACTACTACTACCACCACTACAACATCTGATTTGATTTGCTTCCATTGAAATCAGAGGGGACATAAAAAGTCCCAGTGTACAAGTTTTCCAGCAGCAGGGAGGGTGGTAGCACCTGCCCCTGCAACATTGAGGATTACAGATGGCCGTCAGGGCCAGAGTGACGCGCCAGTGGCGAAGAGTAGAGCTTTTCAGATGACGGCAAAGGAAGCGCGAGCGACTCCTAATGTTGGGACGAGTATGTATCTTCATTTCATCTCTTTATTTGTTATGAATTATTTCTTATGGTTATGTCTTTTATATAGGGTCGTTCTTAGTGAACGACATGTCGGCTACAGTCTTGTTTGATTCGGGGGCTACCTGATCATTTGTTTCGCTTGCACTTAGCAAGAGGTTTAGCAGAGCTCTAGGGGAGCTGGATTGTCCACTTGAGGTTGAGATAGCTGATGACAGGACCGTTAGGGTCACGAGAGTGCATAAGGGGTGTTCGCTTCGGTTATTTGATGAGCAGTTTTCGGTAGACCTAGTTCCTCTTCCTCCGCGAGGGAACAAGGTTATAGTAGGCAAGGATTGGTTGAGCCCTAATGGGGCAGTGATCGATTGTGAGTTGCAATTAGTGAGGGTTCGCACTCCCTATGGGGGAGAGTTAGTGATTCAGGGCAAGAGGCCACATCGCGGACTGATTCTTTGTTCAGCAGCGAGAGCGAGGCGCTACTTCCAGCAGGGTTGTGCAGGGTTCGTCGCCTATGTCTTAGATGCCCGGGAGAAGAGCAAGGCGACAGTTGATGATGTCCCGGTAGTACAAGACTACCCTGACGTATTCCTGGAGGATTTTCCTGGGATACCTTCAGAGAGACATGTTGAGTTCATGATTGATCTAGTTCCTGGTGCGGCTCCGATAACCAAGGCACCATATCGGTTGGCTCCTCCAGAGATGCAGGAGTTGTCTATGCAGATGCAGGAGCTGCTAGACATGGGTTTTATCAGGCCGAGCAGTTCACCTTGGGGAGCCCAGATCCTGTTTGTGAAGAAGAAGGACGGGTCGCACCGTATGTGCATAGATTACCAGGAGTTGAATAAGGTGACGGTGAAGAATCGTTACCCACTTCCGAGGATATACGACTTATTTGATCATCTTTAGGGAGCATCTTTGTTCTCAAAGATTGATTTGCGCTCCGGGTATCATCAGATGCGGGTCAGAGGTGAGGATGTGCAGAAGACTGCTTTTAGGACCCGCTATGGTCATTATGAGTTTGTGGTGATTCCATTTGGGCTCACCAATGCTCCGGCCGCGTTCATAGATCTCATGAATCGCATATGCAGACTGATGTTGGATCGGTATGTGATAGTGTTTATCGACGACATCTTGGTCTATTCCAAGACTCAGGAGCAGCACGAGGAGCACGTGAGGGAGGTGATAGAGACCTTGACGAGGGAGAGACTTTTCGCAAAGTTCTCCAAGTGTGAGTTCTGGTTGCGCGAAGTGTAGTTCCTTGGGCACCTCGTCAACCATAAGGGTATACTAGTAGATCCAGCCAAGATAGAGGCCGTGATGCAGTGGGAGGTCCCGAGGTCTCCATCTGAGATTCGGAGCTTCCTAGGTTTGGTAGGGTACTATAGGAGATTCATTCAGGATTTCTCCAAGATAGTAGTTCTACTCACTCGACTGACTAGGAAGTCGGTAGTGTTTCGCTGGGGGCCTAAGCAAGAGGAAACATTTGAGACCCTCAGACAACGTTTGTGCGAGGCACCGATTCTTACCCTGCTAGAGGGAGTGGATGACTTTGTGGTCTACTGTGATGCTTCGATCACAGGGATGGGAGCATTGTTGATGCAGCGAGGGCATGTGATAGCTTATGCCTCTAGACAGTTGAAGCCTCACGAGGAGTCGAGGCTAACTATCCGACGTATGATTTAAAGCTGGGGAAAGTGGTGTTTTCCCTCAAGATTTGGAGACATTACCTCTATAGGGTCCGTTGTATCATTTACATAGATCACAAAAGTTAGAGGTACCTCATGGATCAGCCAAATTTGAACATGAGGCAGAGCAGATGGTTAGACGTGGTAAAAGATTATGATTGTGAGATCCTTTATCATCCAGGTAAGGCCAATGTAGTGGCCGATGCCCTGAGCCACAAGGCGGTTGCAGCCCCGATTAGGGATATTTGTTTAAGGATGACTGTGATTACTCCCTTGTTGGAGCAAATTAAAGAAGCACAAGTTGAGGGCCTGAAGGAAGAGAGACAGAATTGTGAGAGGATTGTGGGCCGAGTGGCTTCCTTTGATTAGGATAGTCGAGGATTGTTGACCCTTCATGGGAGAGTATGAGTGCCATATTGGGGCGGAGTATAACAAGTATTGATGGACGAGGCTCATAAGTCTCGTTTCTCCATCCATCCAAGGGCGACGAAGATGTATAGAGATTTTCGACCAGATTATTATTGGCCCTGCATGAAGCGGGACGTAGCCTGGTTGTGGAGAGATGCCTGACCTGCATGAAGGTCAATGCAGAGCACCAGAGGCCTCACAACAAGATGCAGCCATTAGACATTCCCGTGTGGAAATGAGAAGATATCACTACGGATTTCATCACTAAGCTTCACAGGATCGCACGTAGAGTTGACTCGATTTGGGTCGTGGTGGATTGGTTGACCAAGAATCCGCATTTTATACCGATCCAGGAGAGTATATCGGCTGAGAAGCTAGCCGATATTTATGTACGCGAGGTTGTAGCACGGCATAGAGTGCCTGTATCAGTAGTATCATATCGAGACGTCCGGTTCACTTCCAGGTTTTACAAGTGGTTTCATGATGAGATGGGGACTCGTCTTCATTTTAGCACCGCTTTCTACCCTCATATGGACGGGCAGAGCGAGAGGACGATTCAGACTCTCGAGGACATGCTTCGGGGATGTGTCCTAGACTTCGGTGGTAGTTGGGATATGTATCTTCCACTAGTAGAATTTTCCTATAACAATAGTTACCACGCAAGTATTGACCGCCCTACTTTTGAGATGCTCTATGGGAGGAAGTGTAGGACCCTGATTTGTTGGGGCAAGGTCGGTCAGCAAGTCATCGGGAGCACCGAGGTGGTGCTCAAGACCACAGAGTTGATCCAACAGGTTCGTAGCAGACTACAGCTTGCACAGAGTAGACAAAAGAGTTACGCCGATAGGAGGCGTTCATACTTGGAGTTTCAGGTGGGAGATATGGTCCTCCTGAAGGTATCACCCTGGAAGGGTGTCATTAGGTTCCGAGAGTGGGGCAAGCTGGGGCCCAGGTTTATTGGTCCATTTATGGTTTTGTCCCGGGTGGGTCGGGTTGCTTATCGGTTGGATCTTCCGGCAGAGCTTAGCCAAATCCACAACACTTTCCATGGTTCTCAGTTGAGGAAGTTTTTGGTGGACGAGTCAACAGTTGTACCCTTGGAGGATATTCAGGTTGATAGCAGCCTGAATTATATCGAGACACCAGTTGTGATTTTAGATCGAAAGACGAAGACCTTGCAGAACAAGGTGGTTCAGTTAGTGAATGTGCAGTGGCAGCACCGAAAGGGTTTAGAGTGGACATAGGAGACCGAGGTGGAGATGAGGGAGCATTATCCAGAGTTATTTTCAGATTCAGCAGCAACAGACTTCGAGGATGAAGTCTAAGATAAGTGAGGGGGGAGTTGTAACGCCCCATTTCTGGTATGTAATTTAAATAAAGTATTTTCATTTCTTAAGGGGTTACTCGACGAGAGTGTAGCCCGACTCGTCGAGTGGAGACGGGATGATCACACGATTTAAGTTGGCTACTCAACGAGTCCATATGTTGGGACTCGACGAGTCTGCCTGTCTGGATGAAGCCCTAATTTCAAGGGTTTGCACCCTATTTAAACACATTTATGCACCCCAAACCAGCCTCCATCACCCTTACAACGTCCTTTACCAAACCCTAGCCTCTCTTTTAGCTTTTTGGAGTATTTTTCACCTTGTGAAGGATTTTTGGTGCTTTTTGAAGTTAGAAGAAGAAGAGAGAAGAGAAGTTCTCAAGAGGAGCAAAGGAGATCTGAGTTTCTTGTGTCATTCCATCCTCCATTAAGGTATAAAGCTTGGATTTTTGGCTTGTCATCATATAGATCTTCTTAAAGCTTGCTAGTGTTGCTTCTTTTTCCATTTTCTAGACATAGAGGTTGTTTTATTGGAAGTTAAGATGAATGGGTTTCAGATCTAAGCATTTCTGGACTCCTTGAGCTCAAGGTTGCCACCTTTATTGAGATAAGCACCCATTCCAAACCTAGATCTCCTCTTTTAGCTTCTTATTGGGCCTTTTAGCTTCTTATGTGATTGGATGAATGTAAATCTGGAAACTTGATGTTTAAAATCAGTCCTAGGAACCCAGATCTATGTATTGGATGCACTGGAATCAACCAGAATCGACTGTATAGTAATGACATGCCTTGGACTCGGCGAGTTGTTCTTCAGACTCGACGAGTCGAGTCGCGAGTCCTCGTTTTTCCCCGATTTGAGAGTTTAGGGTGAATCAGTGAGTGGGGAAGGGACTCGATGAGTTGGAGTCGGATCTAGTGATGGAGGGAATCTATGAGTCTACGCCCTGACTCAGTGAGTCCGGTCAACTGAAAGTTGACTTTGAGCAAGGAGTTGACTTTGACCAGGGGTAAAATAGTCATTTTACCCCAAGGGCATTTATCAGTACCTGATCTAGTGTTTTTGGGATTTGTATCTGGACAGTTTCGGAGTAGGAGTAAGCCAGTTTTAGAGTTAGCATCTCAGCAGCCAATGTTACGAGGTGAGTTTTCTTTCCAGTAGGAACGGATCTACGGCCACAATGTCGGCCCGTTTAATTAGTAGTAGTTTCGGACTTCGGTCCGGTGCAGTAGTTCAGTGTGCTTGATGTCTTTGTGATTCAAGCATGTCTTTGTGTTATGTGTTCCGGACTTCGGTCCGATGCAGTATGTAGTAAATTTGTTTATGCTAGTAGTTACGATTATATTATGTTATGTTTAGTCAGTTCCAGAGTTTGGTTCGATGCAGCTAGTTCCGCACTTTAGTCTAACGCAAGGGACAAGGTCCCAGTCAGTTCCAGACTTTGGTCCGATGCAGTTTCCAGACTTCGGTCCGATGTAGAGGCAAGGCCCTGATTAGTTCCGGACTTCGGTCCGATGCAGTGGGCATGACCCAATAGGTATTGATTTGTTATTGTATGATATGTGGTAGTTTTGGGGAGCTCACTAAGCTTTGTGCTTACAGTTTCAGTTTTGGTTTCAGGTACTTCCGCTAGCAAGGGGAACAACTCAGGTTGATGACATCGCACACACCACAACTTTAGTTTTATCTTGGGAGTTTTATTCAGATATTTTGTTATGATCGATATAATTTTGTTTTGACACGGTTACTATGACTTTTGAGTTATTCATTCCATGGTTTTATTATGTATGCAATTCTATGATGTGATTTTAGTAATATTAAAACAAAAAATTTTGGGTCGTATTTTAAGTCGTTACATTTTTCCTAAAAAAATCAAGATATGACAAATATGCTTTATAATATAAATACAAATAGTGACCAATCTAAAACCAAAAACCAAGTTGTTCCCTTTGTAAATGAAACTTAAAAGATACCGATTGGTAAATATAAAAGATATAGGTTGTTCATACATTTTCTTTGCAAAAAATAATTAGGTACTTTTTTTTTTGTCAAAGTAAGGTGGTTTCTAATTTTCTTTTATATATATTATATATATAATTAAAACACAACATTCTTAACAATAGTAACTAACCTTGGTAATGTCCATAAGGTTAGTTCCTCCACCAGGTTTAATCCATCCACCGATTCCATCGTCTCTTTACTTCACAAATTACGCACCATTTTGTCTGCACAGCTTCTTCCACCGCCTACTTCCTTTACTCTTTCAGAACGGATCTCCTTGGATAACCCCCACCTCTGTACCACATATCTACTGTTTTTGTCACTTACATCACCCTCTTCTGCTAGGATTAAACCCACCCGACTCACACTCGTTTCTTCCCCGTTTAACCACCCCCACCCCCAAATTTAGTTGCTTCCAATTTGGGGATTATTACCCCAATTCCTTTCGATTGCTCTCCGATTAAATGATTTCTTGCCGACTGCGAAGCCTCCATAAACACTATATGCCCCGACTCCATCATCGTCTGCTTCTTCCCAACAGAGACCTGTTTTTCCTCCATTATCGACTACATCGCCCTACGTCTCCATCCTTCTCTCTTTACCTGCCTCCTCTGCTACTTGTGACTCTTAGGAGATGTTTTTTTTACCTGCTTTGATGATCGTCAGGTAAAGAGCCACCGGAAGAACCGCCGACCTTAAGAAAACAAGCTTCCTAAAGATGTTGAGATTATTTTAAAGATTTGTTTGGTGTTTTCTCTTGGGTCGGTTTTGCAAAATTCTTGCTGGCTACGATGAGTATGCTTTACTTATACAACATTGTTGCCTTCTTAAATTAAGTGTATCAAATCGAATCTTAATTTGTTGTTCTGGCTTTGTCAATTTTTGCTTTTGCACTAAAAATTTGAAATTGTGCCTGAAGGTAGTTGTGCATGAAGTTTGTTTCACCAATTGTACCTTATACCATTCAAAGTCTTTCTCCATTCTGTGGCCATATTCTTTGGATTTTCTAATATTATGTGGGTGTATGTAACACCCGGATTCACAAGTATATTATTTTATTAATTTATTTTGGAGTTTGTAGAGGGACTCGGCGAGTTGGTGCTTAGACTTGCCGAGTAGGGTCGCAGATTCTCATCCGGGTTCATGACCGGACTTGGCGAGTCCATGTTGTTTAATGAAACCCTAATTTCCAAGGTTTGGTACCTATTTAAAGGCCCTTAGGGCCGTCATTTGCGGCTACCAAACCCCAGAGAGAGACCCTAAGAGATCTAGAGCGTTTGTGAGGGAGGAGAGGCCATTTTTGATCATTTTCTTGGTGTGATTGCAAAGAGAAGGTAACCAAGGCAAGAGGAGGCTGAAGGAGGAGCGGATATGGTGATTTCAGAGTTCAGAGACTTCATCTTGAGGTATTTATTCAGACCTTCTTCAGTTTTGGTGTTGATTCTTAGAGTTAGGGTTTTCTAGCCCCTTTAGAGAATGGATATGTGGAGCAATTGGTTCTTCTCGAGTTTATGCTTTGGATCTAGACTCAAAGAGGTCCAGAGACCTTAACCCTTGGAGCTTTATGGGATATTTTGGGAGCCATGAACTTAGGAGTTGATTTTTGGGGATAAATCACCAAGTAGGATCATCTAGATGTTATATGGGTGTCAAGGTCTGAACTTTATGTGATTATCATGCTTAGGAAGGTCAGATCTATGGGTTTAAGGAACAGATCTGAACTCAGGAGGTCAATGGAGTGTTTGCATGGCATGAACTCGCCGAGTCCAAAGGTCAGACTCGACGAGTAGGGTTAGAGTTTCCTATAAATCACTCAGCGAGTAGACTCACCGAGTTGGGGGAATAACTTAGTGAGTCAGAGAGGGATTAGAGGACTGGAGTTCAAGACGGAACCTGCCGAGTTGATCTTGAGACTCGACGAGTTGAGTCGGGGTAGCCCCGCGATTTATGCCAGGTGTGACCCGTCAAGCAAGGGGAGGGACTCGACGTGCCAAGCGAGACTAGGAGTTAGTGGACATGTGTGGACTCGCCAAGTTGCCCAAGTGCACTCGACGAGTCGGGTCAAAGTTTGACCATTGACTTTGGTTGACTTTTAGGGTTTGGTCAACAACGAGGGGCTTTGAGCCAAAGGAGGGGTAAAATGGTCTTTTACCCTTCTGAGGGTGCCTAGAGAGGATTGAGTCTAGTTTTGAGAGTTATATTTATGAGAGTATTACTTTATGTGATTAGGTGGAGGCTAGATTGTATTTCTACCGAGTCAGAGATTTACCGAGACATCTGAAGTGAGTCTTCTCACTATACTTTACCTTGAGTGGTAATTAGAGTGATGTGACAGAGTTATTGTATGCTATTATGTGATGTGTTGCACTGCATTATTTCTATGTGGTTTATGACATGTGTATATCAGAGTTAGAACCGGAAGGTTCAAAGAGTTAGGACCAGAGGGTACACAGAGTTATGGCCCACGTGCCCACAGAGTTATAGCCTCGAGTGGCTAGTATGTGTTGTGTATGGTATTTTGGGGAACTCACTAATCCATAAGCTTACAATGTTATGTGTTATGTGTTTCAGGTACCAGTGATGACCGCCGGAAGGCGCCTGCATGATTCGTACACACACATGGGTTTTTGTGTATTTTGATCTTGGGAAATATTTTGCGAAATAAAGTTATGATACAATGGGATTTTATTAATAAATGTGTTTAAAAATGTGAAAAATTTGTTTTAAATTTTATGGTGTTACAAATTGGTATCAGAGCCTTGGTTTGAGGGATTCGGATGCATTTCCGGGTGTATCTGAACTCAAACTGAGGATTTGAGGAAAATTTTGATAGTAAAGTAAATTTTTAAAAAAAGTAAAAAGAGTTTTGAGATAAACAGAGCAGAGCCGTGTGTACGATCAGCTAGTGCCCGATCGGTGATTTCCCAAAATACCCTTACAATAAGTTTTAAAAGAAACGTCATGCTATGCTATATGATGAACTATATTATGCATGCTAGAGTAAGACTAGGTATTCTTATTTAGGACTAGAGTGGCCTGATATATGATGCCTTAGTCTAGGGGTTTTGCTACTAGGGATGCTTGAGAGTGTTTAGATAGCAGCAAGGAGCTTATGAGAGATCTGCTAGTGAGTAGCACATGATTAGAGAGAATAGCGTACTTGGGATTTGGGGCTCTTGGAGGAGGACTTGGTGTGAATGCTGAGTCGGTGTGGCCGGTAGTATTGGAGGGGGTGTGAGCGACGAGGGATCATGGTAGGGACACGCCACAGACCAGGGACCAGTGGAGGGGGTGTGAGCGACGAGGAGCTCCGCCAGATGATTCATGATGAGGTGGCTGCTGCCATCCGCGATGAGATTCCGGAGATGCTCAGGTCTATCAAGACCACCCTGATAGAGACATTCGACAAGAGATACGATGCTCTTTCTAATGCTGCTATTGCTGCGGCCACTGCAGCTGTAGCTGCGGCTAGACCGCAGGGTGGTGATGCGTTGCTGTTCCGGGAGTTCAGCAACACAAAACCACCGGAGTTTGATAGGACCCAGGACCCGATTGCAGCGATGAGGTGGATATCATACATAGAGGGATGTTTCTTTACTTGCTCATCTCCTGAGCATTTGAGAGTCCGGTTCGCGCTGAACCAGCTTCGCTTGGGAGCGAAGGATTGGTGGAAGTTTGTGACAACGCATTATTCGCCTGTCGAGCTTGCTGCAGTGACTTAGGAGAGGTTCACTCCTATGTTCCGTGATGAGTATGTTCCCCAGGTGAAGAGGGAGCGTTTGGCCCAGGAGTTTTTGACCCTCAAGCAGGGTACTGATTCTGTCACAGTGATTACGAGGAAGTTCCACAAGCAAGTGATGTTTTGCCCAGAGCAGCACATATGAGCCGCTATCTGAGCATTTTGAGGAGGGATATACGGGAGTTCGTGGAGAACTCAACGTACTGGACATTTGCTGAGCTTCAGGTAAATGGCCAGAAGAGGGAGATAGAGCTGGAGACCCAGGCTAGGGAGGAGGATGAGTCTCAAGCAAGGGATCGGTGACTGGTACAGTATCAACCGGCAGCCAAGCGGGCCAAGCCCGCTGATTCGCGATCTGGGATTCAGAAGGGACTCACTTGTGGAAAGTGCGGCAAGGGCCACGAGGGGGTGTGCAGAGCGGGGTCTTGCTATAAATGTGGCAAGGAGGGGCATATGGCCAAGGATTACCCCAAGGGGTTTGCAGTATGCTTTCACTGCAACCAGACCGGACACCGCAAGGCAGAGTGTCCACAGTTACGAGGGACTACCCAGAAAGCACCTCAATGATCTGCCCCTGCTCCTATCAAAGCTACTGAGATTCGGCCAGTGAAGGATGAGGTACCGAAGGTGCGAGGGAGAGCCTTCCAGTTGACTGCGAAGGAGGTCCGCGCAGCGCCCGATGTCGTGGTTGGTATGTATTCTTTCATATATTTACTTTTATGTTAAGATATTGTGCTTATATTATGATATGCGTATGTACTTTTCTTGTGAATTTTGTACCTGCCTTGGTGTTATTTGACTCGGGTACGAGTCTGTCTTTTGTAACTTTGGCTTTTAGTCAACACATCAGTATTAGTCGAGAGGCGTTTAGTCGACCTCTGAGTTTCCATAGCTGACGAGAGAGCGGTGTATGCCACCAAGGTGATCCGAGGGTGTGTACTCGAGATTTTCGGCGTTGAGTTTCCAATTGATCTAGTTCCTATTGCGATGGGAGATGGATGTGTCATCATGGGCATGGACTGGTTGAGAAAGTTTGGAGCGGTTATCAACTACGAGAGACAGTTGGTGACCATACAAGATCCTAGTGGGGGAGTTCTTACCGTGTATGGCGAGGGTACGCGTTCTGGGTCGGCATTTTGTTCAGCCGCTAGAGCGAGGCAGAGTCTACAGCAGTGCTGTAAGGGGTTTGTAGCATATGTGATGGATACGAGGGTTGATTCAGAGAGACCGAGGTCAATAGATGAGGTTCCGATAGTGCGTGAGTCCTCAGATGTATTTCTGGAAGAGTTACCGGGTGTGCCTCCCGAGAGGCAGGTTGAGTTCAGCATCGATTTGGTTCCGGGAGCTTCGCCTATCGCCAAGGCACCTTATCGCCTTGCGCCTCCAGAGATGCAGGAGTTATCCTTGCAGCTTCAGAAGCTGCTGGGGAAGGGGTTTATTCGGCTGAGCAATTTTCCATGGGGAGCGCCTATCCTTTTTGTTAAGAAAATGGATGGCTCACACCGGATGTGCATTGATTATAGGGAATTGAACAAGTTGACGATCAAGAACCGTTACCCGTTGCCGATGATCGATGATTTGTTCGATCAGTTACAGGGAGCATCTTGGTTCTCTAAGATGGATTTGAGGTCGGGATATCATTAGGTGAGGGTGCGAGATGAGGATATCCAGAAGACAGTGTTCAGGACTCGTTACGGGAATTACGAGTTCGTGGTGATGCCTTTCGGGCTCACCAATGCGCCGATAGTGTTTATGGATCTCATGAACAGAGTATGTAGGCCGATGTTGGATTGCTCGGTGATCGTGTTCATTGACGACATATTGGTGTATTCGAGATCCAGAGAACAGCATGAGGAACATCTGAGAGAGATCCTCGGAGTTTTGAGATCGGAGAGGCTTTAAGCCAAATTCTCCAAGTGTGATTTTTGGTTACGAGAGGTCCAGTTCCTAGGGCATCTCATTAACCAGAAAAGGATATTGGTCGATCCGGCCAAGATTGAGGCGGTGATGAGTTGGGAGGTGCTGAGGTCACCTACAGAGATCAGGAGTTTCCTAGGATTGGCAAGCTATTATCGGCGATTTATCAGTGATTTCTCCAAGATTGTCGTGCCACTCACCAAGTTGACCCGAAAGGGTGTTGCTTTCTCATGGGGCCCAGAGCAACAGGCCTCCTTCGAGACACTTCACCAAAGGTTATGCGAAGCCCCGGTGTTAGCCCTTCCTGAGGGAATGGAGGACTTCGTGGTATATTGCGACGCGTCGATATCAGGGTTGGGAGCGGTGCTTATGTAGAGGGGGCACGTGATAGCATACACATCGAGGCAGCTGAAGCCTCATGAGATAAGGTATCCCACCCACAATCTAGATTTGGGAGCAGTAGTGTTCGCCCTCAAGATCTAGTGTCACTATTTGTATGGGGTCCAATGTACCATATACACAGATCACAAGAGCTTGAAGTACTTGATGGATCAGCCCAACTTGAATATGCGATAGAGGGGATGGTTGGACGTGGTGAAGGATTATGATTGCGAGATCCTGTACCACCCGGGTAAGGCTAATGTGGTAGCCGATGACCTGAGTCGTAGGGCGGAAAGTGCCCCGATGGGGGACGTTTGCATGAGATTGACAGTAATGACTCTGGTGTTGGACACCATTCGAAGGGCCCAGGCTGAGGCTGTGAGACCAGAAAACCAAAAGAGGGAGCGAGTTATCGGGCAGGTATCGAAGTTTGTTACCGATAGCCGGGGGCTTATGACTTTTTAGGGTCGGATTTGGGTACTGTTTGTCGGCGGGACGCGTACCATTTTGATGGAAGAGGCACATCGATCGAAGTTCTGGATCCATCCCAAGGCCACTAAGATGTATTTGGATCTAAAGAAGGAGTATTGGTGGCCTTGTATGAAGAGGGACATCGTGTGGTTCATTGAGAGGTGCCTAACCTGTCGTAGGGGTAAGGCCAAGCACCAGAGACCGCATGGTAAGTTGCAGCCGTTAGAGGTTCCCGAGTTGAAGTGGGAGCAGATTACTATGGATTTTATCACCAAATTGCCGATGACTACGAGGGGCGTTGATGCAATTTGGGTGATTGTAGACAGGTTGACGAAGAGCGCTCACTTCCTTGCTATTAGCGAGAGCTCTTTTGCGAAGAGGTTGGCAGAGTTGTATGTGAGAGAGGTGGTATCGCGGCATGGAGTACCAATCTCGATTGTCTCAGATCGAGATGTGCATTTCAATTCCAGATTCTGGAAGAAATTTCATGAGGATTTGGGTACGAGGCTGCATTTTAGTACCACATATCACCCACAGACCGACGGGCAGAGCGAGCGGACCATTTAGATGCTCGAGGACATGCTCCGAGCATGTGTGTTGGATTTTGGCGGGAGTTGGGACACATATTTGCCCTTGGAAGAGTTTTCCTACAACAACAGCCATCATTCGAGCATTGGTATGCCACCCTTTGAGTTGTTGTATGGGAGGAGGTGTCGAACCCCCATTTGCTGGGGGAGAGGTAGGGCAACGTGTGATGGGTAGTATAGAGATTGTGCTTCAGACGACTGAGCAGATACAACAGGTCAGACAGAGGTTGTTGACCGCTCAGAGTCGTCAGAAGAGTTATGCGGACATGCGTCATCCGAGCTCGAGTTTCGGGTCGGTGACTTCGTGCTCCTGAAGGTCTCTCCTTGGAAAGGAGTGATCCGATTTAGGAAGAGGGGCAAGTTGGGGCCTCGGTATATTGGACCTTTCAGGGTGATCGCGAGTGTAGGCAGGGTAGCCTACCGTTTGGAGCTACCTGCGGAGTTGGGTCAGATTCACGACACTTTTCACGTGTCGCAGTTGAGAAAGTGTATAGCCGACGAGTTAGTAGTGGTACCATTAGAGGATATTCAGGTGGATGTGGGCCTGAACTACGTTGAGAGACCGGTGGCAATTAGAGATCGGAAGGTCAAGGCTCTGTGGAACAAGGAAGTGCCTCTGGTGCAGGTGCAGTGGCACATAGGAAGGGGTCAGAGCTGACTTGGGAGCCGGAGCGCGAGATGCGTAAGCAACATCCAAAGTTTTTTTTGTAGAGTAAGACTTCGAGGGCGAAGTCTGATTCTAGTGGGTGAGAATTGTAACACCCGGATTCACAGGTATATTATTTTATTCATTTATTTTGGAGTTTGTAGAGGGACTCGGCGAGTTGGTGCTTAGACTCGCCGAGTAGGGTTGCGAATTCTCATCCGGGTTCATGACCGGACTCGGCGAGTCCATGAGTGGACTTGGAGAGTCCACGTTGTTTAATGAAACCCTAATTTCCCGGGTTTGGCACCTATTTAAAGGCCCTTAGGGCTGTCATTTGCGGCTACCAAACCCCAGAGAGAGACCCTAAGAGATCTAGAGCGTTTGTGAGGGAGGAGAGGCCATTTTTTGATCATTTTGTTGGTGTGATTGCAAAGATAAGGTAACCAAAGCAAGAGGAGGCTGAAGGAGGAGCGGATCTGGTGATTTCAGAGTTCAGAGACTTCATCTTGTGGTATTTATTCAGACCTTCTTCAGTTTTGGTGTTGATTCTTAGAGTTGGAGTTTTCTAACCCCTTTAGAGAATGGATATGTGGAGCGATTGGTCCCTTCTCGAGTTTATGCTTTGGATCTGGACTCAAAAGGGTCCAGAGACCTTAACCCTTGGAGCTTTATGGGTTATTTTGGGAGCCATGAACTTAGGAGTTGATTTTTGGGGCTAAATCACCAAGTAGGATCATCTAGATGTTATATGGGTGTCAAGGTCTGAACTTTACGTGATTATCATGCTTGGGAAGGTCAGATCTATGGGTTTAAGGAACAGATCTAACCTTAGGAGGTCAATGGAGTGTTTGCATGGCATGAACTCGCCGAGTCCAAAGGTCAGACTCGACAAGTAGGGTTAGGGTTTCCCGTAAATCACTTAGCAAGTAGACTCACTGAGTTGGGGGAATAACTCAGTGAGTCAGAGAGGGATTAGAGGACTGGAGTTCAAGACGGAGCTCACCGAGTTGATCTTGAGACTCGACGAGTTGAGTCGGGGTGGCCCCGCGATTTATGCCAAGTGTGACCCATCGAGCAAGGGGAGGGACTCGACGTGCCAAGCGAGACTAGGAGTTAGTGGACACGTGTGGACTCGTCGAGTTGCACAAGTGCACTCGACAAGTCAGGTCAAAGTTTGACCGTTGACTTTGGTTGACTTTTAGGGTTTGGTCAACAATGAGGGCCTTTGAGCCAAAGGAGGGGTAAAATGGTCTTTTACCCTTCTGAGGGTGCCTAGAGAGGGTTGAGTCTAGTTCTGAGAGTTATATTTATGAGAGTATTACTTTATGTGACTAGGTGGAGGCTAGATTGTATTTCTACCGAGTCAGAGATTTACTGAGACATCTGAGGTGAGTCTTCTCACTATACTTTACCTTGAGTGGTAATTAGAGTGATGTGACAGAGTTATTGTATGCTATTATGTGATGTGTTGCACTGCATTATTTCTATGTGGTTTATGTCATGTGTATATCAGAGTATATCAGAGTTAGAATTGGAAGGTTCATAGAGTTAGGACCAGAGGGTCCACAGAGTTAGGGCCCACGTGCCCACAAAGTTATAGCCTCGAGTGGGTAGTATGTGTTGTGTATGGTATTTTGGGGAACTCACTAAGCTTGATGCTTACTGTGTTATGTGTTATGTGTTTCAGGTACCATTAATGATCGCGGGAAGGTGCCGACATGATTCGTACACACGCATGGGTTTTTGTGTATTTTGATCTTGAGAAATATTTTTTGAAACAAAGTTATGATACAATGGGATTTTATTGATAAATGTGTTTGGAAAATGTGAAAATTTTGTTTTAAATTTTACGGTGTTACAGTGTATCATGCTGTGAAGTCATAACATCAAATATGTACTTCCAAAGTTAGACATGGAAAACACGGTTCAATTTGTGGTGTTTTGGAGATTGATTTTTTGTTTGGTTTAGGGAAAAACCGCTACATGTACTGATGTGGGGTGCAAAATTGGTACCTGTAGAGACTTTTGTGTGTATGGGTTATTCTCTCCATGGAAAAACAACATATATGATTAAAGATACAAGTATTTAAGAGTTTGATAATGTGGGATTAATGAAAGCGTTCTTCTTAGAGAAGAACACTCCATGTTACCATTTCCTTTGTTACAGAAAAACTTCATGAAGTTTCATATCAATCACATGAAAATTTCACTACCGTTTTATTTATAATTCATGATTATTCTGAATCATCTATGGTTAATGTGGTAATTATAAATGTCTAATTTTCCTTCATTTACTTCTTATACAAATGTGTTATAAGAAACCAAAGAGAATTAGTCTTTGTATTTCATATATGTGTTATCTTGTACTTTGTTTTAAAGAAACATGATCCTATCCAAAAGTAAGTACTTTCACTTGTGATATTGTAACCAAATAGCAAGCTAACATGATTTTAATCATCTTATAAAAAATTTCTTTGCGTTTCCATGTGTAAGCAATTACTTGAGAAAATGATTTCAGGTGGTTTATTACTTTAGAGTTCCAATAATGAGTTCTGGGTTGCATTGGGATGCTTATCACATCACGTTGAGTTAAAGCAACATGCTTTTATCATATCATTGCAGTTATCTGTTGCATGGGTATATCATGGGAAGGTAGAACTTACATCGAGTAAATATTTTTATTTTTTTATTGTCGATAAAGCTAGGGCTAAATGTTGACTTTCTACAACTTTATAGAAAACAAGGTGAAATAAATTGGCACAAAATGCATATGATTGTGCCAGGAGTATTGATCCTTCACTTGCATTACCATGGGCTGGCATGTCAGCGTTCATCTCTTTTTTCAAAACCAATTATAACAATCTATTTTGCACTTGTATTTAAATAGTTTCTTCTCTAATTTTGTGAAAATCTCAAAATACTTTTTTTTATCCAGCTTCCAGAATTTTTGATGGGTTAGACCAAAACAAACCAAATCAAACATGGTTTAATTGGAGACAAAATCTGGACGGTTAGCCCCTAATGTCATTTTCTCCCTGATGTTGGGGTTAGATGTTTTCTTTCCTTTATTGCTTTGTCTCTCTCAGTTGGATACCATTTGAGACATTTTAAATGGTGCTGTGTTGCCTGTTTAAGAAAATCATAATTCTTTAATGTCTTTTTTTTTATTAAAATCTTTTTGTACTTGTCGGTTTTCTTTAAGACTATATTTTGTTGTTAAAAAACTTATTTATATACTAATGTAATAGTGGAGGTTATAGCAATTTCCATATCACTACCCTCATCCCCCCTAAAAAATGTTGTTTCTATTAAGGATTGTTGTTCATGTATGTGGTCTTTTTAGCTTCTTATATTATCTATGTAATGCACATCTAACCCATGGAAAGCATGGACACCTACACTAATACATATTAATTAAAAAAAAGAGTCATGGGACTTATCTTATGCTTTTCTACCTATGCCATTAAGCATAGATATAAAAGTACAACTATTTAAAAAAAAACATAAGTTGTTTTAAATGATCCGTTCCATTCGTTCTTTATGTATGAATGTATGTACGTTTTTTTTTTTTCTAAAAGCGTAAGTAAAAATATATTATCTTTTAATTGAAGTAATCTAAACGAAATTACAGTAGACTCAAATATAAACGCATGGATATAAAAATTGTTAAAATTCGAGATCGTATGAAGAAGTTACAATGTTTAGAACATAAGACTCAATCAACCAAGCAGCCGAGACCGTGGTGGCCGTAAGCATCAACAACTAGGAACACCTTATTAATGACTATATGCTATGAAAAAATCTAAAGAAATCAGTCATAAATATTGAATGTGTAAAAAAACAATAAGGACTTATCTTGCAATAAAAAAAATTAAGGACTAAATTTGCAAAAAAAAAAAATTAAGGACTAAGTGTGTACAAAATGAGAAATATATGATCTATTAAGTCATTTATTTTCTGGCTTATTTGGAATAGCTGATCATAAAGATTGAACGTATAAAATTAAACAAATTGAATTGGTAAATATGGAAGAAAAGAAAACATACTGACCAAATACATACAAATTGAAAATTATATTACATTTTTAAGACATTATTCCTTTAAAAAAAATGTTATAATTAATAATTCGCCAAATGGTTACAAAACTATAGGGATAATGACTTGAAAGGGTAACGAACTTCCGATTTTGTTCACATTTAGTCACTAAACTTTTTTTTTCGTTATCTACTTGTCACTGAACTATTGAAACTGTTTACGTTTTACCCTTATGACTTGTGTTACAGGTCATAAGGGTAAAATGTGAACAATTTTAATAGTTCAGTGGCAAATAGATAATGAAAAAACGTTTAGTGACTAAATATGAACAAAATCGAAAGTTCGTTTCCCTCTAAAAAAGTTCAATGACTAAATATGAACAAACTTCCTATTATATTATGTTTTAGCAAATTATTTATTTTTGTTAAATTCTAGCAACATTTGTTGATGAAAAAAAAACAAAAGAAAACCCCAAAAAATATATTAAAAAAAAAACAAAAAAACTGAAACCGAAATAGAAAAACAATGGTTTGGTATTTTTCAAAATAAAAAAATCAAAATTTTCAATCTGATTTTGGTTTTACAAAAATTTAACTTTCGAATTTTCATATCTAAATCTCTCCCCTTTTTATAATCAAAAAATGATTATAAAACCAAAACGGGAATGAGAAAGCGTTTAATTCGAATTTTTTCAATCCAAAATTCTCTCTTAACACATGGCATAAATATTTTGCTTCAATCGAGAAAATCCAAAAAATCTTCAATTTTTAGTTTCGTTCATAGACCGCTTTTGACAAAAATTTGGGTAGAAATTGTCAATTTCAAAATTTTGTCAAAGGCGGTCCGTGAACGAAGCTAAAGTAGCCTTGTGACATGAGACCCACTTGCATGTGGTAAAGTAGTCTTGTGACATGAGTGTGTGTGTGTGTGTGAGAGAGAGAGAGAGTGAGAGAGAGAGAGAGAGAAAGAGAGACATGTAAACATCTCTATATAAGGTGAATTCATACCACATGTAGAGGTGTGTTTAAGAGATTTAACATTGAGAGTGTTAGTGTGTGTTAATTATGTAGATTTAGATCTAGATGGTTTATATAAACACCTTTCATAATCGAATGCATATCTTAAACACCCAAATCATCGTGTTATTTGTGTGTTCTTTAATTCTGCGTGTCAAACCAATGATCATAATTCACATCAGTGAAAATTGTTTATTTTTTTTTTGTAGAGCCACAATCAGATTGAAATTTTTGGTTTTTTATTTAGAAAATACCAAACCTTTGATTTTTTATTTCGGTTTCGGTTTTTCGTTTTTTTTAATATATCTTTTGGGTTTTTTTTTTTTTTTTTTTTTTTTTTTTTTTTTTTTAAATAGATTTCTTCACCAACAAATATTGCTATAATTTAACAAAAATAAATAATTTGTTAAATCATAATACAAAACGAAGTTTGTTACATTTAGTCATTAAACTTTTTTAGAGGGAATCGATTTTTCGATTTTATTCACATTTAGTCACTAAATGTTTTTGCATTATTTATTTGCAACTGAACTATTGAAACTGTTCACATTTTACTATTATTACCGGTAACAACCAATTATAAAGGTAAAATATGAACAACTTCAATAGTTCAATGACAAATAGATAACGAAAAAATGTTTAGTAATTAAATATGAACAAAATCGAAAATTCGTTACCCTTCAAGTTATTATCCCAAAACTATATTATAACAACATTAATTAAAGTTTATTAATATGGTCGATTTAAAATGCGCGTTTTAACAACTTTTGACCTAGCTCACTTGACCCGTTACCCCTTTGCCACTTTTTACTAAATTCCATACATTAAAACTTAAAAATGGTAAGACACAATCGGATCGCTACATTAATAAATAAAGATAAAATTAACAAGTCCACAAAAGCATTGGAGAAGGAAGACAAATTGATCGAACTCACTTCTAGAAACACAAAAATGCAAGTCAATCTATCCAAGTAAAAGTTGATTGTAGAAATGTTTATAATTTAAATTGTTTGGTGATTAACAAAGTGACTAGTTATTAACTTAATCTTGGTGATATTGTTATCTTAGTATTTTACCATCAATTTAAAACTGCAACAAAAATTGTTCCATTTAGAGTATGCAATATCAGAAGTATGCACTTTACCATCAATTTAAAACTGTAACGTATTATAAAAATAAAACTCAAGAATTTCAATTCAAAAGTATGTATTTTATAAATCAAACAAGAAGAATTTCTCTTGAATTATTGATTTCCAAAATTTCAATTGAAGCATCATAATCTATGGTCAAAATCAAACATCTCTCAGTCACATTCACATAGCTTTTCTTAAGCACCCCCCGGCCCTCCACCACTAACCCCTTTCTACGTGTGAATATATATATATATATATATATATATATATATATATATATATATATATATATATATATATATATATATATATATATATATATATATATATATATATATATATATATATATATATAGGGCTAGGTTCAAATGTTCTTGACATCTATTGTGTGCCCATATGCACAAATCTGGACCAACGGATGAAATAGAATCAATGATCTTGATCTGAGGGTCTATGATATTAAAATAGGATAACATGTACCATATAATAACATAATTTCACCATAAGGGTATTTTGGTCAATTAACCTATACTAAAAAAGAAAATTTCCAGATTTTAAGGGATAATTAATACCCTTATTTTTAAAAATATGAATTTTTTAAATTTAATTCGAATATAATTTTTAATAATATCCGATTTCATTATGTTAGAATGACATGAAAATCAACCATAAACTAGTAAATATATTTTTGATTTTATTCTTGTAGAATATGATTATATTCAATATTTATATATATTAACATGCTTAAAGAATTATATTACATATTATCAACACTAACATTTTATAAAGAATACATGTTTTCTTGCACTAATAATATATCAAATAATTACATTGTATGATTGTAATACAAAGAACATTCTTGAATAACAACAAAATTCTGAAAGAATGACAAGTGTAATTCTTTAAAACATAACAAGATTCTTATAATGTGAGTGTGATCAATCTTTGATTCATTCTTCAAACATTTCCTATCATGTCTTCAAACCATTCTTCAATCAATTCCTATAAAAAATGCAACAAAAACTAAGAATGGTTAAAAAAAATATCGTATTCTTTAAGAATGACTTTACTGAACATGTTCATTCTGTGGAAAAATATCATAGCAAATCTATTACAAAAAAGGCAAACACAAATTCTAAAAGAATCATTAACTCTAAAGTGCAATTACCATTACTGCACTACCATTATTCTGACAGAATATATATATATATATATATATATATATATATATATATATATATATATATATATATATATATATATGCCATTTTAAATTTTGGCAGAATGCATATAATATTTTAAATTGGCATTATGGGTTGTAATTCTGATAGAATATAGCAAACATTAAAAAAATTGTAACTTATTCTAATAGAATGTAATCTTCAAAGTATAAATTTTGATAAAATTCAACACGTTCATTCTGTGATCAATCGGAAGACATGAATAAAAAAAATACCTAGATTTCACCGGAGAAGAAGAATCAGCGACCACCACCACATCCTCTCCACCTCCTGACCTGCTTCGATCGGAGCAACAGCCCCACCCCGTTGCTTCTCCTTTTGTTCTTCGGTCTAATCACTCATCGGAGATCGATACCTCCTCCCCTCGCTTTCTTTCTCTTCTGTTCCCATCGATCAAGGCCTATGAAGATTCGACTTCATCGTTGATTTCTTTGCCCCATCGGAACCCCTCCTGCCCTCTGATGCCCTCTGATCAAACCTCTAGCACATCTTCCCTTCTACGGTAGCCCAAAACCTCCGAAACCCCACTGAATAGCAGGGACCAATGCTAAGAAAACGAGAGGGAGGATAAATCGATGTATACGTGATCGGCTAGGGTTTTTTTCAACAGATTTTGACTACATCCCATATTTAAATGAATAATAAAGAACATATTAATTATCTACCATATTTAAATATGTCAAGATTACTATAATACCCTTAAATGATTTATTTAATAATTAATTATTTCCTGAATTCTTATTGGTGCACACAGTCACACAATAGTTGTCAAAAACATTTGAACCTATCTCTCTCTCTCTCTCTCTCTCTCTATATATATATATATATATATATATATATATATATATATATGAAAAAATCTAATAGAGAACCATAATTATTGGTTTTCCAAAAAACTAATTTTTTTTCAAGTTATAGAGTTTATTTTTTATCGAAAAAAAAAACTAAAAATATATAAATTCATAATTTAACATTGTGAATGTTAAATATATTTTTCGGATTCACCGTATCAATTTAGATTCACATTGTCAATTTTCAAAGATTCACATTGTGAATTTGACGAAAATTTTTTTTTTATCGAATTTGATATCATTGGAAAAATGATAAAAAGTTATTAATATTTATTTTTATTTTTATTTTTATTATTTTTTAATAAGTTCTAAAATTTTTAAAAAAATGGTTCCTTGATTCATTGGTTAATTATGGTTTTCTATTAAACCTCACCCTATATATATATATATATATATATATATATATATATATATATATATATATATATATATATATATATATATATATATATATATATATATATATATGAGTGTTTAATCGACAACATTTTTTATTACGAGAACATTTGAAAACAAATTTGGACCACATAATTTTTTTTAATTAAACTATAAAATAATATTCATAAAAATTAATTAATTGTTACAAACAATTAAAAAATCCACTAACCAAAACCACTAACCACCCAACCAACACCACTCATCATCACTATCTACCACCCATCACTACCTCCACCACCACCTGCCACCACCATTAACCACCATACCCACCACTACTACCCAACACCATGCACCACCTCTCATCACTACCGACCACCACCACCCACCTCCACTACCGCCCGCTACCACCACCCCCACCCATCACCCACCAAAACCACCATCGACACAACCATCACCACCTACCTCCACCACCCATCACCACCACCCCTACCCACCTTAAATCCTCAATCACCTATCACCACTACTCGCCACCACCACCAACCACCAGCCACCACCACCACTACCTATCATAACCCACCAAAACCACCATCCGCCACGACTAGCACCTGACACCACCATCACCACCCACTTCCACCACCTATCACCACCACCTATCTCAATGCACCACCACTACCCATCACCACCATCTGTTACCACCACCTGCACTCACCACCCACCAAAACTACCATCTGTCACAACTCGCACCCGCCACTACCATTACCACCCACCACATACCACCATCCAACCACCACTACCCACCACCACCTCCACCACTCACCACCACCATACCCACCACCATACACGACCACTCATCACTACCGATCATCAACACTCATCACCACCACCCACCCCTACCACCATCTGCTACTACCACCCCCACCATCACCCGTACAAACCACCTGCCACCATCATTACCACCCTCCTCCACTATCCATTGCCACCTTACCCACCCACCTCAATCACCCATCACCACCAACCACCACCATCCAACACCACCTACCACCTACCACCATCACCACCTATCACCAACCACCATCACCACCACTTCCACCCACCACCCACCAAAACCAGCATCCACCACCACCACCAACCACCAACCACCACCACCCACCACCACCATCAATCACCACCGACCACCACCACCTATCACCACCACCCGCCACCACCATCTGTCTGCATCACCCACACCCACCATCCACCAAAACAACCACCTACCCACCTCTACCATCAATCACTACCACCTACCTATTACCCATCATTATGACATCCACCTACCATTACCACCACCCATTACCACTGCCCGCCCCCACCATAAATCACCACCACCCCCACACTATTATCTATCACCACCGACCACCACCACCCGCCTCCACCACCCATCACCACCCCACCCATCACCCACCAAAACCAACATATACCATCACCGCCCTCACGACCAACCGCCACCCACACACCCACCACCACCACCTATCACCTTCACCCGTCTCCACCATCCATCACCACCACCTGCCACCCACTATAATCACCACCCTACATGTCACCCCCACCACCCTTCACGACCACCACCACCTACCACCTACCACCACCAAACATCACTACACACCACCACCACCTGTGATTATGTGTATATAATCACATGTGATTAATTTTATTTAATCACATATGATTTATATGGATAATATTTTTTTGTCCATATAAATCATGTGATTAGATACATATAATCACATATTATTAGATATATTTAATAAAATGTGATTAGATATATTTACTCACAAATGTCATTATTGCATTCTCGATTTGATAATTAATTTTTGTCAATTTTAATCATATGTGATTAGATATGTATAATCACATGTGATTATATGTATCCAATCACATATGATTTACATGAACAATATTCATTTTTAATTTTTCGTTTCAATAATTTTTCTTATATATTTAATCACATGTGATTATAAGTATTTAATCACTTACGAATAATGTGGACATAAATTTGTTTTAATGTTCTTGATTCAATGGTTGTTCTCGTGTATATAATTACATGTGATTATATATATTTCATCATATATGATTTATTGAATCAAGAACGTGAAAACAAATCTTTTTCACATAAATCGTATGTGATTAATACACGAGACAAACTATTGAATTAAAAAGCAAAAATGAATATTATCCACAAAAATCATATGTGATTAAATACATATAATCACATGTGTTTATCTGTACCTAATTACATATGATTTATGTGGAAAAGATTCATTATTTCTTTCTCGATTCAATAGTTGTACTCATGTACTTAATCACATGTGATTATATGTAGCAAATCACATATGATTTATATTGATAATATTCGTTTTCACATTTTTGATTTAATATTTTTTCTTATGTATTTAATTTTATGTGATTGTATGTATTTAATCACATATGATTAATGTGGAAAAAGAAAACTATAGAATCAAAAACATGAAAATAAATCTTGTGTACATACATCATTTGTGACTAAATGTACAAGAACAACTATTGAATGAGAATACGAAAATGAATATTGTCCATATAAATCATATCTTATTAGCAGGGGTGAGCGAAAACCGAACCGACTAAAGTAAAATCGACAAAACCGCAATAAACTGCAACCGAAAAACCGAAACCGATGCAAAAACCAATGGTGCGGATTTAATTTTTGCAGAAATCGAAGGTCAACGGTGCGGTGCGGTGCGGCTTCTATCCTTAAAACTGGTCCACCAAAACCGAACTACATTGCAAGCGTGTATAGTAATAAATCAACCAATGTATATTATATACATGCTATTTAAAATACTTATAAACGATAACATATTTATTATATGTTTATTTTGTGTTTGTGTAAGACTATAAGGGGTGCAAAAGAAATGTTCTATTATTAGCCAAACTCGTATTAATTGATTACATGTAATAAGCTTGTAACAAATTAAGTCAAAATCAACAAACCTTTAATTATTAATTAGTTTGTGAGAGTAGTGACAAGTTGTATTTTAAGCGACTTACAATTTTTGATTATATAATTTTGTTTTGAGCTGAAAATGAATGGTTTTTAAAAAACAGCACAATACAAGCTTACATGCACATGGTTTTTAGTTCTTACAGTTTTAAAAAACCGCACCAAAAAACATAAAAAAAACTGCACCAAATTCTTAACATGGTTTAAAACCGAAACCTCACCGATACAAACCGAAACCTCACCGATACAAACCGAAACCGCATTTAAAAACCAGAAAACCGAACCATTGCAAAACTGCACCCAACGGTTTTAAGAATACAAAAACCGCACCATGCTGTTTGCGGTTCGGTTTGGTCTGAAAACCGCGCCAAACCGTACCATGCTCACCCCTACTTATTAGATACATATAATCTCATGTAATTAATTACACAAGAACAACAACTGAATCGAGAACGCGAAAATGAATATTTTCCACCTAAATTCTATGTTATTACATACATATAATCACATGTGTTTATATACGTTTAATCACATATGATATATGTGGACAATGTTTGTCTTTGTGTTCCCAATTCAATAGTTGTTATCGTGTATATAACCATATGTGATTATATGTATCTAATCAAATGTGATTTATATAGACATCATTAGTTTTGTCCATATAAATCATATGTGATTAGATACATATAATCACATGTGATTATATGTATTTAATCACAAATGATTACGGTTGACAAAGAAAAATTACTGAATCGAGAATGGGTTAATGAATCTTATCCACATAAATCATATGTGATTGGATACATATAATCACATGTGCTTATATGTATTTAATCAGATATATAATTTATGTCGACCATATTTATTTTTGCGGTTTTGATTGAATAATTGCTTTTGTGTATTTTAATCACATGTGATTATATGTATATAATCACATATGATTATATGTATTTCATCACATATGATATATGTGGAAAATATTCATATTCATGTTTTCGGTAGGTGGTCTCATGTATTTACTCACATTTGATTATATGCATTGAATTATATATTATTATGTGTATGTAATCATATATGATTAATCATATGTGATTATTTGTATCTAATCATGTATGATTAATATAGACAATATTTATTTTTTCGTTCTCGATTCAAAAAAAATTCTCATGTAACACATATTATTATATGTATATAATCAAATATGATTTATTTAGACAATATTCATTTTCACGTTTTGATTCAATAATTGTTCTCATGTTATTAATTGTAACATCCGGATTCCTAGGTATATTATTTTATCATTTAATTTGAGATTTGTGGAGTGACTCGACGAGTTGGTGCCTCAACTCGTCGAGTAGCGTCGCGACTAGTGATGTGGATAAATGAACAGACTCGACGAGTCTGTTAGTCAACTCGCCGAGTCAGCACTGCTGAAGGAAACCCTAATTTCTCGGGCATGTGGCCTATTTAAAGGTACTTATTGTTGGGTTTTGTACAATCTAACACTTCCTAAGTGTGCATGCAACCCTAATAAACCTTGGATCTATGTTTGTCTAAATACATGCAAAATAATAATTTTCCAAGGTTCATAACCTATCTAACATGGCATGGAGTACTTTTAAACATAAAAAAATTAGATGAGATTACATACCTTTTGATGATGAGTTTGATTTCTAAGGAGTTTGAGGGCCAAGCACCAATAGTGTGAATGCCTCAAATGGAATCACAAATCACCACAAACTCTTGGAAAACTTTGAGAGAGTGTATACACACTTATAAAATCGGCCACACACAAACACACATACTCTAGTGACACTAGTCACACTAGTGGCTATTTCATGCAACATAAGCATGCTTATATAGTGTACATGATTAGGGTGAAACCCTAATAACCCATGACCTTTCCTTTTCCAAGGAT
The DNA here is from genome assembly GCF_052625555.1 of Lactuca saligna. Lineage (NCBI taxonomy): Eukaryota > Viridiplantae > Streptophyta > Magnoliopsida > Asterales > Asteraceae > Lactuca > Lactuca saligna. Next base: position 57,007,063 of record NC_136417.1, read on the forward strand.
CCATGGGTTAAAAGCTCCATGGACTTCCATACAAGCCTAGCCCATTAACAAATGAGTGTTAGCCCACACTATATAAAACCAATAGCCCACAATCTAATTAGTCTTCCTTTTAATCTCTAAATTAATTCATAATTAATTTAAGACTAAGACTAATTAAATAACATGACTTCATATTAATATATTATAACTTATAATATATTAATAATCATATGTGTATAACTCTCATAAAATTATCCATAAAGAGTTTGGATGAAATGCAACCCAAATGGACCCTGCCGGGTCGGGTCAAGTATATACCAAATAAGTTATGGACTTAGACACCTTATCCAACAGACTCCCACTTGGATAAGTCTAATAACTATATTTGCGTATGTTACTTCAGGAACCAACCAGCAATCGTAGCTCTCGAAAACTCTGTTGAACTATGAAGCGCCATTTTAGATAAGTGATCATATAATCCTCTGTTCTCATGATATCAGCCGGACAAATACATGGAACAACGTCGTACTTATTGTCCAACAGTTTGTTTCCCGATTTTCGATTTGTTTGACAAAGAACTTAATCGAACACATCAATTTAGTTCTGACCGACCGGTACATAGGTCACAACAAAATCATCGAGGGGCCTAGATATCGCTTCTATTTCTAGAAGAAACAGATAAACTTCGACTCATATGCTTGTTCTACTACTTGTTGAATTGTACACAAAGGCACGTTTTTAACATCAAGTTACTGATGCGTTACGTGCAATCAATGCACAACCAACTCATAGGTAACAACTCATATCTCTAGGTTTGAAGATTTATATGATATTACCGTCTCACGATCACTCGAGATAAATTCCATGAAGTGATACAAGTGAGCGTGGGTTTAATCCAATACTCATAACTTATGAGCACTCATGAATGTTGTAGCAACCATTGCTATGACTAAACCCATTTAGCCATCTACAAACTCGATTCATGACAGTCTTGATTCATACCTACTTCGAACATATGAACGACTGTGGAGTGTTTAAATAACTTAGTCATTCGGAAAGAATAACCAAGCTATTTTGGAAGTCAAAACATGCAAAGTGAAACACAATAATAATTGAATCCAATATGGTCTCAAAACCCTTTTGAATATAAATGGAACCACCTTTTATTTATCACCATATTGATTACACATTATTCATTGTATAATGTTTCAAACAATCAACTTAAGACTTGAATAAAACAGCAGTTGTCCCATGCTCCTAGCATGTACACTTTGTTTTTCTAAACAATAGTTATGCCATACTTCAAGTATGCACACTATGTTTGTATATGATCCTTTCATTGTGATGTAGATCAATTGAACATGATTCCAATGATACTCATTTCACAATCCCAAATCCTTATTGTAAATGTAAGAATTTCTAATTTCTACCATTTACCAAAAATCTGTTAGACTTTAAACTTATATGCATTGACCCTCTCATAATGATTATGCGCAAGGTCACCAAAACCTTGTCATCAATCATTACAGAGGATTCCAAAGGAGATTAACTCTATGGAAACGAAGTCTCATATTCAAAGTACATTGCTTTGAACATCCTTCTTGCATTAAGGTTTTCTAATCTTACATAGATTGAATAACTTCCACCTATGGAGACATTTCCATAGTCCCATTTTGACTATCACTTCCGAACAAGAGTTACTTCTTTTCAGAACATGTCAATACGATCCTTTCCGATAACTTACATCATACTTCCAACTTTCCCTGAGCAACCAATCTTTGGCGAACCTCAGATTGTCCTCGACAATTGCTTAATCACTTTAGTCATATCCAGTTCTAGACTTTTCCCTTCTCAATGCCTTAAGCATTTGGAAAATTTAGAAAAGATGAATATTATAGCACATGCAATCGATCGTATATCCGAAGCATATGGGATACGATTCATGATGTCTCACACAAAGACATGATACTAGACTAGTCTTTTGCTACAATATTTTTTATTTGCCATGTTTTCAAAATTTAACTATGAAGAGGGATGCCGTAGTCATAATTGAATTTTGAGAACGCAATATATATAGAATTTCCTTAAGTCAAACCATTCAGACATAGAATATATATATATGTCCTTGACTAAAGATGATTAAAATCTCAATCTGAGCTTCTAGAATTGAAATGAAGTATAATTTTTATTCCAACTTTCCCTTAATTATAGCAAAACAACTTTTCAACCCCTGTAACTTCAAGAATTGAAACTTTGTTTTCTATAATTAACATTGCTAACTTGCAACACTAAATGTAATAATCATGCTCCCACTAACATGATGATTATCAGCATAACACTTATGCTCCCACTAGCTGTGACATATTTCCAGAAATCTGCTGGACTTCTGAAATTTAGATTCATACACCCTTTCTTAGATAGCTCACATGTGTGTCTAAACAATTTTCAGAACTATGAAAAGGGATGTCGAAATCATAGTCTCAATTCATTAGACCCTTTCCATTTCTCACAAGTCCATGTTAGTGTGCCGGTTAACCACACGCACTCCACTAACGACTTTTGAAAATGCAAATAACACAATTGCTATCTACTTAAAATCTACTTAGTGAAAGCGTTTCCTCACCATCATTTTCATGAATCGGAGAGAAACCTTATGACACTTAGATTTTATAGTGTATGAGTTCCTATCAATGTGAATTTGTCAAAACCATAATCACAAGATAAGGTTAGTGACAAATTCAGCCTTACATGGATTAAACTTGTTCAATCTTAGTTTCTTGTCACCTTGGTAGCACAACGCCTACCAATGCTTCCAAGTTGAACTCTGATAACTCACATGAAAATTCAACTTATTGAAGTAGGTACAGAAATAAGAATTATGTCAACACGATAGGTTGCAAACCTTAAGTCGTGTGCTAGTGATAAATTACAGGGTTTACTCTTGATTAAATCTTGAAACTCTATCAGGATCTTTCAGGCTCCCACTGTCCCCTTGACATATAAGTTTTCCCAATCAAGAACCGTTCCTTGACAAAACAAATATTCAAGGGATAGTGCGGATTCTTATCAGGACTAACACTTCACACAATTGGTCTTAGTTGGTCTTTGTCTCATCCAAGACATCACAACTTACCAATCTCAAATGTACAAGAGTAGAAACATTTTACACTACATTTTATAAGTGTTTTAAACTTTACTTTGTGTCACTCAAGGTTACAATCTTGGAGTATGACTCTAAGAATTGTTTTGGAATGAAGTATGACTCATCTTCTTGATTTTAACCAATCCAACAATTCATGACCTCTCTTCTTAGCCATAACAATGTACTAAGATGTCCTTAGAGTATGAATTTGTGATATGGTTTCATAATCATTAAGATGATCATGAAATATGATACTAAAGTACTCTCCCATCCTTTCAGATTTGAGAAACTTTTATCTTTCTGCCTAATTTGATTCTTCTCATTTGTTTTGTCATATATTGTAACCTTTCCAATGTTACAGAATTATACTTAACCTTATAAGTATAATCATATTTACCAATCTTTAGTAAATCATGACAGATCAATCTTTGCGGTGGACCTTGACCAGCGCACACCCAGTGTACCTAATTCCTTAGTCCTTCAATTGACTCACATATACATGTGATCAAAGAATTAGTCTTAATTTTCAAAGATGAAAATTCTCATTCGTCATACAATACAACTTGTATGATTCCAAGTTTCTGTCCAATTGAAACTTGGGTGATGAAAAACTTTCTTCATTTGGTAAATTCAGACACTACCACAAATGAAAGAATCAAATCCACTTTCCAATATTGCTATTACTTGAAACATATAAGCAACAATTTTCACAGATGCCATTGTAAGGATATTTTTAAAATAAATAAAATTAAAACCCTTTTTTTCTTTCATTTTAAAACTTTGCGGAAAAACTTATCCTTACAATCCACATGAAAACCTTGTTGTTATCTATTCATAAGCAATATATTATAACTCTTAAGCAACAGCTCAAAATTGTGATTACCGAACCATGCGATCGAAACCCATCTTCGCAATCAGAATCAGCATATACTTCTTTAAGCTTCCTATCTTTTCTTTGATTCTTAAAACATCAACATGTGACCCATTCACATTATGTAATAAGAATCTCCAAATAGGAACTTAATACAGTTAGTCATTGGACTTTAACTCAAGTAGAGTCAAACTTTTTGACTTGATCAATCTTATGATCTTTCAGGTAAATATGGCAGCTTCGCAATCAATGTCCCTCCCTTTGGCAATAAAACATATAGACCCTTTGGTAATGGCACATGAGACTATCTCAGACTTAGCCTTTCTCTTTACCATTTGGTCAACCGAGTTGACTATGGTCGATCCCTTTCCATTGGGAAGAAAAATGCTTTTCTAGATATCCAATGCTACCATTGTCAATGTCCATTTAAGATTTGGGAAGTTGTTCTTTTAATCAAATTTGCTTTACTGGTGTTCCTAATCATTGCTGATTCCACCACGCCAAGAAAATAGATAAGACCATTAAGGGTCATGTCATAGTCTGTCTCATTGTAGTCCCAAAGAGACTCACTATGTTACTAAGAAAGTGATTGAACATCCAACTTTCACGAGACTTTGACACCCAACTCTCCCGGCTTGTCAATATGTGACTTTATCTCCAAGATGTGAGCACACATAGACTATGCTTGCCAATAGGGATTGAGTGACTTTAAACTTTTCAAGAACTTGTGGGTAAGGGAGAATAATTGGAGGAGGTGGAGGAAGTGAAGCATGATGTTGAGGGACACCATCTTTAAGAGATTTGGGAAGATCATAGTTGTCTGAACCAGACATCTATAATGGGAGAAAATCAAGTTAGTTGATTCAAAGACCTTAATATAACACCCAATATGAAATATTAAGGCTAGGACCCAACACAATATTTTATAATTCGGAAGAGAGATGCCGTAATCCAAACTATAAAGTATTTGAAGGTAGGCGAATGGCGATTCACCAATTTCCACCATGAAAAACGAAATAATTTATTAGGTTTTAATTGGATTTGAAATTCCTAGATCTTTTGAGATTCATTGAACTTTTCAATGGCATGTTTCAATCTCGAGTGTGCCCTCTCAAATTTTGTGACTGGGATGCCGAGGATCACAAAACAAGGTGTGAATAACCATACCAATTCACTTGGTACCCTTAATATTATCACCCAATCAATGTGCCGGTTAACCACACACGCTCCATTGATCTATGACAAACATTAAGTCACCCTTCGTGATCCTTACTAGTCCAAGTTAGTGTGCCGGTTAACCACACACGCTCCACCAACGACTTGGTAAGGTACAAAGTGTGAATTCCATGGGCTAGCACCAAATTCATATTTTTCCTAAAGTAACTAAGATTGGGAATTAAATAAAAAATATTTAGTTACTTTATAATAATCATTATACTTTTAATGAGAATTTAAAGTCATTGTCCTACCCGTTCAGCTAACGACCCTCCACCGATTAAGCAAGCGGTGGGTGAGAGTGGACACCCATTAAGTCACCATTTTATAGGCAACAACCTTATACCTACCTTATAGACCGGCTTCGTGAATGAGGCCTACTAACGGTAAAACGACTTGCTCTTATACATATATATAAAATTAACCATTAATGTTATAAATAGTATAAGTGTTGAATTTTAACTTTTCAAATTCTAAGTGTTGGAATTAAAGTTTATTAAAGTGTGTGAAACTTTTCCAAATTCCAAAACTTGAGGGAAAGTTTTGTAACTCTTCAAAACTTTTCATTTCATAACTTATGAATTAAAGGTTCATAAAATGAAGACTCTTCATTTTATGTAACTTATGTGTTTTTAATGTGTGTTAAAGAAAAGTGACCTTTGGATATCCATAACTTGAGGACAAATTATGGACTCCATTAAAACACATAAATGATCAAGAATTAATCCTAAACAATTTAGCAAATAATTCCTATCATCTTCTAAATTCATAAGAACATGAACATGATTATCAAAGTTTCAAGAATTATATGAACACATACAAAGCATGAAATTTTGATATATGCTATTGTAAATGGATTAGAACAACCATGACACCAACTAAAATAAGTTTTAAAACATCAAAACAGTTTAGGGTAAAGTTTCTAGTCCATTTCCAGCAGCAAAAGTCGAAAATCTGCATTCTGAACCTTCTACTCGCCGAGTGCACGAACCTACTCGGCGAGTAGGATGAATTTTGCCTTGGACTCGACGAGTCCCCCCATGGACTCGGCGAGTCCATCATGCAGACATCAAAATTTTGACTTTTTTCACTATTTTGCATCAAGTATCAAAAAAGCAATCCTAAGCTCTGATACCACTGTTGGGTTTTGTACAATCTAACACTTCCTAAGTGTGCATGCAACCCTAATAAACCTTGGATCTATGTTTGTCTAAATACATGCAAAATAATAATTTTCCAAGGTTCATAACCTATCTAACATGGCATGGAGTACTTTTAAACATAAAAGAATTAGATGAGATTATATACCTTTTGATGATGAGTTTGATTTCTAAGGAGTTTGAGGGCCAAGCACCAATAGTGTGAATGCCTCAAATGGAATCACAAATCACCACAAAATCTTGTAAAACTTTGAGAGAGTGTATACACACTTATAAAATCGGCCACACACAAACACACATACTCTAGTGACACTAGTCACACTAGTGGCTATTTCATGCAACATAAGCATGCTTATATAGTGTACATGATTAGGGTGAAACCCTAATAACCCATGACCTTTCCTTTTCCAAGGATCCATGGGTTAAAAGCTCCATGGATCATCCATGGACTTCCATACAAGGCTAGCCCATTAACAAATGAGTGTTAGCCCACACTATATAAAACCAATAGCCCACAATCTAATTAGTCTTCCTTTTAATCTCTAAATTAATTCATAATTAATTTAAGACTAAGACTAATTAAATAACATGACTTCATATTAATATATTATAACTTATAATATATTAATAATCATATGTGTATAACTCTCATAAAATTATCCATAAATAGTTTGGATGAAATGCAACCCAAATGGACCATGCCGGGTCGGGTCAAGTATATACCAAATAAGTTATGGACTTAGACACCTTATCCAACACTTATAGCCTCCCCTTGCGGCCACTTTCCCCAGAGAGAGACCCTAAATGATCTTTGAGCTTATAGAGAGAGTGAGAGTGAGAGTGAGAGAGAGAGAGAGAGAGAGAGAGAGAGAGAGAGAGAAAGAGAGAGAAATAGAGCTAACCTTGAGCATTTTGGTGGATCTTTGCAAGGAAAGGAGAAGCTTTTCAAGAAAGGAGCAAAAGAAGGTTGTTAGATCTATCAATATTCATCCAAGGGCTTCTGTTAGGGCTTCTTTTCGATAAATTTTGGGAATTTGAGGATTTGGAGTTCATAAGGAGGCTTGAATTCTAGATCTGGACCATAGGAGGTCCCTAACATCAAATGGTTCCTTCTTTATTCAGCCTTGGGGTAAATTTATGATTGAAAAACCAATTTAGATCATGTTCTTCGCATTTCATGCCCAAAATTCCATGTATGGACGTAAATTCTTTGACTTTACGTGATAAATGAGCCCTGAGAATGTGGATCTGGAGTTTGGGAAAGTATCATTGTAACGCCCTGGTTCTCAAGTATTATTTAAATAAGATTTATTGGGTTAAGCTCTACTCAATGAGTTGGTTGCCTTACTCGTCGAGTAGCAGCAGGGTGGGATCGCGTGTTAAGTGACCTACTCGATGAGTCCATATTGGGACTCGACGAGTAGAAGCTGGCAGATGAAACCCTAAATCACGGGGTTTATACCCTTATTTAAAGGGACCTTAGCCTCCCTTGGACCTCTTTACAATTCTTTAGAGTCCTTGGGAGACCTTATTCGTGTGTGTGTGCCTTGTGTATGTGTTGAAGCTTGAAAAGAGGATTTTTGGAAGGAGAAGACTTGGAGGAGAAGGAGGTTGGAGAAATTAGAGTGTGGAAATCAACATTAACCTCAGATATCATCTTCCAGAGGTACCTAAACCGTCATTTTCCTTATAGATATCCTCTATTGGTTGAGTTTTAGGGTTTTCTTGGAATATCAAGTTGGTATGATGAGCTATGGGCTAGATCTGAAGTTGTAACTTCAGATCTAGACCCTCTTCGGATTCTAGAAGCATAAAGTTGCAGTTTTGGTCGTGATTGAGGTCACTCTTGGGCGTGAAGCCCCATTAAGAGCTTAGATTTGGCATTTGGAGCATTTAAATCCATGCATGCACGTAAAGTTTGTAACTTTACGTGATAAGCATGCCCTAGAAGCTTGGATCTGTGAGTTGGAGCTGTTGCATGGCTCAAAATAGGTCTGTATGGAAAAAGGACTTAATGGACTCGGCGAGTCGCAAGGTTGACTCGGCGAGTCACACGAAGATGATCGTGGACTCGATGAGTTGGATGAACAAGTCGGCGAGTCTGATGATGATTTCCATAGACTCGATGAGTTGAAGAACAACTCAGCGAGTCGGATGATTTTTCTCCAGGATATGTATGCGTGTGTATCCATCGAGTTGCAAGGGGGAAACTCGAAGGGTGGCCTTAAAGTTTGATCAAGAATCGAAGGAACTCGATGAGTCACCCCGATGACTCGTCGAGTTGGAATGTGCTTCAAGGAACTTGGCGAGTAGCCGAGGGTACTTGGCGAGTCAAGGTCAACATGGACTGTTGACCTTGACTGAGGGCTTTGACTTTGATCAGGGGTTGACTAGTAGGTTATGGAGTACCTTATAAGGTTAAGGACTTGCGAGTATATTTTACTATGATAATAGGTGGTGGAGCCTGTGTTAAGTGATCCGAGAGTTGGAGTATACCATCCAAGTTGACATCTGCGAGGTGAGTTATCCTCACTATATCGATAGGGTCTACGACACCAAGGCCGGCCCTTTAGTTGTTATTGTTATGGTATGCTATATGTGGTTATGATCCGTTAGATCGGAATCAGGATAGACAGTATGCTATTCTCTTATGATCCGTAGGGATTGGTATATTAGTGACCTGCTGGGTCGGTACTCTAGTTACGAGAGAATTCTATGATTGATGACCAGTGATAAATATGATTGATGTTTATATATGCTAGTATATGATAGTTATGCGCACATAGTATTTGCTTTCTGGTTGGGTTAAGGTGGACCTGCTTTGTGTGATGTAGGCCAACACACCCTATGAGCGGTCCAGGGAGACTGTAGGCCCACATGGCGGAGCAGTCATGCCGAAGGCTTAGGATAGATCCAGATAGACTGTAGGCCCTATACGGCTGTCTAGTCAGGCTGATGGCCCAGTATGCATGTTGATTGATTGATTATTACTGATATGGTATTGTCATTGTGGTATTAGTATTTTGGGGGTAGCTCACTAAGCCCTCGGACTTACAATTTTCAGTTTATTGTTTCAGGTACTTCAGGAGATCATGGAAAGGCGAAGGCGTGACCGTATCGCTCCTCATCCTTATGTTATGATTTTTCGGACACTCTGATGGATAATGATTTGAAAACATTTTGTAAACAATGCTATTTGTTTTTTTATTTATGATTGAAAAGTTTAAATTTGGCGTAAAATTTATGGATGTTACAAGTTGGTAAGAGAGCCTTGATTTGAGTGAATTAGAGGAACACTCGTGTGAATCCAGTCTCAAATCAAGGAGATTTCGGAAAGTAAGTTTTAAAATGGTTTTCAAAATAAAGGATGGAGGATGTAGAGGGTACGATCAGCCGGAGCCTATAAGTAAACCCCAAAATACCATGCAGTTATTTGATATTCTAATATGTTAGAACAACATGCTAGTGCTAGGCTAGGGATCTTCAGTAATTGCATGATATATTTTCCTGATTACATGATGCGTATTAGCATAGGGTTTCTTGTACGTGAAATTGACATCATAACTGTAGATGTTTAGTGTATGCATCACGGTTGTGCATAATAAAGACCTTATAGCCTGAGAATGTTGATTCGGCCTTTGGGTAGGATTGGATATTCGAAAGTCTATTGGTTCTAGAGTTATGTGCAGCTAGCGTGCACTGGCAGTGCATGGGATGATGGAAGTTTCATGGATGTGTGATTCGTGATAAGTGGTGAGACTAGATGCGAGATATTTGGTATTCCCCTAGAAGTGAGGGTTGAGAGAATTTCCTATATTAATGATATCGTTAGGGCATTGTGGTGATACTTGAGACAAATATGGGTAGGTGTGGAAGGTAGTATGGGCCCATACTACTGAAAGCACATGACCCATACGCATAGCAAGGAAATCACAACCCCTAGGGTTTGTGGGTTTTGGTCTCCCGACATTATGTTATTTATTTGATGACTTGTATATATATTTCAGTATGGTGGTGACGAGATGTATTGCTTCGGGATTCGGATCAGGACCAAGATCAGGATCGGGGTCGGGAGACGGAGGGTTGGAGGTGTCGGTACCACCTGAGCCCGTGGTTTAAATAGGGATCGGGGAGTTGGATGTCAGGATCTGGGAGATCATGCATGATGAGATTGCTGCTACGTTCTGAGTGCAGCTACCGGAGATATTTGGATCGATTAAGACCACGATGGAGGAGTACTTGATGAGCGATATGCAACTCTAGCAGAGACAGCTTCTGCTGCATCCACTTCGGTTGTAACTGTGGAAAGGGTTGGAAGAGGAGCCGGCAGGGCTTTCCAGTACCGAGACTTCGATAATACGAAGCCCTCGACATTTGATGGTACACATGATGCGATCAGGGCTATGCGGTGGTTGTCTGACGTGGAGGGTTGTTTCTTCACATGTTCATGTCCTGCTGACCAGAAGGTCGGGTGTGCTATGAACCTGCTTAGGCTTGGGGCAAATGACTGGTGGAGATTAACGACAGGTTCATATTCTAATGATCAGCGGGCGGCTATTACTTGGGATCAGTTTCGGGATATGTTTCGTACCCGCTACGTTCCGTGCGTGGAATGGGAGTGGCTTGCTCAGGAGTTCTTTACATTGAGATAGGATGGGGAGTCTATGATGGAGATCACCCGGATGTTCACCGAGAGGGATATTTTTTGCTCGTAGTTTGCGTCAGAGTAGTCTCAGATGACTCGTTATTTGAGTATGCTCAAGACGGATATATGGCAGTTTGTGGCTATACAACATTGTGATACCCTCCTGGACCTTCAGGAAGCCGCGAGGCGGCGTGAGTTGGAGATAGAGCTGCAGCTGAAGGAGTAGCGTCAGGCACCGACACAGTCTCAATCGGTGGCTAAGCGGTCTAAGACCGCTGATACACGGTTTGGGGGTCATCAGACAGGGTTCATTCAGGGGTTTATCGAGTAGGAGGTGGGTGCCACAAATGTGGCAAGGAAGGGCAATATGCCTGGGACTGCCGTTAGTCCGCCCCTCCAGCAGATATGAGGATTTGTTACCATTGTCATCAGGTTGGTCATGTGAAGACCAACTGCCTGCCACTCGCCGTCAAGACGGTGCAGGGTTCTATGCCCGCTACTGTGAGGATTGGATATGGGAGGCCAGTCAAGGTGGAGCCTCCGAAGGCTTAGGGTCACGCCTTCCACCTCACCGTCGAGAAGGCCAAGGTAGCACCGGATGTGGTTGCTGGTAAGTTTCTATTCATTGTCTCAGTTATTGTATTTGTGTTATGGTTATTGATTGTACCTGTGATTAGGTACGTTTTTAGAAAACTGTTTGCCCGCTTTGGTATTATTTGACTCGGGGGCGAGTTGATCGTTTGTATCTCAGAACTTCTCTAGAGGGTTCAGTGTGCTGATGGATGATATTGAGTGCCCGTTGTGAGTTTCGATCCCCAAAGAGCACCGGGTTTCTGCTTCTTCGGTCTACTGGGGATTCGAGTTGGAGATTTTCGGGGTGTCCTTCCCGATAGATTTGATTCCTATCCCCATGGGGGATGTATGCGTGATTGTAGGGATGGATTGGCTTAGCCGTTTTGGCGCCATGATCGACTGTGAGGGAAAGCGGGTGGTGGTTCAAAACCCAAGTGGGGGAGAACTTGTAGTATATAGTGAGGGAACAAGGTTGGGATCACGATTTTATTCGACAGCCAGAGCTCGATAGTATATTTAGCACAGGTGTGCCGGTTATTTGGCGTATGTGGTAGATACGCAATTTAGAGAGCAGCCCCCAGTTTTAGGGTTCCCGTGATCAGAGAGTTTGCTGACGTGTTTCCGGAGGAGTTACCCAGAGTGCCTCCGGAGAGGCAGGTTGAGTTCAGGATTGATCTAGTGTTGGGTGCGGCCCCTATCGCTAAGGCGTTGTACTAACTTGCACTGCTTGAGATGCAGGAGCTATCATCTCAGTTGCAGGAGCTGCTGGGTAAGCAGTTTATTCATCCGAGTAGTTCACCCTGGGGAGCACCTATCCTTTTCTTCAGGAGGAAGGACGGTTCACATAGGATGTGCATTGACTATAGGGAGCTGAACAAGTTAACGGTGAAGAACCGTTATCCGCTCCCAAGGATAGATGATCTTTTCGATCAGCTGCAGGGTGCATCTTAGTTTTGGAAGATTGATTTGAGATCAGGATATCACCAGGTCAGGGTGAGGGAGGAGGACGTGGAGAAGACCGCGTTTCGGAATCGTTATGGTCATTACGAGTTCGTGGTGATGCCGTTTAGGCTCACCAACGTGCCGACAGTGTTCATAGATCTAATGAACCGAGTCTGCTGACCGATGCTCGATCGCTCGGTTATTGTGTTTATAGATGATATATTGGGGTATTCCAAGACCCGGGAGCAGCATGAGGAGCATCTCAGGAGGCTGTTAGAGGTTCTGCGACAAGAACGACTTTATGCCAAGTTCCTCGGACATCTCGTTAACCAGGAGGGGATTTTGGTCGATCCGACCAAGGTGGAGGCAGTTATGCAGTGGGAGACTCCGAAATCTCCCTCAGACATCAGGAGTTTCTTGGGTTTAGCAGGGTATTATCGGAGATTCATTCGTGATTTCCAAAAGATTTCCGTACCCTCATTTGTCTAACGAGGAAGGGGGTAGATTTCCGGTGGGCCCTGAGCAGCAAAGGGCATTTGAGACCCTACGATGATGTTTATGCGAGGTGTCGGTGTTGACACTCCCTGAGGGAGTTGAGGATTTTGTGCTGTTTTGTGATGCATCCATCACAGGTTTGGGGGCAGTCCTCATGCAGAGGGGACGAGTGATAGCTTATGCATCAAGCAGATGAAGCCGCACGAGACGAGATACCCCACGCACGATCTTGAGTTGGGAGCCATGGTCTTCGCTCTCAATATTTGGAGGCACTATATGTACGACGTCCGTTGTACTATATACACGAATCACAAGAGTTTGAGACATATCATGGATCAGTCGAACCTAAACATGAGGTAGCGTAGGTGGCTGGATGTGGTCAAGGAATATGATTGTGAGATCCTTTACCATCCTGGTAAAGAGAACTGGGTCCTCTACCCCAGCCAAGTGTATTAGGATAGCGGTGGATTCCCTGCTGGTGGGTTTAGTCAGGGATGCTCAGATTGAGGGTATGAGGTCGGAGAACTAGAAGTCGGAAAGGATTAAGGGTGAAAGCGCCCGGTTTGTTCAGGATATCCGTGGATTGTTGACCCGTTACGATCGGGTTTGGGTTCCGATGTCCGGAGGGGTCCGAAAGACCATGATGGAGGAGGCTCATAATTCTCGGTTTTCTATTCACCCGGGAGCCACGAAGATGTACTGTGATTTGAATTCGAGTTATTGGTGGCCTGGTATGAAGGGAGATATCGCTTGGTTTGTTGAGAGGTGCTTGACTTGTAGGATGGTTAAGGCCGAACATCAAAGGCCGCATGGTAACCTGCAGCCTCTGGAGATTCCCAAGTGGAAATGGGAACAAATCGCGATGGATTTCATCACGAAGTTGCCGAAGACGACAAAGGGGTTCGATGCTATTGTTGGGTTTTGAGCATTCTAACACTCCTAAGTGTACATGCAACCCTAAATACCTTGGATCTATTTTTTCTCTATTATACATGCAAATAAGAACTTGCAAGGTATTATCCTAATCTAACATACAAAACATTGACTATAGCAAGATAGATTACATACCTCTTTGATGTAGAAAGTCTTCATGAAGCTTGAGTGCCTAGTGCCCTAAGTGTGACACCTCAAATGGTTCACACAACACCAAATACACTTGGAATAACATGAGAGAATTCTACACTTAATGAAAATCAGCTAGCCCTTTCTTACTCTCTTTAGTGGCCGATTTTGGTCAAGAATAAGATGCTTATATAATTAGGGTTACACCATGCAAACCCTAATTGACATGGCCTTTCATTTCCATGATCCATGGGTACAAAAACACCATGGAGCATCCATGGAGCATCATATGGGTTTTAGCCCAACTAGATAATCCATGGAGCATTAGCCCACTATATAAGTATGGATGATTTGCACAATCAACCCATATGTTTAATTAGTCTTCTTTTGATCACTTAATTAATCCTAGATTAATTCTTAATCAATACTAATTAAATAATCTTATTATTCTTATTATTAATATACTAGAACTTATAATATATTAATAACCTTAAGTGTCTTATTTCTCTCATTTAGTCTATCCAAGTGCATGATGCCATGCAACCCAAATGGACCATGCCGGGTCGGGTCAAGTCTTACCAATTATAGTTATGGACTTAGACATTAATCCAACAGTTTCCCACTTGGATAAGTCTAAAACTATTATTGCGTATGACTTCAAGAACCGACCGGAAATCGTAGCTCTCAAAAGCTTATGTCGAACTCTGACCTTGTTGATGAACTTTGACCTTTGTCAATGACTTGTCCATTAGATAAGGGATCATATATTCCTCCATTCTGGATATCATATGGACTGAGACATGGATTATAATCATTCTCTCTATCCATTTGTTGTTTCCCGATTTCCGATTTATGATGAATGACTAATTGAACAAATCAAATCAATCCTGGCCCGGCCGAGCACTTCCATTTGTCATCATCAAATGATCGAGGGGCCCACAGATATCGCTTTTATCCCGAAGGTAAAAGGAATGGATAAACTTCGACTCATATGGCTTGTTCTACTACTTGTTGAATCATACATAAAGGCACGTTTTATAGCACCGAGTTACCAAATGTGTTTTCGTGTAATCAATGTACAACCAACTCATAGTAACAACTCATATCTCTAGGTTTGAAGAATATAAGATATTATCGTCTCATGATCACTCGTGATAAAATGCATGAAGTGATTCCAATGAGCGCAAGTTGAATCCAATACTCAGAACTTATGAGCACTCGTGAGTGTTGTAGCCCTTTGTCCACCACCTTAGACCTCTACAAGCCAACCCATGACAGTCTTAATTCATATCTACTTCCAACATATGACCGACTATGGATGGTTTGAATAACTTAGTCATTCCGCAAGGATAACCCAATTTATTCGGGAAGTCAAAACATGCAAAGTGAAACACAATAATAATTGAATCCAATATGGTATCAAAACCTATGAACATAAATAAAACACCTTTTATTTATCACCATATGATTACACATTATTCATTGTATACTGTTTTAGCTATCAACTTTATTCTTGAATTTAAAACAATAGTTGTCCCATGCTCCAAGCACGTACACTATGTTTTTCTAAACACTAGTCATGCCACACACCAAGTATGCATACTATGTTTGTCTATGATCTTTACTTTGTGAACTAGATCAATTGAACATAACTCCAATGATCCTCTTTTCACAGTCCCAAATCCTTAATGCAAATGCAAGAATTCCAAATTCATGCGATTTACTGAAATCTGTTAGATTCTAAACTTATATGCATTGATCCTCTTGTAATGATTATGCACGAAGTCAGAAAGACTTGACAACAACCATTACAGAGCATTCCAAAGGAGATCAGCTCCTAAGAGACATTCTTGCATTAAGTTTCCTAATCTTACACAGATTGAATAATTTCTAACTTTGAAACATTTCCAGATTCCATTTTGACTATCACTTCTGAACAAGAGTTGCCTCCTTACAGATTATGTCAATATGGTCCTTCCAGAATTATCACTATACTTCCAACTGTCCTTGAGCAACCAATCTTTGGTAAACCTTAGATTTTCCTCGACAATTGTTTAATCCTTTTAGTCATATCCAGTTCTAAACCTTTTCCCTTCTTAATCCCCCAGGCATTTGGAAAATTTTAGAAAGGATGAATATAGCACATGTAATCGATCCTATATCCGAAGCATATGGGACACGATTCATGATGTCTCACATAAAGACTAAACCAGTCTTTTGCTATAACATTTTCATTTCTATTTGCCAAGTGCTCATAATTCAGATTATGAAAAGGGATGCCGTAATCATAATCGAATTTTAGAACACAAATAATGGACCCATATACAAAATTTCCTTATGTTGATCCATTCCAACATGAAATTCATATATATTTCCTTGACTAAATGATTAAAACCTCACGATCTAAGCTTATAGATTTGAGATGAAGTATAATTTCCTCTCCCTTAATTATAGCAAAACAACTCTTTCCCAATTGAAACCTTTTGTTTTCTATAAATAACATTGCTAACTTGCAATACTTATCATAATTATCATGCTCCCACTAACATGATGATTATTAGCATAACACTTATGCTCCCACTAGCTTTGACATGTACTCACAAATCAGCTGGACTTCTAGAAATAAATACTTCATTGACTTTCTTACCAAAGTTCAGATTTCTAATACTAGATTGTTTTGATAAAACTTTATCAAAAACATACACCTTCCCTTAGATAGCACACTTGTGTGTCTAAACAGTTATGAAGAGGGATGCCGTAATCATAATGGTTAGACCTTTTTGCCACTTCTCACAAGTCCAGGTTAGTGTGCCGGTAAACCACACACGCTCCACTAACGACTTTGAGAATGCAAATATCACAATTGCTATCTAGCTCAAATCTACTTAGTGAAAGTGTTTCCTCACCATCTTTTCCATGAATCGGAGAGAAACCTTATGACACTTAGATTTTTATGGTGTAGGAGTTCCTACCCATATGAATTTGTCAAAACCATAATCATAAGACACGGATAATGACAAATCCAAACTCATATGGATTGAACTCAATCTTAATTTCTTGCCACCTGGCAGCTCAAGGGTCTGCCATTGCTTCCAAGTTGTTGTGCAACACATTGAGAACTCTAAGAACTCATATGCAAAGCCAACTTTAACTGGAATGGGCACAGAATATGTCAACACGATAGGTTATAAACCTCAAGTCGTGTACTAGTGAAGAACTTCAGGTTCTATTCTTGATTTGATCTTGAGACTTTTAAGACTCCCACTGTCCTCTTGACTTATAAGACTCCCTTGTCAAACATCCAAGAGATAGTGTGGATTCTAACCAAGACAAACACTTCACACAATTGGCCTAAGTTGGTCTTTGTTTTATCCAAAACATCACAACTTACCAATTTCAAATGTACAAGAGTAGAAAACTTTTACTCTTACATTTGACAAGTGTTTTAAACCTTCTTTGAGACATGTCACTCAAGTTACAATCTTGGAGTATGACTCTAAGACTTGTATTGGAACGAAGTATGACTCATCTTCTTGATTTAACCACTTCAACAATTCATCACTCCTCTTCTTAACTATCAGAATTCACTTAGAGGATGAATTTTGATAAGGTCTCTAAATCATTAAGATGATCATAAAACTGATACTAAAGTACTCTCCCATCTTTTCAGTTTTGAGAAACTTTTATCTTTCTTCCTAAGTTGATTCTTCTTATTCGCTCTGCCACACGTTGGAACCTCTTTCCAATGTCTCAGAATTACACTTAAGCTTGTAAGTATAACCATATTTACTGAGCTATAGTAAATTATGATGAATAGTCTTATCGATCTTTTGTGGTGGACTTGACCAGTGCACAAGAATGTGTAATCGATCCCTTAGTCCTTTACTTGACTCACACATCCATGTGAACAAGTAATTAGTCTTAATTTTCCAATACTTGAAAGTTATCATTCATCATGCTATACAACTTGCATGATTTCAAGTTCTTGTCCAATTGAGACTTGGGTGATGAGAATCTTTCCTTATTTGGTAAATTTAGACATTACCACAAATGAAGGAACCACAAAAGAGTTTTCGATACTAGATCTCGCATAAAGGTGGGTGCTTTATAGACATGCATGTCCAATGCATGTCTAGAATCCATTTTAAGTCAAAATGTGCTAAAAGTGATCAAAAACTCATGCAAGGTCAAGAACCCTAACCAAAGCTTCGATCTACAAGATATATTGTTCATGGGACTCAGGAGAGTCATAAAGTTTTAACCTTTATAACTTCATACAATTAAACATTTCTTATGGACCAAAATGTGCTAAGAAACTAGATCTACAACCAGGGTCGGTCCAAGGATATTTTGGGCCCGGGGCAAAAACAAAAATGGGGCCCTTCAAAAAACAAATGGCTTCTAGTGCAACCGTAATAAATGTTTTTCTTTCTTTTTTTGAGATTGAGAGTTTACGTCTTATTTGAAAAATAGATAAAATTAAAAATAGTTTATAAGCGAATTATATTTTTTGGGTAAAAAAATAATAATTAAATACAAACTAAATTTTTTAAAAATAAACTATTGTTAAGTTCTAAAATTGACCCTCTTGAATAAAACTCATTTTATAGATTTTTGGTGAGTATGATTTTTATAAAAAAATGGATAAATAACTAACTTTTATTTCATAAGAAAATAAATAGACTTGATAATTTATAATTAGAATTTTGTGTGATATTAAAAAATAATTTAAGTCTGTAAAATCTAAACTAATTGTCATTAAATATGTGGGTAAACCAATATTTGGGCCGCCCATTTAAGGTTTAAACTAATTATACATATATAAATTACTAGAACCATTTAATGTAAATTCAAAAACATAGGTTCACTACAAGAATTGAACACGGGACATGCCACCACAGAGCAGGTAGCGCCTTTTCCAGTTAGTCTATAATCATGTTTGTTTAAAATATAGAACTACTTATATATAATTATTAACGTACATCTTTTTGGAGCCCCAATCCAACGATGGGCCTGGGTCATCGCCCAGCTTGCCCACCCCCATGTGTTAGGCCTGTCTACAACTAAAGAATCATCAAGATAGCAACTTGAGGACTTACAAATGGTCCATAGAGTGATTCCAAAGGTGGAGATGAGTTGTTGCTTGATCCTTGGGCTAACACCTTCTTCATCTTCCCTCAAAATGCAACAAAACACCAAAAAGAGCTCAAAACTCAACAAGGGAGGCTAAGGTTAGGATTTCTGATCTTGAGAGGGTGATGAGGCTGATAAAGAACCCTAGGTACAAGGTAGTGAGGTTTAAATACAGAAGAAACCCTAAAAGATTTTGGGCTTGAGCCTGAGAAGCTGCCATGTCGCGACGATTCAATAAAATGTGCATTATTTTATTCGATGTCACTCCGTGGGCATCCTTGCACCATGTCATGGCACAAAGTTTTTCCAAAACTTCACCCTTAGTCCATGCGAAAAGAGATAGCTAAACAAATTTGGAACACGAGTGTTAATTTTTTTTTCTAACTGTTAATACTAATTTATTTCTTTTATTGTTATAAAATTAACAAATGTACAACCCCTTTTAAGTTTATGTACAATCACACCCATAATAACCTGTTCAAAGTGCACAAGTGACCTCGACAACCACCGGTGATAAATTACTCTACTACCCTATATATCTTCTCCGCTAGTCACCACCTCCTGGAACCACCACCAATGAATTAGATAACCACCACCTGCTCCAAATCATATGAAACCAAAAGCAAACATGGACCTGAAAAGTTGATAAACCAGGAAAATCAAACATGATGCGAGCTTCTTATTTCAAAAAACTTAAATCCCAACAAATCTTGAAAGAAGAAAACAAAGTAAAGTTAATGCAAACCTAACACGAACTTGAAGTAATCTTGAAGTAAACCCAATAAAACCTAATGTAACCTTCCAAAAAAATCCTCAAGCAAACTTGATGTAAACCCAACCTAATTATGTTTGTAAAACAATCGATTTCAAAAATCTAGAAAATCGAGTGAGAAATCAATTTCAGAATATCCTCAAGCAAACCTAATGCAAACCTAACCTAAAGCACATCTAATTGATAATTGATTTTAGAAAATAGATTTTATGTAAAATCAAAACTCCGTTGCATATTAGTACTTGAGAAAAGAAGGATGAAAGTGATGAACGTGAAGATATCGATCTCTGGTGACGATCTTTATGGTGCACATCAGATTCATTGGGTTACTTCAGGTTTAGGAGGCTAGACCTTCCAGTGAGTTCACACACGGTAAGAAACGGAGACATAAGGTGGTGGATGTTTGTTAGACGGTGGTGACAGGGTTTTCTGCCGATAGAGGCAGAATAGAGACATGCGAAAAGAGAGATAACGGTGGGAAGACGGGCTGATCGGAAGGGTTAAATCAAAGAGGTGGTGTTGTTTGTAGGATCGTGGGACCCATATCTTCATTAAACTATTTGTTTTAATTGATTAATTGTAAATAAATAAAAATTAATTAAAAAAGAAATATACAAGGTTAGTATGGTCATTTTAAGTTGTTCGGGGACCAAAACCAAAACCAAAACAAAACAATGGGACGGTCTGAGTGCAAAAATAAATTTGGGACCAAACATCCAATTTTATCCAAACCACATGGACAATATCATTATTTTACTCTAATAAAATGATATATTTTATTTAAATCACACTAAAAACATATATAATTACTTTTTGTTAACCAACAAAATGTATATAATTAACACTTTAAAATTTCAAGATTTGAATCAGGCAAATAATAAAACCCATATAAAGCTAAAAATAAAAAATTAAAAAAAGAAGAAAAAGTAAATATAAAAGAAAATAGTCAAGCTTTTATTAAATGTACATATCAATAGTAAGTAAAGAAAAAAACATAGAATCCAATAGTTGCCTAGTGCATAGTAACATCGATAGAAAGTAAGGTTGTAACTTGGAAGGCTCGTTATGTCTCATTCGGAGGAGGTTTGTTCTTTTGCAAAGCGACTTGGGTGCTTAGGATCATACTTGTTTTCGATTTAAAAAATCTCCAACGAAAGTTGTAATATCCTTAAAATAAGACTAAAATAAAACATTATTAAATCTATAAAATTGTAACACCCTCTCTGCCGTGTATCACAATATTGTCTGTTTTTGACTCTTGAAACGAGAACTTCCCAGGGGTCACCCATCCCTGAATTTCTCTTGTTGGGGCACACTTAATTGTAGAGTTAATATGAGATATGCTGCCCTCATGGCTTTAAAACATGTTGTGATAGGAAAGGTATCCACACTCCTTATAAGGAATGTTTAGTTCTCCTTCCCAGCCGATGTGGGAAGGGTGTGGAAACCTTCCATGTATAACTCGTTTTGAAACTGTGAGGGGAGCAGATCCCATAAGAAATTAGTATTTAAGCGTGCTTGGGCGAGAGGAATCTAGAGAGTTTACTCGATGGTGAAAAATGACCTAAATGTTAAGTATAACGGTGAGGAAGGACCATAAGTGTAATATTTTTAGTATCTGGCTTGTATGGGGTTAAAATATAAGAAAGTAGAATCATGTGGGGGCAAATATAAACATTTAGAAGTATTAGTCAAGAGCTTGAGGAATTATTCCCCATTTGAACATGAAATGACAATTTGGAGGGAGAGAAGAGCTCAAAATGGCTATTTTCATCGAGATTGAAGAACTAGAGTGAGTCACTTGAGGATCAAGCTAGGAGTTAGTGTTAGAAATGAAATTTGAGCTCATGAGGTAGTGTTTCTTCCCTTTCTTAGCTTAATGTCGGTCTAGGGTTTTAAAAACCCATTTGAATGCAAATATGTAATTTTAATTATGATTTGTATTTTCTTCTTCTGTTGGGTGTTCTATACATCTATAAATACTAGAATAAACCATCAAAATAATCAAAAAATCTTTATGTGTACATGCACCTTAGAATCTAAGTTTTACTAGTTATAGCAACCTACTTTAAAATTGTAAATATACTAAGAAATACAAACTTACTAACCTCTTTTGTAGCTTGATTTTGATTTTCTTAAACCCTTCTTGAACCTTATTGATTCCTTCTTGATCCAACCATGTTGCTTAGACGAGAGCCAATGAATAATCTCTCTAATGGAATCACACCCGCGACTCCAAAGAGATAACCAAAAGAAAACTAGGAGAGTGACAACTCTAAAAACCTTAGAAATGGTTAAAAAATTCATTCCATAGAAAGGGAGGGAAGAAGCAGGAGAAATGTCAAGTCAATGTGCGAGGTGGAATGAATCATTTAGCACCCTATTTATAGCCTTAAAGCCATTTCCATGTTTCATCTCCCGTCCCTGAAATCACTATTGGATCGTCTCTGCCTAGTTGGATTATTCGATTTCGGGATCTTCGTTGAATGAATGCGAAAGGGCTTCCGCTAAGCATACCACCATTCCAAAAATAAAATATAATATTGTTTTCTTTTTTAATAACCTAAATAAAATAATTAACTTTAAAAACAATCCAATGGTAATTATATAAATCCGAGCACATCAACTTTGAACGTCAATAATATCTAACTCAACAACTTTCTTCGACTCCATTCCGCAATGATTTTTTTATATATATTTGGAATCAATAAAGTATATATATATATAGTAAATTTCAATGGAAAAAATATTAAAAAAACGGACACCACAATGAGCTTGAAAAATTCAGACCCTTTTGGAACTCTTGGATTGTTTTTTTCTTTATTTTAGAAATAATTTTTTTTATTATTATTTTGATGCAACATAATTGATATTTATCTAATTCTATCAAACCCAAAGAATAGGTAAGTGGAGATTGATGATGATATACGACTGTTTTCATAAATAACATTGACATGTCAAATAAGAACTACAATAGCATAAATGCACGATGTAGTATTTATATACAAGCCGTGAAATATACATGTAAAGTTATACAGTTCGGTAATCTTCGACTACACGTCAAAACTATATCACCAAAATATACAGTTCCAGTTAATGTTAAATGGTAGACATACTAATAAATCGAAACTAATAAATATTCTTATACGAAGCAGTTGGAGTGTGACTTTAGCTTGATGATCTGAAGAGATATTCCGACCCAAAACAAAGTGAATAAATCCGAATAACAATCTTGAAGAGATAAACGTTTGTAGTATATAGGTTGTGGACTGTTAGACCTGAAATCATGGTTATTCTGGATTTTTTTTATATGGGTGACTTTATATATATATATATATATATATATATATATATATATATATATATATATATATATATATATATATATATATATATATATATATATATATATATATATATATAACATTGAAAAAACAGAGCAGTACTCAATGGAAGAAGAAAGGAATAGAAGAAATTCTTCATTTGAATTTTCTCAGTATAAAACGTTTCAAATATTTCTTTCACTAATGTAAACTAACACGAACAATTAATTAAACCTTAATGCAATCCGTTTTTGTTTGTACCTTTCATGTTTAATAAATAAATATCCATTCACAACCGGAAACTTCTATTAATAGCTTTAATAGTTATACACTTGTTAAATCGGGAAGTGTTCCCAAAGTTCAAACATCACCTGAACCCATGAAGAAATTTCTTAAACACTCATTACAAATTAAAAAGTTAGAAGTCTTCTATAAGAATTAAACATGGTCTTTGGTCAATATCAAGCTCCCATTTCTCCATCTTCACACCTTCGATCCTCCCTCTTGACCCCATTCATGTCTCTATCTATCTCCCTATATATACATACATTCTCAAATATCGATAACTTATACACACATCTGAAAAGATTTCATATAACCACAAAGAAATGGATAACAAAAGCTTAAAGTTTTCTTCAATCTTGATTACTCTTATCATGATCTTTTGTGCAACTTTTGCTACTGCTCAAGAAGTTGGTAAGTTACTATAAAATTTTGAATTCAACTTTATACTTATTTCTTACGTTTTTTAGTTGTTGATATTTCGTGTTCTTGAAAAATGTTGTTAATGGTTGTGTAGATGATGAAAGTGAGTTCACTTACGATGTGAACAGTCCAAACGGGCCGGATCATTGGGGAGAGATCCATCCCGAGTGGAGCATGTGTAACCAAGGAGACTTGCAATCACCCATTGATCTTACACATAAAAGGGTTCAAACAACTTCGAGTCTTGGAAGAATTGATAGAGATTATAAACCTGCAAAATCGACTCTTATTAATAGAGGCCATGATATGATGGTAAGTAAAATATTGAATAATTAAAAGGCAAAAAATCCATTTTATGTAAGTTAGATACTAGTTATGTTATTATAATAATATGTAGTTTAACTATATGATCAACAGTTGAGATTTGTTGGAGGAGCAGGACATATTCATATAAACGGAACTGAGTATCAACTTAACCAACTTCATTGGCACACTCCTACAGAACACACCATCAATGGCCGAAGGTACAACAGTTTACACTCACCTTTTACTAAAAGAGGATATAAATTCTCCAAAATAATTTATTTGAGAAGTAAGATGAAACAATTTTTTTACCAAAAACACTATACAGATTCAATCTAGAGCTACACTTGGTTCATCAAAGTGCAGACGAAAAAATTGCAGTGATTGGAATCATGTATAAGATCGGGCGTCATGATTCTCTTCTATCAATGGTAAGTAAATAAATAGCTTGATATTCTTGTTTATGTGATACATATATATATATATATATATATATATATATATATATATATATATATATATATATATATATATATATATATATATATATATATATATATATATATATATATATATATATATATATATATATGGTAAGTAAAAACTGCATAGCTTGATATTCTTGTTTATGTGATACATGATCAGATGGAACCATATTTTAAAGCATTGAGTTCTACGAAAGATGTTGAAAAAAGTGTGGGAATAGTTGACCCAAGAGAAATAAAGATTGGAAGCAGAAAATATTATCGATATATTGGCTCACTTACTACACCTCCATGCTACCAAAATGTTATTTGGACCATTGTTAAGAAGGTGATAAACTGATAATGAATTAATATCTATTTATTTTGCAAATAATTTCATATTAATTAATGTTTAGTATCATAAGGAATTAAATTAATTTACAATGTTGAATATTAGGTGAGAACAGTTTCACGAGCACAATTACATGCAATTCGAGAAGCTGTCCATGACGTAAGTGATTAAGTATTTCAATAAATCTATTGATTTTATTATATATATAAATATAATTATACATTAACATGTTATGTAATATGTATATTAACTTTTGTTGATGTTGTAACAGGAGGCAGAGGCTAATGCAAGACCCGTCCAATCATTGAATAATCGTTGGTTGAAGCTTTATAGACCAGATGACTTTAAAAATTAATTATTTATAGGCGAATTCATGATTAAATATATAGCTACAGTGACGACATATATGATTCTATTCATTCGTTGTGATACCGTATATGTATAATAATAAAGTGTTGTTTAATTATATTCCGAAATTTTGTCGAGATGTGTGGCCAATTAGGCACCCAATTTAGTTTTCGTGTTTATGAGGCTATTACCATCGGAAAGTGATTTGTATACAATAGTTTTTATTCGTACATACCATTTTATGCTTAATGGGTTGTACAATATAATAATTTAAAGCACAAATTGTTATGTATAGAAAAAATTTTGTTGTGTACGAATCACTTCTCATTAACATCTAATTGAATTTATCAATTTATGCAAAACGAATACCTTGGACATAATTATATTTAATTTTTGATAAATATATATTAATTTGACAATAAATTGAAATTAATTTGACCAGATTAAATAAATATCTATTTTCAATCGAATCATTAAAATGTCATTGTTTGAAAAAAAAAATTATTATATGATATTGTATGAAAGTAGAAGCGAACCAAAATTTGAAAATAAAAAGGCTTAGGTTCATAAAAAAATTAGTAAATTACTCAAATCCTGACCGACTTCAAATGACCATACTACCCTTGTTATATATTTTAACGTTTTTTTTTCTAATTGTTAATATCAATTTATTTCTTTTATTGTTACAAAATTAAAAAAAAAAAAAAGTACAACCCCACCCATAATAACCTGTTCAAAGTGCATAGGTGACATTAACAACAACCACTGACAACTGCCCTATCTATATTCTCCACCGATCACCACATCCACAAATCACCACCAGTAACCTCGATAACCACCACCTGCATTAAATCATATGAAACCAAAAGCAAACATGAACTTGGAAAGTTGATGAACTAGGAAAATCAAACATGATGCGAGCTTCTCATTTCAGATAAATTAAATACCAACAAATCTTGAATGAAACAAACAAAGTAAACTTAATGCAAACCTAAAACAAAGTTCAAGCAATCCTCAAGTAAACCTAATCAAACCTAATGCAACCTTCTAAAAAAATCTTCAAGCAAACCTGATGCAAATTATAACGCCGTGATTTTTCACTTCAATTTTTTATTTATAAACATCATTTAACAAATTATAGTAGCAAAAGTCTTAATTTATTCATTAGAAAACATCATCAACATTACTTCATTAAAATCTTCCAAAATCAACCCATCAAAATTAAAGTCTGCAAAATCGATACCAAAATAAGTACCAAAAACAAGTGTGAAAGAAATCACATTGACAAGTCTGAAACCGATATCATTACTAGGGTAATATTATAAGAAAACTACACAAAAGAGTCCCAACCTCTCAAGGCCATCAAATCACGCTACCTGTACCAATGCAAGACGGAAGCAACAAACAAATACACAAGTATCAACATCAACACAGTTACTCAAACTCAAGCACATAGGTATGAAAACAAACATACTTCATACAATATGTTTAGTTATGCAATCAATTCATACCAATAAACAAACATCACTTATTATTATCAATATCTAATGTATATATTAATTTGGACATTTTATTCATCGTTGTAATTATGATATAATTTACTTTGCTAACTAGGGTCTATAATATCGTAAAATCCCCAAAGAATGGCCCCGTTCGGTACTAACGTGACCTGACGACCCGGTGCACCAAATAGGGCGCAACTCCCACCCGTAACACTGTCTCTGGTTCTCCGTGTTCAATACTCCGACTTTTCATAATCGAGTACAATGCATTGTAGTTCGAGGGTGGTACAATGGTACTTCCACACGTATACCCCGACCGAAACGTGATGCTTGATTTGGCGTCTCAAAGTAGCCAACATCACTCCAGTCCGTTTACACCAACGTGTACGGCAACAGTGTTTCAAAATGGTTCCCTAGAAAACCACTTGACATTGACTTGGCTTAAGCTCTTTCTCTAACGTTATTCTTCCCCAGCAACATCCAATAGGGCACGCACCTAAGTGTAGGTTACTACCCTTTTACCCCAACTATATGTATTCCGCTTTTTAATTAATTAATTCACTCACATGGGTTATATACACACCTCACCAGTCCATAATATGTATTTATGCTTGTATTCTAATTATCAATTCAAGGCATATTACATCACATGTCATACTACAAATGTAGATATTCAAATTCACCATATAACATCATATATATATATATATATATATATATATATATATATAAAAGCATGTAAAGAAATACACATTTTTAGCAACAAACTTTCTAGCATGCATTTGTTAACTCCATGAAAAACATGTTATAACAGAATCATTGCATGCATAGCTTCACATTTCAACATAAAATAAAATCATCACCACTAGTATGAACCTATCACTCTTTTCATACACAAATTAACCATATTAAGGAGTCTAGAATACAAAAGCTACCTAATTTATTTGTTATTGCAATTCATCACAAATTCAGAACCCAAACATCACATAAAAATCAGATTGTAATATCACATACAATAATCTAGACCATATACTTGTACTAAAGCATGCAAAAATCCCATACATATACTTAAACAACAACAATAATGAATCACCTCAAATCCAAGTTATGGGAAGCATTGAATTGAGGAATACACTCTCCAAAAGACCATTAAGCACCCTAAAATTTTGCACAAACGCCCAATTAGAAACAAGAAATTAAAACAGAAAACAAAGTCTAAGTTTCATATTTTTGAAGTTTTACAACTCAACCCCTGTTCAGTGTTTTGAGCATAAAATATAATTTACAACTCCAACGAGATGTTATCAGACTTTTTTGGAAACTAGCCTTGAATTTATACAATTTCATCTCTTTGGTGAAGAGATTAAGTCAGACCAGATTAAGCTCTATAGCATTCAAAAAACAGATCATCAATTCTATCCAGATTTCCAACTTTTGACAAACATCACCAAATATTTCAAGGATTAAGAAAAGGACTTGAAAATAGATATAGATGGTAAGAAAGTCATCTATACCTCTGGAAATATGATGAATTTACAGAGGAAAAAGGAGGAAGGAAGACTTGATCTCTACTAGAAGAATCCCCACTCAAAAGCACCAAAAACACTACAGCACCTTCTTGAATCTTCACCAAAACTTCAAGAATGGTAACCCCACTTTTGAACTCACTTCAAAAGAACTTGGAGACTACAAATTAGGATTTGGTGTAACACACATTTTCCAAAAAGGATCAATTAAAGAATTAATGGAGTCAAAGACATGGGTTTTAAGGAAAACCATATGTCACATCGTGGTGCATGGAATACCATGACAATGCATGACATCTGAGGATCATGCATTTTGATGATCGTCATGACGTGGTGTAACGCTTGCAGATTCGGGGTAAACAAATAAAATATACTAAGTGATAAAAAAAACATCATTTTTATAGATGGTTATTTAGGATAAACAACCTTAACCAAATTTATAGTATGTGTGACAAGGATTATGTACATATAAAGAACTCTGAAATCCGACTTCGTATAAAGAAGTTATGTTTCTTCGAAGGTTCGCGATTAACCGACACATCTATATCTGTCAAAAAAAGTAAATTTTAAATAGGTTTATTATTAACCTAAGTAATATAAAAAAAAGGTCGTATTAATTATGAAATCGACATTGTGCATATAAAGAACACCTAAATCGGACTTCATATGAGGAAGTTATGATTTTTCAAAGTTTCAGCGCAACATTGTTAGCATAGAAATCAAATTTTAGATCGGTTGATTTTTAGTCGAAAAAATCAAAACGAGAGTCGAATATCTCATTAATAGGAGTCCATCGATAAAAAGACAGTCGAGAACGGATGTGATATGAAAACGATATGAATTTTAAATGGAGTTAACAGTCTAAGCTTTCTAAAATAATAAATAAAAATAAAGTGAGAATTAGCCGATAAAGTCTAAATGAAAGTTGTATATCTCGTTGATAGCTATGCATTGATATAAAAAAACATCAAAAAGAGAGTTTGTATGAAGAAGTTACAACTTTTTGAAGTTTCGTGACATGCACCCCACGCAAAGATAAAAATGCATACAGTAACCTGAATATTCGTTTTCATGCTATCTTGGCGAAAAATGAAGATGATGTATGGTCGTTGGTGAAAATAGTGAAGGTGATGAAAATTGAAAGGGATACCTTGTTCCAGGGTTTGCTTAAAAACTTTTGATATGCAGTTGTGGGAACTAATAATGTAGAGTTTGAGTTCATAATTGTTGATTTTCCACTAATGAACCTGAATGATCTTGTTTCAATAACACAAATTTAATTAATGTGGATGTGTCAAAGATCCTTGAATCAAATTGAAATGATTTCATTATTGGCTTTGGTCATATCAAGGTTTTTCTGGAAAGCAATTACAAACATCTGGTCATTACAGATAATGATCTTGCCTTGGTTATCAAGAAGAATGTGAAAGTGCCTCAAACTGTTGCAAAGGCTAAGTTGAACATCAATGAATTTGAAGACAATGAAATTATCCAACAACCTTTTAGTGTGGTTTTTCAGGTGAAGGACAAGAGGGGGAATTTAAAAAAGTTTTTATTTCAAATAACTGATCTTGAAAGATATACAAATTCCCATTTCACCAACATCTTGATTCGCATCAACAACTGCAAGAAGAATGATGTTGCAGACAAGGATAAGATAAAGAAGATTCTTTTGTGGTAAGTAATATCTCATTTTTTTTCCACCACCATGATAGCAACCTTAACCTAATTGCTCTTTTTTTACAACATAATTTCTATCGATGAACTTAATAGTAGTTGTTCTGTTAGCAGTAGTGTTCGTCAGAATTTGTTCAGCCATGGAAATATGTGCAACTATCAAAGGAGAAACAAGAAATTAAGAACCGGTTCCAGTGATTTCAAAGATTGAGACCTTGCCAGGGTGAACTTGGGGTCGATTATGAGGGTGACAGCCTCTGATTTTGACTTTTAAATGAATTGTGAGAAAGGAACAAATGGTTATTTTGACATTTAAATGGAAAAATTGTTAGGGGAGACATGAAACTGTAACATCTATAAAATTCATGAAAATTTTAAACTTTTAAAACAACCCAAAAATCATCATTGTTTACAAATAGTTTTCAAAACGGGTTTAATATCAGAGTGTTCCCAAATTTCATAAAACAAAACTTGACGAGGTGCATGATCATGCCTTTACATTACGACGATCCTCTGAGGTACCTGAAACATAATAAAAGCATGTAATGGGTCCACAGCTAACAAACTGGGAGCCCACAACATAAGTCTGGCTTGCCCTTGGCCCACATCTTATGTCTTTCTTGCTCCCCGACCTGATCAATCCTCAGACTGAATATCACTAATCCCTCAGTACGAGTTTGGCATGCCCTCCCCGACACTCAGCTCGTATCTAGATTGCTCATGAGGCCTCAGTATGATTCTGGCATGCCCTCTCGATCCTCAGCTCATATGTGGCTTACTCCAAGGTTTGTTGGCTACAACACGGAGCAGTACAACCTCAACCCAACCGACGCAATATGTCGACATATAATAGATAATATAATATACAGATAAACAAAAGGTAGTCCTACCGATCAACCAGACTCGCATATCAAATCTAGCATGCATATGTATTCCATTCTTAATATATCAAAAAAAATCAGGTTATCAAACCATTAGGCCGACCTTAGTGTCTTCAACCCAAAAGTACAGTGAGGAAACTCACCTCACAACTAGACAAAACTCCAAATCTCAGCTCTCTACTCAATACCTACATCCACCAAGTGACCAATTCTATCAAAATCCCAAAATATCTAAAATACCCTCAAAGTCTAACTTGGTCAAAGTCAACGGTCAAGGTCAACAGTCCATGTTAACCCAACACGCCGTGTTCTGCGAGCATCCAAACAGACAGGGAAACATCAGCCAACATGCCATGTTCGCCAGAGTTCCAACAGCTTAAGACATCCAGCTGCCTTTTCGAACCCAAGAGCTCCAAAGCTCAGATCTAGACCAAAAATGTGATTAGGAAAGATAAAGTTTCTAACTTTACCCATTGGGACCACCAAAAGGTCCAAAAACCTAAATTACAAGCTTGACAATGCAAGGGCTTAACCACAATACCCTTAATCCTTAATATCTAAAGTCCATCCCTTCCAAAAATTGTTCTAACACCAAAACCATCCCAAAGGTTGGTGCTTTTCAGAAATTCATGTCCAATGCATGTCTTGAACCCATATTAGGTAAAAAAATGGGATTTATGACCTAATGTCTATTCATGGCAGCAAAAGTTGATTAAATACCATATCCAAGCCACTATTAGGTCACTTTGACCTCGAGATTCATAAAGTTGCAAACTTTATGAGATCCATCCATTGCAACATCCAAGAACAACGGAAAAAGGGACAAAACTCAAGATCTAATAACATTGAATGATAAAAAATAAGGTCTTTGACACTCACAAAGGTCTACGAGAGTGCTAAGCTGAAGAATGGGGCTTGCTTGCTAGATCTTTGCGTCCTTCTTTCACCTTCTTTCTTTAAAATACCAACTAGCTTCACAAATGGGAGAGGAAATAATTAGGGTTTCTATCAAAGCTTCAGGGGCTGATGGAAGTTGAGGGTGAACAAACCATAGCCTCCACATTCCTTAAAATAGTAGAAAACCCTGAAATATTAGGGTTTCATTTCCAGCGGTCAACACACCCTGTTCCAAGAGAAACACAATGTGTTGCCCAAATAAAACTCACGCCTTTTACTTTTCAGACATGCTGTTTTGGTGCTTCCAACAATTCGTGTTCAACCCCATGAATACTACTACTTGACCAATTGACATGAAATGGAATTATAGTGATGAATTAAGAAGTACCTGAACATCGGGATGTTACAATTCTCCCCCACTTGAACTAAACTTCAGCCTCGCAGTCTGTTGTGGTGAAAAAATTTGGATAATGCTCCCACATCTCAACCTCCGGCTCCCAGGTCCACTCGGAGCCCCTCCGGTGCTGCCACCATACCTTCACCAAAGGTACTTCCTTGCTACGCAAAACCTTTACCTTCCTTTCTAGGATAACCACTGGCCTCTTAACATAGTTCAGGCACTCATCAACCTGAATCATCCAAGGAAACCACTGCATCCTCATCCACTACACACTTTAGTAGTTGTGAAACATGGAAAATGCTATGAATCTGACTGAGCTCATCATGAAGATCCAATCTATAAGCAACCTTATCAATCCCGATGATTACCCAAAACAACCCAATATACCGGGGTCCCAACTTCGTCCTCGTCCTGAAGCAGATCACACCTTTCCAAGGTGAGACCTTCAGTAGCACCAAGTCACCGACCTAAAACTCTAACTCGGATCAGCGCCGGTAGGCATAGCTTTTTTTCCGACTCTAAGCAGTTGACGATCTCTACCTGATTTGCTATATCATCTCCATAGTGTGAAGGACCACTTCGGTCCGCTCTATAACCTTGTAACCAACCTCACCCCAGCAAACCGGGGTACGACATCTCAGCCCATACAAGATCTCAAAAGGAGGAGCACCAATGCTAGAATGATAACTGTTATTGTAGGAGAACTCTGCAAGAGGTAGGTAGGAGTCCCATCTCCCACCAAAATCGATGAAATAGGCCCACAACATATCCTCAAGTGTGTATATTGTCCACTATCTATGGCCATCGTTCTGCGGATGATAAGTTGTGTTGAAGTGCAACCTGATGGGTTTTGAGCATTCTAACACTCCTATGGTGTACATGCAACCCTAGAAACCTTGGATCTATGTTTTCTCTATTATACATGAAAATATGATTTTTCCAAGGTTCTTATCCTAACTAACATACAATGGAACAACTATCCTACAAAAGTCTAGTTAGATGACGTACCTTTTAATGGATCTTGAAGTCTTGAACTTTTAAGAGCTTAGTGCCCTAAGTGTTGCACCTCAAATAGTTCATATAACACCAAAATCCCTTGGAATAACTTGAGAAGAAGAATACTTGCACCAAAATCGGCTAGCCCTATTTGTCTTATGCACTAATGCCGATTTCATGAACTAGAGACCTCTTTATATAGTGTGTAGGATTAGGGTTAGATTCATGTAAACCCTAATACCCATGACCTTTCATTTCCATAAGATCTATGGGTTAAAACTCCAAGGACTATCCATGAAAGCTTAGCCCAACCTAAATGAACTTGGCCCATCCTATATATATATATAAGATTCCAAATTTAATTAGTTCATTTTGATCAATAAATTAATTCTTGATCAATACTAATTAAATAATATGATTTCATATTAATATATTAGAACTTATAATATATTAATATAAATCATAAGTATCCTTTTTCTCACTTTGTCTATCCAATTGTTCTGATGTCATGCAACCCAAATGGACCATGCTATTCTTGGGTCGAATACATACCAATAATATTTATGGGCTTAGACATCTAATCCAATAGTCTCCCACTTGGATAAGTCTAAAACTATTATTGCGTATGACTCCAAGATCCTGACTAGCAATCGTAGCTCTTAAAGCCATTGTTGAACTTTGACCCAGTCAATGACGTGTCCATTAGAAAAGGGATCATATATTCCTCCATTATAGATATCAAATGGACTGATACATGGATTATAATCATGCTCTCAGTCCATTTGTTGTTTCCTAATTTCCGATTTATAACGACTGACTAATTGAACAAATCAAATCAGTCTAGGCTTGGCCAAGCACTTAGGGGTGTCATCACTAAATTATCGAGGGGCCCACAGATATTGCTTTTATCCCTCCAAGGGTAAAAGGAATGTATAAACTTTGACCCAAGTGTTCGCTTGTACTTACTCATCAAATAACATACAACAATATGTTTTGTAACAACAAAGTTACTGGTTGCGTTTACATATGTCAATGTGCAACTGACGCGTAACTACAACTCACATGTATCCATTTGAAGAATATAAGATATTATCGTCTCATGATTCACTGGTGATAAAATCCATGAAGTGATTCAAATGAGCGTGGGTTGAATCCAATACTCGAATCTCATTCCAGGAGCACTCATAAACACTGCAGCCACTATGTCCCAGACAAACTACAAACCCTTCATGACAGTCTTGCCTCAATACCTACTTCAAAAATATGATCGAATGTGGATAGATTGAATAACCTAGTTATTTAGGAACTCAAAACATGCAAAGTGAAACATAAGAATAATCAAATCCAATATGGTATCAGAACTTATGAATATAAATAAAACATCTTTTATTTATCACCATATTGATTACACATTATTCATTGCATAATGTTTCAAATAATCAACTTACTACTTGAATTAAAACAATAGTCATGCCTTGATCCAAGTATGCACACTATGTTTTTCCAAACAATAGTTATGTCATACACCAAGTATGCACACTATGTTTGTCTATGATCCTTACTTTGTGGAATAGATCAATTGAACATAATTCCAATGATTCTAATTTCACAATTTCCAAATCCTTATCGTAAGTGTAAGAATTCCAAATTCCTGCCATTTACCGAAATCTGTTAGATTCTAAATCATATGCATTGATCCTCTTGTAATGACTATGCACAAAGTCACAAAGACTTGGCAACAGACATTACAAAGTACTCTAATGGAGATCAATTCCATGGAAATGAAGTCTCAAATTCAAAGTACATACCTTTGAACATCCT
Organism: Lactuca saligna; assembly: GCF_052625555.1. NCBI lineage: Eukaryota > Viridiplantae > Streptophyta > Magnoliopsida > Asterales > Asteraceae > Lactuca > Lactuca saligna. The sequence goes on from NC_136417.1 coordinate 57,042,247, forward strand.
TCTTGCATTAAGTTTTTCTAATCTTACACAGATTAAATAACTTCAACTTATGGACATATTTCCTTATTCCTATTTTAACTATCACTTCTGAACAAGAGTTGCCCCTTTTTCAGAATATGTCAATATGGTCCTTTCAAAAATTTACACCATACTTCCAACTGTCCATGAGCAACCAATCTTTGGTAAAACCTTAGATTGTCCTCAAACATTGCTTAATCAGTTTAGACATATCCAATTCTAGACCTTTTCCACTCTTAATACCCTAGGCATTTGGAAAATATAGAAAGTATATATATTATAGCACACGTAATCGATCATATACCTGAAGTATATGGGACATGATTCATGATGTCTCACAGAAAGATGTGATCCTAGATCAGTCTTTTGCTACAATGTTTGTTTATTTGCCATGTTTTCATAATTCGACTATGAAGAGGGATACCGTAATCATAATCGAATGTTGAACCATACCAACATAAAATTCATATATATAACCTTGACTATAGATGATTAAAATCTCAATTTAAGCTTTTAGAATTGAAATGAAGTATAATTTCCTCTCCCTTAATTATAGCAAAACAACTTTTCCTAATTGAAAATTTTGTTTTCTATAATTAACATTGCTAACTTGCATCACTTATTATAATTATCATGCTCCAAATAACATGATAATTATTAGCATAACACTTATGCTCCAACTAGCTTTGACATGTATCCAGAAATCAGGTGGACTTATAGAAATCAATACTTTATTGAATTTCTTACCAAAGTTTAGATTTCTGATACGAGATGATTTAATAAGACTTTATCAAAATTATACACCTTTTCTTAGATAGCTCACATGTGTGTCTAAAAAAATTAGAACTATGAAAAGGGATGTCGTAATCATAGTCTCAATTGTTTAGACCTTTTCCATTTCTCACAAGTCTATGTTAGTGTATCGGTTACCCACACACGCTCCACTAACGACTTTCAAAATGTAAATATCACAATTGCTATCTACTTCAAACCTACTTAGTGAAAGCGTTTCCTCACCATCATTTTCATGAATCGGAGAGAAACCTTATGACACATAGACTTTATGGTGTATGTGTTCCTATCCATGTGAATTTGTCAAAACCATAATCACAAGACAAGGTTAGTGATAAATCCAAACTCATATGGACTAAAGTTGTGCAATCTTAACTTCTTACTACCTGGCAGCACAATCCCCTGCCATTGCTTCCAAGTAGTTATGCAAACAACTGAGAACTTGTAGAACTCATATGCATAGTCAACTTTAACTAGAATGGGCACATAAATAAGAATATGTCAACACATTAGGTTACAAACCTCAAGTCGTGCGCTAGTGATAAACTACAGGTTTTATTCTTGATTAGTTCTTCAAACTCTTTCAGGATATTTTAGACTCCCACTGTCCTCTTAACATAAGACTCTCTTGCGAAGAACCATTCCTTGACAAACAATATTCAAGAGATAGTTCGGATTCTTATCAAGACAAACACTTCACACAATTTGCCTTAGTTGGTCTTTGTTTTATCCAAAACATCACAACTTACCAATTTCAAATGTACAAGAGTAGAAAACATTTTACTCTTACATTTGAAAAGTGTCATAAACCTTCTTTAAGATGTGTCACTCAAGTTACAATCTTGGAGTATGACTCTAAGAATTGTTTTGAAACAAAGTATGACTCATCTTCTTGATTTAACAACTTCAACAATTCATGACTCCTCTTCTTAGCCATAAGAATACACTAAGATGTCCTTAGAGGATGAATTTTGATATGGTTTCATAATCATTAAGATGATCATAAAACATGATACTAAAGTACTCTCCCATCTTTTCAAATTATAGAAACTTTTATCTTTCTACCTAATTTGATTCTTCTCATTCGTTCTGCCATACAGTGTACCCGATCCCTTTGTCCTTCACTTGACTCACATATACATGTGAACAAGGAATTAGTCTTAATTTTCCAAAGATGAAAATTCTCATTCATCATACAATACAACTTGCATGATTCTAAGTTTCAGTCCAGTTGAAACTTGGGTGATGAGAATATTTCCTTATTTGGTAAATTTAGACACTACCACAAATGAAGGAATCAAATGCATATTTCCATTATTTTTAGAAACATACAAACATCAATTTTCCATAAATGTCATTGCAAGGAGATATAAAATAAAACAAAAAAAAATATTTATTTATGAAATGCGAAAAAAACTTTTTCCTTACAGTGTAACTTTAAATGAAAGCTATGTTATTAGATAATTACTAGCAATCTATCATAACCCCTAAGTAGTAGCTCCAAAATCCGATCTTCGAACCATACGATTGAAATCCATCTTCGCGATCAAATTCAGCATACTCTTCTTTTAAGCTTCCTTCCATTTGCATAATCCTGAAGCAAAGTAAAACTTTTTGATTCTTCCTTCTCTCAAATCTTTCAAATAGTTAGGGCAATTTTGCAACCAATGCCCCTTCACTTGACAATAAAAACATATAGACTCTTTAGGAATGGTACACAGGACTATCACAGACTTAGCCTTTCCCTTTACCTTTTGGTCAACCGGTTTTATGATGGCCGATCCCTTTCCATTGGGAAGAGAAAACTTTTCTGGACTTCCAATGTTACCATTGTCAATATCCATGGAAGTTTGAGAAATAGACCTTCCACCTAAATTTACTTTTCCAGTGGACCAAAACATTTCTGATTCAGCAGCAACAAACAAATTAGAAACATCAATAAGGGTCATATTGTGATTTGTCGCATATTAGTCCTTAATGAACTCACCATACGACTCAGGAAGTGACTGAAGAACCCAGTCAATATCCAACTTCTTTGGGACAATGACACCCAACATTATCAACCTGTCAATGTGTGACTTTATCTCTAAGACATGAATACACATATGTCTTCCATCTTTATGTTTCATTGAAAGCAGTGATCTTGAACTTTTCAAGTCTTCGAGTTTGTGGGTCAGGGAGAATAATTGGAGGAGGTGAAGGAAGAGAAGTATGATTTCCATGATCCAATCGCGGGACATCATCCTCACTAGGGAAGCTTGTTCCAAGAGATTTGGGAAGATCATAGTTGTCTGAACCAGACATCTACAATGGGAGAAATTCAAGTTAGTTGATTTAAGTCCTTAACATAACACCCAATATGAAATATTAAGGCCACGACCCAACACAATATTTTATAACTTAGAAGAGGGATGTCATAATCCAAGCTACAAAATATTTGAAGGTAGGCGAATAACGATTCACCAATTTCCACCATGAAAAACGAAATAAATTATTAGGTTTTAATTAGATTTGAAACTCCTAAATCTTTTGTGATACATTGAACTTTTCAATGACATGTTTAAATCTTGATTGTGCCCTCTCAGATTTGTGATTGGGATGCCGATGATCATAAACAAGGTGTGAATAACCATGCAACTTAACTTGGTACCCTTAATCTTTATCACTTAATCGATGTGTCGGTTACCCACACGCCCTCCACCGATATATGATAAACATTAAGCCATCCTTTGCCACTCTTAGTAGTCCATGTTAGTGTGTCGGTTACCCACACATGCTCCACCAACAACTTGGTAAGGTACAAAGTGTAATTTCATGGGTTAGCACCAAATTCACATTTTCCTAAAGTAACTAAGATTGGAAATTTATAAAAGGTTTAGTTACTTTATATTTATCATTATACTTATATAGAGAATTATAGTCCTTGTCCTACCCATTCGGCTAACGACCCTCCACCAGTCAAGGAAGTGGTAGGTGAGAGTGGACACTCATTAAGCTGCCATTTTATAGGCAACAACCTTATACCCCCCTTATAGACCGACTTCATGAATGAGGCTTACTAATGGTAAGACTGACTTGCTCTTATACATATACATATATATATATATATATATATATATATATATATATATATATATATATTAACTTAAAATACTATAAAGTATGAGGGTTGAATTTTAACTCTTAAAACTTTAGGCTTTGGAATTAAAGTGTGTATGAGACTTTACAAATTCCAAAACTTGAGGGAAAGTTTTGAAAATTTCAAAAAAACTTTTGGATTTTCATAACTTATGAGTTTAATTAAGGTTTTAAAAACTTTAATGAAGAGACTCTTGAACATTCATAACTTGAGGACAAGTTATGGAGTTCATAAGACAATTTATGATGAAAAAGACTATTCAACTGTGTAACCTATGAGTTTTTAAGGGATCTTTAAAAGAAATGACTTTTGGTAATCCATAACTTGAGGACAAATTATGGACTCCATTAAAACAATTAGATCAGGAGATAACTAACAAACAATTTGAAAATAATTCCTATGATCTACCAAAACTCGTAAGTGTATAAACAATAATATCAACAATTTCAAGAATCATATAAACACATATAAACTTGAAATTTTAATAATAACCTTGAAATTGGTTTACCATAATCATTACCACATCAAAAACAGGTTTTATACATCCAAAACAATTTAAGGTAATGATTTTAGACCAATTCCAGCACCAAAACTCGAAAATCTACACTCAGGCCAACCAACTCATTGAGTGCATGAACTGTATCGGCGAGTTGGTTGAATATATGCATGGACTCGTCGAGTTCCATGAAGGACTCGGCGAGTAAACTGGGCAATGTGCAGAAATTCGACATTTTTCAGTATTTTGCATCAAGTATAAAGAAAACAAACCTGACTCTAATACCACTGAAGGGTTGTGAGCATTCTAACACTCCTATGGTGTACATGCAACCCTAGAAACCTTAGAACTATGTTTTCTCTATTATACATGCAAATATGATTTTTCCAAGGTTCTTACCCTAACTAACATACAATGGAGCAACTATACTACAAAACTCTAGTTAAATGATATACCTTTTGATGGAGCTTGAAGTCTTGAACCTTTAAGAGCTTAGTGCCCCAAGTGTTGCACCTCAAATGGTTCACACAACACCAAAAATCCTTGGAATAACTTGACAAGAAGAATACTTGCACCAAAATCGGCTAGCCCTCTTTGTCTTATGCACTAGTGCCGATTTCATGAACTAGAGACCTCTTTATATAGTGTGGAGGATTGGGTTACACTCATGTAAACCCTAATACCCATGACTTTTCATTTCCATAGGATCCATGGGTTAAAACTCCATGGACTATCCATGAAAGCTTAGCCCAAGCTAAATGAACTTGGCTCATCCTATATATATATATATATATATATATATATATATATATATAGTGTTGTTGATCAATACTAATTAAAAAATATGATTTCATATTAAGATATTAGAATGTATAATATATTAATATAAATCATAAGTATCCTTTTTCTTACTTTGTCTATCTAATTGTTCCGATGCCATGCAACCCAAATGGACCATGCTACTCTCGGGTCGAATACATACAAATAATAGTTATCGGCTTAGACATCTAATCCAACACAACCTCGTGCTCAGTTCCTCATGGAACTTCTACCAAAAATGGGAGGTGAATAGAATGTCACGGTCTGACACACTGGAGACCAGAACCCCATGGCGAGCAACAATATCACGGATATACACATCGACCAACTTCTCGGCTGAAGAACTCTCCCGAATTGCCAGGAAGTGGGCACTCTTGGTCAATCGATCCACGATGATCCAAGTAGCATCGAAACCCTTTGTTGTCTTCGATAACTTGGTGATGAAATCTAACTAAATCTGCTCCCATTTCAACATGGGAACCTCCAGAGGTTGCAGTTTCCATGCGGCCTTTGATGCTCAGCCTTCACCATCCTGCATTTCATACAAATCTCCACATACCAAGCGATCTCCCTCTTCATAAAAGGCCACCAATAGCTCAATATCATATCCCAATATATCTTGGTGGCCCCCGGATGCATAGAAAAATGAGACTTATGAGCCTCCTCCAATACAATCTGTGTGACCCCACCAAACATCGGAATCCAGACCCGACCACATCGGGATAAAAAACCATGACCATTTGGAACAAATCTGGCAATCTCAGTCCTGATCCTCTCTTTCTTCAAATTCTCTTCCTAAACACCCTCGACTTGAGCCTTGCTAATCAATCCCAATAGTGGGGAATCAATTGATATCCTCATATTTGATACCCCATCTAAAACCCAGTCGACTTGTGGCTCAAGGCATCTGCCACCACATTCGCTTTACATGGATGGTAAAGGATCTCGCAGTCATAACCCTTGATTACGTCCATCCACCCGTGTTGCCTCATGTTCAGGTTCAGCTGATCCATAATATGCCTCAAACTCTTGTGATCCGTGTAGATAGTACAGCGGGCCCCATAAAGATAATGCCTCCAAATCATGAAGGCAAGAACCATTGCCCCAATTCTAGATCATGTGTTGGATATCGTGTCTCGTGCAGCTGTAGTTGTCGCGAATCATAAGCTATCACTCGTCATCTCTGCATGAGGACCGCCCCCAAGCCAGTGATGGATGCGTCACAAAATACTAAAAAATCCTCAATTACCTATAGGAGGGTCAAAACCTGGGCCTCACATAATCTCTGCCAAATGTAACACCCCGAGTTCAGAAGTGCAAGTTCAGGGTGCTTGGTGTAATTTAGGAGGATCGACTCGGTGAGTCCATGGATAGACTCGGCAAGTCGAGTCGCAATTTTGGTCGCATGCTTAGTGACCAACTCGGCGAGTCGGCGGCTGGACTCGACGAGTTGGTGCTGAAGGGAGAAAACCCCAAATCTGGGGTTTGTGCCATATATAAAGCACATTGTAGCCACCCTCAGCCTCTTTACCTTCCCTTTTAGTTCCCGAACACCCTAAATCATGAGAGGCTCCATTGTTGAGAAGATTAAAGCTTGGAAGGAGAAATTAGTGTAGAGAAATTAGAGGATATTGAGGATAGCATCAAGAGGGCTTGTGGATCTGAGTCTACATCAGTTTAGACTCATCTTTAGGGTAAGAAGCCACTACCTTAAGCCTTTTTCCTTATTGTCATCCATAGTGGTTATTTTAGGGGATTCTTTAGCTTGGTTTGGATCCATTTCGGGCTTAGAGGTTAGATCTGAAGTTGCAACTTCATATCTAGGTTGTATTGGAGTCATAAGGGCAGAAAGAATCAATCCTTGGGCTTGATTGAGAGTGTCCTTGCCTTTAACCTTCATTTTTATCTTGTTGGAGCTTGTTGAGCCTTGCATGCACGTAAAGTTGGAAACTTTATGTGTGAATTTGGCCCTAGGGGTCCAAATCAATGTTTTGGAAGTAATGGAATCACCTGAAATCGTCTGGATGAAGATGTCACGTCTGGACTCAGCGAGTCACATGGGTGAACTCGCCGAGTAGTATGAATATGTGCATGAACTCGGCGAGTTGGAAGAACAACTCGGCGAGTCCGTTGAATATTGCCTTGGACTCAGCGAGTCTGTTCTTGGACTCGGCGAGTCTGGTCATGGAGTCCTAACTTTTTCTGGTTGAACGGTGAATCAGTGAGTCGTGGGATGACTCGGTGAGTTGAGCGAGAAGGGACTCGGAATTATAGGACTCGGCGAGTCGACAGGGCGACTTGGCGAGTAGGGTCACACAGAAAGGTGGACTTTGACTGAGGACTTTGACTTTGACAAAGAGTTGACCAGTTAACTTCCGAGGGTATTTTGGTAATTATTGGTATTTATTGAGTTCAGTCATTTGGTATTGATCAGTGGTGGAGTTCGTGTCGGACGTTGGAGCAGTGTAATCTTATTTCTTCAGTCAGCAGTTGTGAGGTGAGTTATCCTCACTATATTGACAGGGTCTAAGGCACCAAGGTCGGCCCTTTATCGGATGGAAATCTAGGTAGTTGTTATGTTATTGCCTTGCTATATGTTTGCATCCTGGTAGTTAGGATGGTATATGTGATGGGTTTTGAGCATTCTAACACTTCCTAAGTGTACATGCAACCCTAATAACCTTGGATCTATGTTTGTCTAATTATCATGCAAAGTTGAATTCCAAGGCTATATTCCTAACTAGCATACATGGGGAACAATTTTAACTTGAATGATAGATAGAATAACTTACCTTGGTGTTGCTTATGTTCCTTGAAACCTTATGAGCCTAGCACCCCAAGTGTGATGCCTAAAATGCTTCACACAACACCAAATGCTCTTGGAAAGACTTATGAGAGAATGCACACTTCTTGAAATCAGCCAAGCCCTCTTTTTTTCTTAGTGTAGCCGATTTTGGTGGAGAATGAGATCCTTATATAGTGTTGACACATCTTGGGTTACACCATGTAAACCCTAATGTGTCATGACTCTTCATTTCCATGACCCATGGGTTTGTAACTCCCATGGAGCATCCTATGGGTAGAACCCAACTTGATAATCCATGGAGCCTCTTAGCCCACTATACAAGATATGGATGATTTACATAATCAACCCATATATTTAATTAGTTCTCTTTTGATCACTTAATTAATTCTAAATTAATTATTGATCAAACTAATCAAATAATATTATTAATATATTAGAACTTATAATATATTAATAATCTCCAAGTGTTATTTCTCTCATTTAGTCTATCCAATTGCATGGTGTCATGCAACCCAAATGGACCATGCCGGGTCGGGTCAAGTACATACCAGAAATAGTTATGGACTTAGACACCTTATCCAACAGTCTCCCACTTGGATAAGTCTAATAACTATTACTGCAAGTATGACTTCAGGAACCGATCGGCAATCGTAGCTCTTTTCAAGGTTTCTCGGAACTAAGAAAATGATGGTACGCCATTTAAGATAAGTGCTCATATAATTCTCTGTTCTTAGATATCAGTCGGACAAATACATGGAACAATGTCTTACTTATTGTCCAACAGTTTGTTTCCCAATTTCCGATTTGTTTGACAAAGAACTTAATTGAACACATCAACTTAGTTCTGACCGGGCCCGGTACATGGGTCAAAAGAAAATCATCGAGGGGCCTAGATATCAGCTTCCAATCCAAGAAGGAACAGATAAACTTCGACTCATATGTTTGTTCTACCACTCATTGAATTACACACAAGAGCACGATTTATAACATCGAGTTACCAATGCGTTTTCGTACAATCAATGCATAACCAACTTGTAAGTAACAAATCATATCTCTAGGTTTGAAGACTTATACGATATTACCGTCTCACAATCACTCGAGATAGGATTCCATGAAGTGATTCCAGTGAGCGTGGGTTGAGTCCAATGCTCAGAACGTATGAGCACTCATGATTGTTGTAGCCTTGTCCAAGACCTCTACAACCAAACATGACAGTCTTGATTCATACCTACTTCCGACATATGACTGACTGTGGAGATTTGAATAATATGTTATACCAAACAAAAATTATTCTGGAAGTCAAAACATGCAAAAGAAATATAATAAACGATCGACAAGAGATAGCAACACTTTACTCATAAATAAAACATTTTTATTCATCATCAAATGTTAATTACACTTTACAAATTTCGAGGTTATCTAACTACTAAATCTAATATCATCCTTCAGCCCTATGCTCCGAGCATGCTGGAGATGCTTAACCGAGTCAGTCCCTTAGTGAGGGGATCTGCCGGATTCTCATCTGATGATACCCTCTTTGCCACGAGGAGTCCTTCTTCAATCCGATGTCTGATGAAATGGTATTTTCTGTCGATGTGTCTGGATCTTCCGTGATCCCTTGGTTCCTTGGCTAAGGCAACAGCACTTTCACTATCACAGAAAATTTCCATTGGCTCTTTAATAGCTGGTACAACTCCAAGGTCTCCAATGAAGTTCTTCAGCCATATCGCCTCCTTTGCCGCCTCGCTAGCTGCAATATACTCTGATTCACAAGTAGAATTTGCCACTGTCTCTTGCTTGGAACTCTTCCAAGAAATTGCTCCTCCATTTAGGGTAAAGACCCAGCCCGACTGAGAGCGGAAATTATCCCTATCAGTTTGGAAGCTAGCATCACTATACCCTACAACTCTCAAGTCATCACTCCCACCGAGGGTAAGGACCCAGTCCTTAGTCCTTCGTAGGTACTTGAGAATATTCTTTACCGCAGTCCAGTGTGCCTTGCCAGGGTTCCCCTGAAACCTGCTAACCATGCTCAGGGCAAAAGCTACATCAGGTCGAGTACACGTCATAGCATACATGATCGATCCTACAGCCGAAGCATAAGGTATTCGACTCATTTCTGCTATCTCAGCCTCAATGCTAGGGTTTTGTGTCTTACTCATTTTGGCGTTACTCTGGATGGGAAACTCTCCTTTCTTGGAGTCCTACATGCTGAATCTCTTCAGCACCTTATCCAAGTAGGTACTCTGACTAAGTGCAATTAGTCTTTTACTCCGATCTCTCAAGATCCTTATCCCTAGAATATAGGCAGCTTCACCAAGGTCCTTCATAGCGAAACACATCCCAAGCCAGGACTTTACTTCCTGCAGGGTTGGAATGTCGTTTCCTATGAGTAGTATGTCATCCACATACAATACCAAAAAGCTAACTATACTCCCACTAGCCTTGATATACACACAAGATTCATCTTCACTCCTAGAAAAACCAAATTCCTTGACCTTTTCATCAAAGAAAAGATTCCATCTGCGAGGTGCTTGCTTTAATCCATAGATGGACTTCTCAAGCTTACACACTCTATTAGGGTACTTGTTGCTGACAACACCTTCTAGCTGACTCATGTAAACATCTTCAGCCAATTTTCCATTAAGGAAAGCGGTTTTGACATCCATTTGCCAAATTTCATAGTCATGAAATGCGGCTATGGCTAACATAACCCTAATAGACTTAATCTTGGCTACCGGAGAAAAGGTCTCATCATAATCTACTCTAGGAATTTGTGAGAACCCCTTTGCAACCAGTCTAGCCTTATATGTGTGTACATTACCATCCATGTCGGTCTTCTTCTTGAAGATCCATTTGCACCCCACCGTCTTACGACCTGGTACATTTTCAACCAAGTTCCAAACTTGATTGTCATACATGGATTGTATCTCGCTATCCATAGCCTCTTTCCATTTAGCAGACTCGGGGCCTGCCATGGCTTCCTCGTAGCTGTTAGGGTCATCTTGACTTACTAGTGTCCCATCACTAATAAGTGTCTCACCTTCTGCAGTAATATGGAATCCATAGTAATGCTCAGGTGCACTCCTAACTCTCGTGGAACGACTCAGAGGTACAGATTTGTCAATTGGCTCAACAGGAGTTTCCTCCTCAAGTTGAGGGCTAGAGTTTGAAGTTCCTTCACCACTTGACTCTTGAATTTCTTCAAGATCAATTTGCCTCCCACTGTCTCCTTGGCTTATAAACTCTCTTTCTCGAAAGACTCCTCTTCTTGCTACAAAGACCACATTGTCACTAGGTCTGTAGAAGAGGTAACCAAAGGATTGTTGTGGGTAGCCGATGAAAATACACCTCTCGCTTCGAGGTTCGAGCTTATCATGAGTCTCGCGTCTCACGAAAGCCTCGCAACCCCAAATATTGATGTGGTCTAGTTTAGGTACTTTACCAGTCCACATCTCGTGAGGAGTTTTGGCAACTTTCTTTGTAGGGACTAGATTAAGAATATGGGCGGCAGTCTCTAAGGCATACCCCCAGAATGAGATAGGTAGCGAAGCTCAACTCAACATGGAACGAACCATGTCTAACAAGGTTCGATTACGCCTCTCAGCCACACCATTCAACTGCGGTGTCCTAGGAGGTGTCAATTGTGAGACAATCCCACATTCCCTTAGATAGTCGAGGAACTCTGAACTAAGATACTCACCACCTCGATCGGATCGAAGCATCTTAATGTTCCTGCCCAATTGATTCTTGACTTCCTGTTTAAATTCCTTAAACCTCTCGAAAGTCTCTGACTTATGTTACGTAGACATATCCATATCTACTGTAATCATCAGTAAAAGTCAAATAATAACGATTAGCATCCCTTGTGGCATGTTTGAATGGTCCACACACATCCGTGTGTATAAGGTCCAACAAACCTTCACCCCTTTCACACGAGCCTGTGAAGGGTGACTTTGTCATTTTTCAAAGTAAGCATGATTCGCAACGATCATCTGACTTTAGGTCAAACGACTCCAAGACTCCATCCTTTTGGAGTTGGCCTATGCGTTTCTTGCTTATATGTCCAAGGCGACAATGCCATAATGATGCTTTATCCAAGTTATTATTATTAGTAGAATCAATACACAAAACATTATTTCCTAAGTTATCTACAACATACACAACTTCATACACACCATCACAAGGTAATGCTTTAAAATAAAGAACATTATTAAAGAAAGCATCAATAGAACCAACTTCATTATTAAACGAAAAGGTAAACCCTTGTTTGTACAAAGCATGAAAGGAAATAATATTTCTTGCCATTACTGGCGAGTTACAACATTTATTCAGATCTAAACTAAACCCACTACTTAGCGATAAAGTATAAACTCCAATCTTGGTGACAGGTGAAGCTTTCCTATTCCCCATGATCAAGTTTATTCTTCCTTGCTCCACCTCCTCACTTCTTCTTAGTCCCTGCAAGTCACAACAAATATGAATACCACAACCGGTATCAAGGACACAAGATTTAGAATGGGGTGAGTTATTAGAAATGATAGTGTAAATACCTTCATGGTTGGGTTTGACTTTTCCATCCTTCACATCCTGCTGGTATTTTGGGCAGTTCCGCTTCCAATGAGCCTTTTCATGGCAATAGAAGCATTCAGCCTCTTTTGGGTCAGAAGAAGGAGTAATGAAACCTTTCTTGGTTCCACTTGAAGAAGAGCCATCAAGGGTCCGAGCCTTGGTACCCTTCGAAGATCTCTTTCTCTTCCTCCCTCGACTTTTCCCGATTGCCAAAACCGAAGTTGAATTTGGAGTAGGAGTGATAGCAACCGACTTCCCCTTAAGACCTGTTTATGCGGTCTTGAGAAGTCCCTGAAGTTTGCTGAGGGTGACCTCTTCCTTGTTCATGTGATATGTCATGCGGAATTGATCATAGCACGATGGTAAGGAGTGCAAAATGATATCTATTGCAAGCTCCTCAGGGAAGTTCACATTAAGCTTCAGCAACCGATCGACATACCTTTGCATTTTCTGCATGTGGCTCGTGATGGATTCCCCGTCCTTCATCATGGTTGTTATCATGGAGCAGATGATCTCATACCTCTCTTTTCGTGCACTTTGATGGTATCTTTCCATCAAATCTTGGTGCATTTCATAAGGGTAGAAATCTTCATAAGACTTTTGGAGTTCAGCTGTCATTGTGGCCAACATGATGCAAGCCACCTTGGTCGCATCTCTTTCATGAGTATGAAAGTCAGCGATCTCCTGGGGAGTTGCAGTGGACTCATAAATTTCCTTAAGCTCCTTGTCAAGGACATATTCTTTGTCCTCATAGCGGGTAATCATCCTGATGTTTCTGATCCACTCATTGAAGTTGGATCCATCAAAGGTAACTTTCCCACACAAGCTCATAAGAGTAAAGGAGCCATTAGGATTCGAGCCAGAAGCAGCATTGTTTGAAGACATCTGAAAGAAGAGAACAAGTTTAGAATAGATATATGAGAGTAATTAATAAAACACCCAAATGTAATATTAAGTCTAGGATCCAATCACAATATAACATACCTTAGAAGAGGTATGTCGTAGTCTAAGCTATACCATATTTGAAAGGTAGGTGAATGACGATTCACCAATTTCCACCACGAAAACCAAAACATTTAAGTATAAGGTTTTTTTTTTTTTTTTGGTTCTTAGAAATTCCTAGATTCTTTGAGATTCAATGAGCTTTTCAAAGGCATGTTTCAATCTCGAGTGTGCCCTCCAAGTTTTGTGACTGGGATACCGAGGATCACAAAACGAGGTGTGAAGTAACCATGCAAATCACTTGGTAACCTTAAAGTTTATCACTCAATCGATGTGCCGGTAAACCACACACGCTCCACCGATACTATAATAAACCTTAAGTCACTCTTTACCTACCTTGTTAAGTCCAAGTTAGTGTGCCGGTTAACCACACACGCTCCACCAACGACTTAGACAAAGTGTAAAGTGTAATTTCATGGATTAGCACCTTATTCACATTTTCCTAAAGTAACTAAGATTGGGAATTTAATAAAACATTTAGTTACTTTATTATATTCATCATACTTTGAATGAGAATTTATAAGTCCTTGTCTTACCCGTTCGGCTAACGACCCTCCACCAGTCAAGCAAGCGGTGGGTGAGAGTAGACACCCATTAAGTCACCATTTTATAGGCAACAACCTTATACCCACCTTATACACCGGCTTCGTGAATGAGGCGTATTAGCGGTAAGACGACTTTGTTATTATACATATATATATATATATATATATATATATATATATATATATATATATATATATATATATATAATTATTAAGTCATCATAATATAAGTATAAGGATTGAATTTTAACATTTAAAATTCTAAGGGTTGGAACTAAAGTTTTAACTTAATTTTACGTGTTCCAAAACTTGAGGGCAAGTTTTGTAACTTTCAAAACTTTTCATTTCTTGTAACTTATGAGTATAATAGAGTAATAAAATGAAGACTCTTCATTTTTCTAACTCTTCTGTTATGTTTAATGGTTTTAACTCAAGTGTGACTCTTGGTTTTCCATAACTTGAGGACAAGTTATGGACTCCATTAAAACACATTATGATCAAGAATTAATCTACCACATAGGTTACAAATAATTCCTATGATCATCTAAAACATCATAAGCACAAGAACATGAATATGAACACATTCATAAATCAAAATTACACTTAAAACTTTGTGATTTTGATAACTAGTTGTTGTAAATGAATTAGAAAGAACATTACACCATCAAAACAAGTTTTCAAGTACCAAAACAGTTTAGGGTAATGTTTCTAGTCCATTTCCAGCAACTAAAGTCGAAATTTTGCAATATGTCGACCCTACTCGTCGAGTGCATGAACTTACTCGCCGAGTAGGTTGAAGATACACGTGAACTCGACGAGTCCATTCGTTAGACAGCAAGATTTTCGACTTTTTTCAACTTTTAAGCACAAATAAAAAGCAAACAAGCCTAGGCTCTGATACCACTGATGGGTTTTGAGCATTCTAACACTTCCTAAGTGTACATGCAACCCTAATAACCTTGGATCTATGTTTGTCTAATTATCATGCAAAGTTGAATTCCAAGGCTATATTCCTAACTAGCATACATGGGGAACAATTTTAACTTGAATGATAGATAGAATAACTTACCTTGTTGTTGCTTATGTTCCTTGAAACCTTATGAGCCTAGCACCCCAAGTGTGATGCCTCAAATGCTTTACACAACACCAAATGCTCTTGGAAAGACTTATGATAGAATGCACACTTCTTGAAAATGGCCAAGCCCTCTTGTTTTCTTAGTGTAGCCGATTTTGGTGGAGAATGAGATCCTTATATAGTGTTGACACATCTAGGGTTACACCATGTAAACCCTAATGTGTCATGACTCTTCAGTTCCATGACCCATGGGTTTGTAACTCCCATGGAGCATCCATGGAGCATCCTATGGGTAGAACCCAACTTGATAATCCATGGAGCCTCTTAGCCCATTATACAGGATATGGATGATTTACATAATCAACCCATATATTTAATTAGTTCTCTTTTGATCACTTAATTAATTCTAAATTAATTATTGATCAAACTAATCAAATAATATTATTAATATATTAGAACTTATAATATATTAATAATCTCCAAGTGTTATTTCTCTCATCTAGTCTATCCAATTGCATGGTGCCATGCAACCCAAATTGACCATGCTGGGTCGGGTCAAGTACATACCAGAAATAGTTATGGACTTAGACACCTTATCTAACAATATGTTAGAGACCTGGTTAAGGTCGGAATCCTGGTATATAGGATGATGCTATACTGGGCCTTGCCCACTGCAATGGACCGATGTCCGGAACTAACCAGGGCCTTGCCCTCTGCATCGGACCGAAGTCCGGAACTACTGAGGCCTTGCCTCCTGCATCGGACCGAAATCCGGAACTAACTGCATCGGACCGAAGTCCGGAACTACTGAACATAGTATAGCATAAACATATCAACTAGCATGAACACATAAACTGCATACTGCATCGGGCTGTAGCCCGAAACACATAACACATAAATCCTGTCTGAGCCACGAAGGCATCAAACATACTAGAATTTGCATCGGACTGAAGTCCGGAAACTACTACTAGCTATATGGGCCGACATTGTGGCCTTAGACCCATTCCTACTGAAAGGAAACTCACCTCGTTTCTGGCTGCTGAGTGTATGGCTCTGGAAGCTATCTGCTGCTGCTCCGGTATCTCCCCGGCTACAATTTCACAAATACACTCAATCAAATACTAATAACTGCATTGGGGTAAAATGACTCTTTTACCCCTGGCTAAAGTCAACTCGCTTGGTCAAAGTCAACTTACAGTTGACCTGACTCGCCGATTTGGGCCCCCAACTCGCCGAGTCCCTACTCTCATTTTTCAACCCTGCTCGCTGCTACTCGTCGAGTATGGCATAAACTCGACGAGTTCCCATTCAATTCTAAAACTCAGGCTATCTGCATCCGACTCGCCGAGTTGTATGAACAAGTCAACGAGTTGTTCTTGAATCTAAGAAGATTGCCTTAGACTCGCCGAGTTGTATGAACAACTCGTCGAATCCCTCCTTTACTGAGTCTAACCTCCGACTCACTGAGTCCATGCTACTACTCACTGGTCCCCACTCGGAATCACTCAAAGGGGAAAGATCGGGGACTCGCGACTCGACTCACCGAGTCCGAAGAACGACTCGCTGAGTCACATGCATGCAGTTACTAAAAACTCGATTCTGCTCAAAACTACTACATACAATTTATAGATCTGAGTTCCTAAGGCTGGTTTACCACGTAAATTTTCCAACTTTACGTGTACAAATGCATGAAAAAGGATATAAAGGATAAAAAGGCACTTGGAAGGATAGATCTAGGGCTATCATGCAAAATGGCTCCATAAAGGTGATAGATCTTTGTTTTTGGAACTGAAACATGGCTAGATCTGAAGGCTAAGCAATCTAATATGATTTCTCTACTATGAACAAGCTAAGGAATGGATAAAATGGGCTAAATATGCTTATAAAGGAGAATCAATCATAGAAACAGAAGGAATCCGATTACTACCTCAATAAACTCTGAAATAGGTGCAAGACCTTAGATCTTCTTCTTCTCATTTGGATCTATCCTCCTTCTTCTCTTCAAAACTTCAAGATTACACAAGAACTGCTCAAATACTCAATGGAATAGTTAGGGTTTGCTAAATGATGCTTTGCGGGTGAAGGAGACGAGTTTGGGGGCTCATAAGATGGTTTAAATAGGGTGCAAACCAGGGGATTTAGGGTTTCTACCTGGCAGGCCGACTCGCCGAGTCCCGAATATGGACTCGCCGAGTCGCCGATCTATACTCTGCTCCTAATCACGACTCTACTCGACGAGTCGGGCCATAGACTCGTCGAGTCCCTCTGCAAACTTCTAAAATAAATAATATAAAAACAACATACCATAGACGGGTCGTTACATAAGTTGAATTTTCTCCCATTTTGTAGATGTATGAATCTAACTATGGTCTTCTCAAATCCGATGAGAAAAGTTTTCATCAAAAAGATGACATTTCACTTCCTCCACCTCCTCCGATTGTTCTCCCTAACCCACAAGATCAAAAGCTTGAATGGTTTAAGCTCATTGAAGCCCTATTAACAAAGAAACATGAGGATGGGAAACTCGTGTGTTCACACATCCTAGAGATGAAGTCGCACATAGACAGGTTAAGAATGATGGGAGTCAAATTCTCAGGAAAGTTGGTTGTTGACTGGGTTCTTCAGTCACTTCCTGAATGGTATGGTGAGTTCATAAGAGAGTACTATGCGATGAATTACTACGTGACCCTCATCGATTTGACCTATATGCTTATTGTTGCTGAATCAGCAATGATTTGGCGCGCTAGTCAAGCATACTTGATTGGTCAATCAAACTCCCAAACTTCTATGGACTCTGGCAAAACTGGAAGTCCAAAAAGGACTAAGTCTGTGATTGTCCAATATGTTGTGCCAAAGGATTCCATATATCTCTATTGCCATGAGAAGGGGCATTGGAAGCGAAGCTACCCGGTCTACTTGAGAGATCTAAGAGATGGGAGAGTCAAGAGTTTTGGCTCTGCATATATTCAATGATCGAGTTTTAGCTGTTACTTTTAGAGTTAGGATAGATTGCTTAACAATATGTAATAGCATAGTTTTTTTTATTTGCATTGTAAGGACAAAGTTTTTCCACAATAAAATAAATTTTGGTTTTATCTTATTTACGTTTCCTTGCAATGAAATTATGAAATTTTTTGTTTGTTTATATTGTTAGCAATATTGAATTGGATGTGATTCTTATTTGTGGAAGTGTCAAAATTTTGTCAAATAAAGAAAGATTCTCATCACCCAAGTTTCAATTGGACAGAAACTTGGAATCATACAACAAGTTTTGTGTGATGAATGAGAAACTTTACATTTGGGGAAATTTAAGACTAATTCATTGACAAAGAGTCAAGTGAAGGACTAAGAGATTGAGCTCGCAATGTTGTGTGCCGGTCAAGTCCACCACAAAGAACAATAAAAGATTTGTCATGATTTACCAAAAGCTTGGTAAGTATGATTATACTTACAAGTCTAAGTATAATTTTGTATCATTAGGAAAGTCTCAATGAAAGGCAAAACGAATAATAAGAATCAATTAGGCAGAAAGATAAAAGTTTCTCTTTTCTAAGAAGTTGGGAGAGTACATTTATCAAGTATTATGATTATCTTAATGATTAAGAACCATATCTCGATTGATCTTCTAAGATACCTTAGTGCATTGTATGGCTAAGAAGTGGAATCGGAAATTGTTGAAGTCGTTAAAATCAAAAAAGATAATCATACTTCGTTCCAATATCAAATCTTAAAGTTAAGATTGTGACATTCAGTAAACATATCTTTAGTAGCTTTATTACACTCGTCAAATATAGAATAAGAAAGTTTCTTATTCTTGCACATTTGAAATTGGTAAGTTATGATAACTTGGATAAGACAAAGACCAACTAGAACCAATTAAGTGAAGTGTTAGTCTTGATCTTGAAAAAGTTTCAAGAACAAATCAAGAATAAACCTCATCGATCCTCGCTAGCACACGACTTTGAGTTTATAACCAATCATGTTGACATAATTGTTGTTATCTGTGCCGTTCCGATTTAAGTCAGTTGTGCAATATGAGTTATATGAGTTCTCAATTGGAGTGCATGGAAACAAGACAACCTAATCAATGGAAAGTACATTGATAGGAAGCAGTGAGCTTCTTGACAACTTGGAAGACATGGTGGGCACCCGTGCTACCATGAGGCAAGAAATCAAGATAAAACAAGTTCAATCCATAAGAGTTCAATTTTTCATAAACATCATCTTATGATTGTTGTTTTGATAAATTCACATGGATAAGAACACATACACCATAAAATCTAAGTGTCATAAGGTTTCTCTCCGTTCGTGAAAATGATTGTGAGGAAATGCTTTCACTAAGAGAGATTTTAAGGAGATAGCGTTTGTGAAAATTTGTAAACTCTAATTCGATTATGATTATGACATCCCTTTTCATAGTTTGAATTATGAGATTTGGCATTAGTCTGAACATTTTGGGACTTAGTAACTTGAGTTCTAGAATTGTTTAGACACACACATAAGCTATTTAAGGAAAGGTGTATGAGTTTAAGAATCTTGATATTAATTATAGAAAACAAAGATTCACCTTGCAAAGTTGTAGGGTTGAAAAGTTGTTTTCCTATAATTAAGGGAGAGAATATTATACTTCATTTCAAAATCTAAAGCTTAGATCGAGAAATGTTAATAAATTTAGTCAAGGATACATAGTATGTTCTCAAATTTTCGATTATGATTACGGCATCCCTCTTCATAGTTCGAATTGTGAGAACATGGTTAACAAGATATTATGGCAAAAAGACTGGTAAAGTATCGTGTCTTTATATAAGACATTATGCATTGTGTCCCATACGTTTCGAGTATAGGATTGATTGTGTATGCTATAATATTTGACCGTTCTAAAATTTCCCGAATGCCTAGTGCATTAGAAGGGAAAAAAGACTAGAACCGGTTTTGACTAAATAATTTAACAAATATCAAAGGACGATCTAAGGTTCACCGATGATTTGTTGCTTGTGAGTAGTTGGAAGTATAGTATTGGATTGACCATATTGACATTATTATGAATAGATAAGATTCTATTTAAAATGAGTTGTCATATGGCAAATATGGAATGTTTCCATATTGGGAGTTGGAAATTATGAATTTATGTCTAAGATTAGAAACTTTTATGCAAGAAGGATGTTCAAAGGAATGTACTTTGAGTGAGAGACATCACATCTATAGAATTGTTTTGTAACAATTTCTAATAAAGCCTTTTGTAAGTCATTGGTCGGGTCTTTATGACTTTTGTGATGTGACTTCACGAAAGGATCGTTGCATAAAATGTTAGAATCTAACATATTCTAATAGTGGCAAGAACCTTGTATTCTTACACTAATA
This sequence comes from Lactuca saligna, assembly GCF_052625555.1. Taxonomy (NCBI): domain Eukaryota; kingdom Viridiplantae; phylum Streptophyta; class Magnoliopsida; order Asterales; family Asteraceae; genus Lactuca; species Lactuca saligna. The sequence goes on from NC_136417.1 coordinate 57,062,872, forward strand.
ATGGGATTAGGAATTGTGAAATGAGAATCATTGGAAAGTTTTTCAATTGATCTATTTCACAAAGTATGGATCATAGGTAAACAAAGTGTGCATGCTTGGGGCATCGGACAGCTTTTTTTTATAATTCAAGTAATTAGTTGATTATTCGAAACATCAAGCAATGAATAATGAATAATCAATATGGTGACTAAATAAGAAGTGTTTTATTTATACTCACAAGTTTGGGGCCATCTAGGATTAAGTATTGTCGTTGTGTTTCACTTTGCATGTTTTGACTTCCAGAATAACCCGGTTATTCAAATCTCCACATTCGATCATACTTTGGAAGTAGGTATGAAGCAAGATTGTCGTGAAGAGTCTGTAGATTGTTTAAAGAGTTTAGACATAGCAAAGGTTTGTTGCAGAGTTCATGAGTGCTTTAATAAGATTAGATTATTGGATTAAACTCACGCTCACGTGAATCACTTCATGGATTTTATCACGAGTGATTGTGAGATGATAATAGTGTATATTCTTGAAACCGAGATGTGTGAGTTGTAATTACGATTCAGTTGCACATTGATAATATGTAAACGCACCAGTAACTTGATGTTATAAAACATATTCTTGTGTGTGATTTGATGATTAATAGAAAGCGAGCATTTAAGTCGAAGTTTATCCATTCCTTTTACCCAAAGCGGGATAAAAGCGATATATGTGGCCCCCTCGATGATTTAGTCATGACACCCTAAGTGCTTGGCCAAGCCGAGACTAAGTTGATGTGTTCAATTATAGTCTGTTGTCAGTCGTCAAAAATCGGATGTCGGGAAACAATACATAGATAGAGAGAATGATTTAAATCTATGTCTCGTGTCTATATGATATCTTGTAGAATGGAGGAATATATGAACCCTTATCTAAAGGACACACTATTTGATAAGATCAGAGTTGACAGTGGTTTTTGAAAGCTACAATTGATGATCAGGTTCTGAAGTAATGCATAATAGTTACTAGACTTATCCAAGTGGGAGAATATTGGAAAAGTTTCTAAGTCCATAACTATTTTGGTATGTACTTGACTCGATTATGAGCATAGGCCTTTTGGGTTGCCTTCATCATAGCAACTTGTAGGAAGAATTAAGGAGAGAAGAGATTAATTATGATTTATTAATATATCATAAGAAAAATATATTAAAGGAGAAATCATATTGATAATTAATATTAGTCAAGAATTAATTGATAATTAATTTTGTGGCTAAAACACATTAATTAAATAAAGGGGACTAGAACTATCAATTATGTGATAGTTGAATATTGGGCTAATGGACTCCATAGAGGATGGAGTGAACGAATTCTATAGGGAAACCCATAAGAAATCATCCATGGCCTTTAAGGTAGGAGTCCATGTACTTCTTAGAGCCTAAGTAGTCAGATTAGGGTTTCCTAAGTTCAAAACCCTAATAGCCTCACATATTTAAGGACCCTAAGGCACCAAAAATGTGGCCAACTGATTCCTTAGGGTTTCTAGATGTTTTTGGGTGCCTCTTCTCTTCTCCTCCTTCATCCTTATTGCTAGCGGTGTTTTTGACTCCATTAGAGGTCCAACATTGAGGCACTAAGCTTTCTGAAGCAAATTACAAGGAGGAATAGATTGTTATTGCTACATAACAATCAAAGGTCTTCTCTAAACCCTAATTCAGCTTATAATATGTTAGATCTAGGGTTTATAGATTTGGATAATTCAATTGCATGTTCATTAGACAAACTAGATCCAAAGCATTAGGGTTTGCATGTACACCATAGGATTGATGTAGTGCTCAAAACCCATCATAAACCTCTCGAAACCAAAACTCTCACTTCAAGAACTTATCATAAAGTCATTCTTGCCTCAAAACCCATAAAGTCATTCTCGCCTCAAAACCCCCAGAAGCTCACGAAGATGCTCCTCATGCTGCTCTTTGGTTTTGGAATATACCAAGATTTTCATCAATGAAAACAATAACCAAACGATCGAGCATCGGCCTGCATACTTGATTCAACAAATCCATGAATACTGCAGGCGCATTGGTGAGCCCAAATGGCATCACCACGAACTCGTAATGCCCATAACGAGTCTGAAATGAGGCTTTCTCCACGACCTCCTCTCTCACCCTGACATGATGATACCCAGACCTTAGATCTATCTTAGAGAACCAAGATGAACCCTGCAGTTGATTAAAGAGGTCATCAATCCGCGGAAGGGGATAACGGCTCTTCATCATTAGCTTGTTCAACTCCCGGTAATCAATACACATCCGATGTGAACTATCCTTCTTCTTGACGAACAAAATTGGCGCTCCCCATGGAGAATTACTTGGTCTGATGAACTGCTTGCCTAGCAGTTCCTACAGCTGAGATGACAACTCTTGCATCTCAAAAGGTGCCAAGCGGTACGACGCCTTGGCAATTGGGACCACACCAAGCACAAGATCAATCCTGAACCCGACCTGCCTCTCAGGAGGCACACTGGGTAACTCCTTCAGAAACACATCGGTAAACTCACTGACAAATGGAACCTCTGAAACTGATATTTGATCCCCAACACGTTTATGCACCATATAGGCCAAATAACCCGCACACCCGTGCTAAATATACTATCGATCTCTAGCTGCTGAGCAAAACCTTGAACCCATCATGGTTCCCTCTCCATAGATAACCAGTTATCAGCTACTTGGGGTTCGAACTATCACAATCATTCATAGCACTGAAATGGCTCGACCAGTCCACACCCACAATCACTTAAACATCCCCCATGGGGATAGGTATCAAATCGATCGGATAAGGCACCCTGAAGATCTCCATAACACAACCATGATATACTGATGAAGCAAAAACCTCGTTTTCGTTGGCGATAGAAACTCGTAACGGACACTATCACTCCCCAATGGATATATCAAAATGTAATGGCAATTGGTAAACAAAAACTGTTCGAGCTAAATGTAAACTCATGCGTAAATGTTGGGGCTAAATGCAAACTCATGTGTAAATATTGGGGAAAAATACAAACCGAGAAAAATACAAAACTGACACGTCATCATGACCTGTTGGTGACTGGTAAAAGGCTCAAAATAAAATGTTTTCTAAAATATATTTGTTTCCATTATGTTCAATTCCAAAACGTTGACTTCTGATCATGGTTTTTAAACATGGTGCTTTTTTTATGCTTTATTTGTATTTGATTTCTATAAACCATCATGAAGTAATTGCTTGAACTCTTATATATTTCCATGTAGCCTTTCTATAGTAGCATCTTTAATTTATAGTTTCTTGACTTATCAACTTGTCAAATTTATTCTGTAATGAATTTGTGACATTCTATGGAGAATCTTTGAATGAAACTGATTATCTTTTATTTAGTTTATTGCTTATGTTTATATTCTAACATGAATATCATTTTATTCTATTATGAGTCTATATATATATATATATATATATATATATATATATATATATATATATATTATTGTTTATATTTTTATTCTATTATGAATTTCTACATACATATTTATGTATATATATTATGTAATGAATTCGTACATACAACTTACTCTTCATGTTTTTTTTTGTATACTTACAGCTTAAAAGATTTCAAAGAAACAAAAGTATTCAAGACCAAAACTGAAGAACAAAATAAATTTAATTGAATACATAGAACTTGTCTAATTTTTTTGTCTTGAAGTTATATGTATACTTTTTTATACATTAATCTTTCTATGTAATTATTTTGTTATCGTATATATAAATTTCTTTTTATATCATTTTTCATTAAGGAATATTTTATGTTATTCATTCATATCAATTTTTATATTGGTAGATATTTTGTTATGAATCCCTATTGTTAATTAGATATTCGATTACAGTGATCAGATAGTACATTGTTATTAAGGGGTTTTCCCAAACTATATAACCTGATACTACATTGTTATTAGCGTCACCTTCTTGTTTCACATATCATGTAAAAAAAATCATTTGTGTCATTGGTTTGCCACCTGGTACACCAGGTAAAAGAACTTGTTTTCATGGGCGGCTATCCATCGGGCGTGGATGACAAGTAAGGGCTTGAAGCCTTAGTTGAAACAAAACAAAAAAATATTAATCACACAATTAACAACCTTTCTATGTACATCAGAGTATTATATATATATATATATATATATATATATATATATATATATATATATATATATATATATATATATATATATAACAAATGTGGCAGTCTCTTTTAGATTGTAAAACCATAATACTTTGAAGATCCAAATTAAAGTGAGGGCTGAAAATTAATAAAATCATAATATTACCCCTCTGGCCTTTCTTGTCTTCTTTTGGCAACCATGAAATTTGTAACACTTTTGAACAACTAGTTTACAACCTTACATATCCCAGGAAGGATGAAAAGGACTTAAACTCCATTCATTTGACTTTAAACTCCATGGAATTTGATTATAATTAAGTAATTTAAGTAAATAATAATATGTATTGTGATGAGACAAAGGGACTATAAACCATGGTCGGTGCTAAAATCTCACCAAGAACAAGTTTGCACTTACTTTTGGTCTAATTCCTTGAGCAAGTAATTGTAACACAAAACATAGTTCATGTTTCCCAAATCCAAAGTCCCCATCCAATGCTTTATCTAATTTTATTTTAAGCCACCAGATTGATGCATAAAACACCTGTCACCAAAACATAATCCTAATTACTATAATATAGACCAACATTTTCTTATGGGTATTGATATGCATTAAAATAAAATGTTTCAGAATTGAATCTTTCAAAATAGTGCACACAAATGCAACAGAAGCTGATAAGTTGGTAATGGCGGAAGAGTCGACTGTGTCATAACATAACAACCCACTCCAATCACAAACTACACACATAAAAATAGTTGGAAACCAAAGATATGGTATTATACCTTCAAATCTTTATTAATAGATGATGTGACTACCTTCAGAAAGCACATAGACCATTTTTCTACTTTACTCCAAAAAAATATAAACTTTTTTCAGTTCTAGTACTTATTTCAGAGTTCTCAAACGATTTTGGTCCTTATTTCAAGGTTCCATGGAGCAAAAACAATATAAAACCTTAAAAAAAGGATGAGAAATGTAAAAATATTCAATTTTGGACTAGATACAACAAGATTCAAGTTTCGTATTAATTTTGTCCTTAATCTAAGGTTTCATATCAATTTTGTTCCTTTTTTCAAGATTCCAGGAACAAATCAATATGAAACCTCAAAAAGATGAACTAAACCAAAAAAAACTTACAATTTTGGACCCGAAAAATGAAAAAAAAAAAAGTTTATGTAACAAAACTTAAGTGTAAAAGTAAATGTAACACAGTGAATTTCAAAACAAATTTTTCAAATTTTCGTAAAACATAATTCATTTAATATTCATAAAACAACCATATTAATTATCCAACTCAAGTCAATACAAAATCCCAAGATCACAAATGTATAAACTCCGTGTGTGTGTACGGATCAAGCCGGCGCCTTCCCGCGGTCGTCACTAGTACCTAAAACAATAACATCAAACACTGTAAGCACAAAGCTTAGTGAGTTTCCCCAAAATACCACATATAACACATATTAGCCACTCGAGGCTATAACTTTGTGGGTCTGTGCACCCAAACTTTGTGAACCCTCAGGTTCTAACTCTGTAAACATGCACAACATAAATCACATAGAAATAATGCAGTACAACACATCACATACATAGCATACAAATACTCTATCACATAACCCTGGTTACCTACTCAAGGTAAAGTATAGTGAGAAGACTCACCTCGTGTATCTCGGTTTCTCACGAATCCTGGAAATCCTTCGTGCTCGATCCTCCGAGCTCTAATCCTCCTATAACATCATATGTCTCTGATTAACACTTTATATCTCTAAGGTTGACTATCCCTAAGAAGTCAACACAGGTCAACTCCGGTCAACGGTCCATGGTCAACTTTGACCGGACTCGGCGAGTGCGCTATGGCGACTCGGCGAGTCTAGACGTTTTCACCAACTCTCTAGGATTCCCTTCCTACACGTCGAGTACTCCCCCTGACTCGACGAGTTCCACCTGGAAGAATCGCGGGGCCACCCCGACTCAACTCGCCGAGTCTCAAGAACAACTTGGTGAGTCCCAGTCCGACTCAGTTCACCTGTCGACCCTATCTAACTCACCCTGACTCACTGAGTCAACCTATGACTCGACTGGACCACTCACTGAGCGAACTCAAGGCAATCTTCAAACTACTCGCCGAGTCTGTTCATCGGACTCGGCGATTCCATGCTATGCAATCACTCCAACTTGCTTCTAAGGTCAGATCTGCTCCCACAATTTATAGATCTGGCCTTCCTAGATTGATTCATCACGTAAAGCCCCTAGCTTGGTGTCCATAACACACCCCATGGCTTATAAATAGCATTTTGACCTAAGGCATAAGGATTCCAATCCAAAACCTCCATTGATTCCTAAAAAGCTTGGGCAAAGGGACACTCTGGACCTCTAAGGGTCCAGATCTATGGTTTAAATTGCTTAAGGGACCAAGGGAGCACTAGATCTAGCCACAAGAGGGTTCAACAAACCCTAAATCAAAATAAACATCAACATGGAAAAGGATATCTCGAAAATATTACCACAATAGTGATGCTCTGGACTCCAAACTCTCAGAAAATGGCTCCACTTGCTTTCCCTTAGCTGGTTCTCCCTTTCCTTGCAAAAATGACACCTCCAAGATCAATAATGGCCTCCTACTTTGCTCCAAACGCTCACACTCGATTAGGGTTTCACTCAAGGGACTGGTGAGCACAAATGACGGCCATAAGGCCCTTTAAATAGGTCCCAAACCCGAGAAATTAGGGTTTCATTACACAACGCGGACTCGCCGAGTCCATATCCTGGACTCGCCAAGTCCAGGCGCGATCCCGCGACTAGATCCGCGATCCTACTCGGCGAGTCTGAGCTCCAACTCGCCGAGTCCTCTCTCAGAACACCAAAATCATAAACATAAAAGATACCTGGAAATCCGGCTATTACAACTCTCCCCCACTAGAACTAGACTTCGCCCTCGAAGTCTCGCTCTGGAAATAGCTCCGGATGCTGCTCCTGCATCACACACTCTGGCTCCCAGGTCATCTCTGATCCCCTCCGGTATTGCCACTGAACCAACACCAGAGGTACCTCCTTATTCCTCAGAACCTTGATCTTCCGATCTCTGATAACCATTGGTCTCTCAGCATAATTTAGGCTTGCATCCACCTGAATATCCCTAATGGAACCACTGCCGATTCATCAGCTATACACTTCCTCAATTGTGACACATGAAAAGTGTCGTGGATCTGCCCCAACTCTGCTGCCAACTCCAAACGATAGGCTACCCGGCCTACCCTCGCAATCACACGAAATGGTCCAATATACCGAGGCCCCAACTTGCCCCTCTTCCTTAATCGAATCACTCCTTTCCAAGGAGAAACCTTCAGGAGAACAAAGTCGCCGACCTGAAACTCAAGCTCAGACCGATGTCTATCTGCATAACTCTTCTGTCGGCTCTGGGCGGTCAATAACCTCTATCTGACCTGCTGTATCTGCTCTGTCGTCTGAATCACGATCTCTGTACTGCCCATCACTCTCTGCCCAACCTCTCCCCAATAAATGGGGGCCCGACACCTCCTACCATACAACAGCACAAAGGGCGGCATACCAATGCTCGAATGATGGCTGTTATTGTAGGAAAACTCTGCCAAGGGTAAATACGCATCCCAGCTACCCCCGAAATCCAACACACATGCTCGAAGCATGTCCTCAAGCGTCTGAATCATCCGCTCACTCTGGCCGTCTGTCTGGGGATGATATGCGGTACTAAAATGCAATCTAGTACCCAACTCCTCATGAAATTTCTTCCAGAATCTGGAAGTGAAACGCACATCACGGTCTGAAACAATCGAGATCGGCACCCCATGCCGAGATACCACTTCTCTCACATAAACCTCCGCTAACTTCTCCGCCGAAGAACTCTCACTGATGGCAAGGAAGTGAGCGCTCCTCGTCAACCTATCCACAATCACCCAAATTGCATCAACTCCTCTGGCAATCCTCGGCAATTTGGTGATGAAATCCATCGTGATCTGTTCCCACTTCCACTCAGGAACCTCCAATGGCTGCAACTTGCCATGCGGTCTCTGGAGCTTGGCCTTAACCCTTCGGCACGTCAAACACCTCTCGACAAACCATGCGACGTCCCTCTTCATACAGGGCCACCAATACTCTTTCCTCAAATCCAAATACATTTTCGTAGCCCCGGGATGGATCGAAAATTTTGATCGATGCGCTTCCTCCATCAAAGTAGTACGTGTACCGCCCACAAATGGTACCCAAATTTGACCCTGAAAAGTCATAAGCCCTCGACCATCCAAAATGAACTCTGAAACCAAACCAACGACCCGTTCCCTCTTCTGCATCTCCGGTTGCACAGCCTCGGCCTGTGCCCCACGAATGGCATCCAATACTAGAGCTATCACGGTCAATCTCAAACATACATCTCGCAGTGGAGTGCTCTCCGCCCTGCGGCTCAACGCATCAGCTACCACATTAGCCTTGCCCGGGTGGTACAGGATCTCACAATCATAATCCTTAACCACATCCAACCACCTCCTCTGTCGTATATTTAGGTTGGGCTGATCCATCAAGTACTTCAAACTCTTATGGTCCGTGTATATCGTACAACGAACCCCACACAAGTAGTGACGTCAAATCTAGAGGGCGAACACTACTGCCCCCAACTCTAGATCATGCGTGGGATATCTCGTCTCATGAGGCTTCAACTGCCTCGATGCATATGCTATCACATGCCCTTTCTGCATCAGTACCGCACCCAGCCCTAAAATCCGTGCATCACAAAATACTACAAAATCTTCCATCCCTTCTGGGAGAGCTAATACCGGGGCTTCGCACAACCTTTGGTGAAGCGTCTCAAAGGAGGTCTGCTGCTCGGGACCCCATGAAAATGCAACACCCTTTCGGGTCAATCTGGTGAGTGGCACTGCAATCTTGGAGAAATCCTTGATAAATCTCTGATAATACCCTACCAACCCAAGGAAGCTCCTGATCTCAGAGGGTGACTTCGGCACGTCCCAACTCATCACCGCCTCAACCTTGGCCGGATCGACCAATATCCCTTCCTGATTAACAAGATGTCCTAGAAACTGGACCTCCCGCAACCAGAAATCGCACTTGGAGAATTTTGCATAAAGTTTCTCCGATCTCAAAACCCCAAGGACCTCCCTCAAATGCTCCTCATGCTGCCCTCTAGATCTCGAATATACCAGAATATCATCGATAAATACAATCACCGACCGATCCAACATCGGCCTGCATACCCTGTTCATGAGATCCATGAACACAGCCGGGGCATTGGTGAGCCCAAAAGGCATCACCACAAAATCATAATGCCCATATCGCATCCTGAACGCTGTCTTCTGGACGTCCTCATCCCGCACCCTCACCTGATGATAGCCCGACCTCAAATCGATCTTGGAGAACCAAGATGCTCCCTGTAACTGATCGAATAAATCGTCGATCCTCGGCAACGGGTAACGGTTCTTGACCGTCAGCTTGTTCAATTCTCGGTAATCAATACACATTCGATGTGAACCGTCCTTCTTCTTTACAAACAGAATGGGCGCTCCCCACAGCGAGCTACTCGGCCGAATAAACCCCTTCCCCAGCAGCTCCTGAAGCTGCGAGGATAACTCTTGCATCTCTGGAGGTGCAAGACGATAAGGCACCTTAGCGATAGGCGCGGCCCCCGGAACCAAATCAATACTGAACTCTACTTGCCTCACGGGAGGCACACCCGGTAACTCCTCGGGAAAAACATCTGGAAACTCACGCACCACCGGAACCTCCTCCACTGAACTCGGTCTCTCAGAAGCCACCCGCGAATCCATCACATATGACACAAAACCCTTACAGCCCTGCTGTAGACACTGCCTCGCCCTAGCGGCCAAAAAAAAGGCTGATCCTGAACGTGTACCCTCGTCGTACACTGAAAGAACTCCCCCACTAGGGTCTCGTATGGTCACCATCTGACACTCACAGTCGATAACCACGCCGAATCGGCTCGACCAGTCCATGCCCACAATGACACAGACATCACCCATCGCAATAGGAATTAGATCAATCGGAAACTCAACCCCAAAAATCTCTAACACACATCCCCGGAGAACCACCGTGGCACAAATCACTCTATCGGCAGCTATGGAAACTCTCAAAGGCCAACTCAATGCCTCACGACTAACACTTATATGCTGACTAAAGGCCAAAGATACAAAAGACCGACTTGCACCCGAGTCAAATAACACTAAAGCAGGCACAGAGTTCACAAGGAAGGTACCTACGCATAACATAATATAAGCATAATATCTCAACATCAAAATAAATACATGAAAGGAAACGTACCAGCCACAACATCGGACGCGGCGCGGACCTCCTCCGTAGTCAGCTGAAAGGCTCTCCCTCGAGCTCTCGGCGCCTCGGCCTTCACAGACCGACTCTCTGTAGCTCTGATGGTGGCAGGAGCAGATCCCTGAGATGCTCCGCGCAACTGCGGACACTCCGCCTTCCAGTGTCCGGTCTGGTTGCAGTGAAAACACACTGCAAACCCCTTGGGGCAGTCCTTGGTCATATGCCCCTCCTTGCCACATTTGTAGCAAGATCCCGCTCGACGGACTCCATCATGACCCTTGCCGCACTTCCCGCAAGTGCGTCCCTTCTGGCTCCCTGGTTTGGGATCAGCGGGCTTGGCCCGCTTGGCTGTCGGCTGAGACTGTGCCGGTCGCCGATCCCTCCCCTAAGACTCCGCCTCCTCCCTGGCCTAAGTCTCAAGCTCAATCTCCCTCTTCTGGGCATTTGCCTGAAGCTCAGCAAATGTCCGGTACGAGGAGTTCGCGGCGAACTCCCGAATATCCCATCTCAAAATGCTCAGGTAGCGGCTCATACGTGCCTGCTCAGTGGACACGTGCTCAGGGCAAAACATCACCCTCTCATGGAACATCCTCGTGATCATTGTAACTGACTCAGTACCCTGCTTAAGGGTCAGAAACTCCTGTGCCAAACGCTCCCTCTCCACCTGGGGAACGTACTCATCCCGAAACATGGTAGTGAACCTCTCCCAGGTCATCGCCGAAAGTTCAGCAAGCGTATAATGCGCCGTCACAAACTTCCACCAGTCCTTCGCTCCCAAGCGAAGCTGGTTCAGCGCGAACCGAACCTTCAGATGCTCAGGAGATGAGCAAGTGAAGAAGCACCCCTCTATATCAGATATCCACCTCATAGCTGCCACCGGATCCTGTGTCCCATCAAACTCTGGTGGTTTGGTGGTGCTGAACTCCCGAAACAGCAACGCATCACCTCCCTGGGGTCTCGTAGCAGCGATCGCTGCGGTAGCCGCTGCAACAGCAGCCTCAGAAAGAGCGGCATAACGCTCGTTAAATGTCTCAATCAGTGCGGTCTTAATAGACTCGAACATCTCTGGTATCTCTGCTCTGATGACCGCAGCCACCTCCTCATGAATGATCTGCCAGATCTCCTCATCACTAGCCCCAACACCCTCTGGCATATGACGTGTCCTCACCTTGATCAACCTCTGAAATACAACATACGATAAATTAGAATCCACTCGAGCATACTCACACTCGACAATCCATCCCTCCTTGATTCTTGGTATTCCAAAGATTCTTATTT